>NW_011888816.1:7147229-7180883 GCF_000151845.1 Pteropus vampyrus | reverse complement strand
CCTACATTCCCAAGGGCAGAGGGTCATGTGCTCAGGGTCATGCTATCTGTTCCTTCTGTACCCTGAACCTGACCAGAGGTTTCCCGGTGCCTCAGAGAACATCCCCAGGATGTGAACCATATTCCAGGTTCTGTAATATGCTGCCTGGCTGTCCTTGATTATAAATCACCAAGTCCAGGATGCATCAGGCCTCCTCCATCGGATACTTACTCATTCAGATACTCTCCTTCATTCCTCACTCTCCTATCACCCCTAGACTCTGTCTCCAGGTCTTCCTTTATGCTATACCTACACCCCTGGGTCAGCTCCACCCCAGTGATAGGCCCAGCCCAAGAGCCTGCACCCAGCCCAGCGTCTCATCTCAGGCATTGAGCAGAAAGGAAGTGTAAACTAGGTTAGGACCTCTAGTGAGGTGTAACAGGCACTGAGCTGTACACTCAGTGGAGTGTAACAGGACTTTGGAGACATCTGCCTGGACCCCTCCTGCTTATCTTCCATGGGCCCCTAAAATATTCATCAGGCTTTATCAGGCTAATGGGCTTCAAAAGGAGCAATTTTCTAAGACATGAGACAGAACAATATAAAAAGAACATTAAGGAAAAAATTTCTTATTCCAAAATGAAAGGGAAAAGATCATTTAGCATCTATTCATGAGAAACAGCACATTTATCCATTGTGGGATGTAGGGAGGTCTTTGATACCCTCACCTTGGGGTCACCTTCATGCAGAACTCATCTGTCTCTGCTGCCACAGATGGCAGGGGTGACAGTGACAAGAGGATATAGATGAGAGACATTTCAGAGGTGGACTCCACAGAGTGCAGAGGGATTAGAGGGAGAGGGAGTGTGGAGGAGAGTCTCATGACTCCCAAGGCACTCAGAAGACTGAGCGAGGGGGCACCATTCTCCACCCTTTCCTCTTTTTATGTTTCCTATCTCCCTTCCCAAGACACCCCAGCTTTGATTTCCATTTTAGATCATGCTGTAGTTCAGGAATTCTGACTCTGTCCTAGCCCCCAGTGTCCATACCTATCCATTAAGGTGAGGTTTTGGTTCCCAGCCCTTAAGACTACAAGTCTCAGGTACAAAATCTTGTGAGGGAACATGTATTTAAGACTGCTGTGCACCAAGTCCAGGCCAGGAGTACCAAACTGTGGTCCGTCTCTGCCTCCCTGGTACTCTAAGGCAGTGTGAAGCTGAGTTCTCATAGGAAGACTGCCTCTCTCAGAATTTATTTTGCTTGAGTTGAAAAGGGAATAAGATTACAATAGCTCCACAAGCAAGCCTAAACATACAGGCAAAGGAATTGGTGGAGGGTGGGGGGAGGGGTTCCTATTCTTCTGCATCTCATCCTTCTTCCTCTTCCCATGTTTGTTGCCTTCTTTCTCACTCCTTTCTAACTCCTAATACTTTTCTCTTCCATTTTCTTCTTTCTTTTTCCCTTTCTCTAGCTTCATCTTCATTTCTACTCTCAATTTAGCATCTTTTTTTTATAGCTTTATTTATCCCCAAACTTAGAAAAATAATTTTAATTTCACTTTTTCTCTACTAAAGAACTAAGAAAAATTTCATACAAAGCAAATTTAACCTGACACTCCCACCTGTCCACCAAGAACTTGCCTAGATAGCTGGTAATTCTGTGACCAAGATAATCTGCCAACAGTCAAATGTTTACCTGATGATTGAATTCTCCAACGTTCGTCTACCCCCATGGTTTGCCCCATTCTGTTTGACGTGAGCTTCTATAACCTCGGTGGATATCAGTCATCATGTTCTTTGAGTTCTTTGCAATAAAAATTGTTGGCCAAAAAATGCCTTTTCCCTTTCATAATTAGAATAAAAGACTGTCTGATGTTTCACTGCATATTCAAATTTGTTGCTTCTCTTTCTTTTCATTAGATTTGTGACAAAGAGTGGCATTACTATGTCATCAATGTGGAGTTTCCTGTGGTTACCTTGTACATGGATGGAGCAACGTATGAACCATACCTGGTGACCAACGACTGGCCCATTCATCCATCTCACATAGCCATGCAACTTACGGTCGGCGCATGTTGGCAAGGTAACCCTAAATCAAGCTCTTCTTCCTGACCCATCTGTGCACAGTCCATGAAAGGTACTGATAGAGAAAAGGGAAAGGCAAGTGGTATGGGAATTAGCCAAGAAAATTTACTATCCATTACTGATAAAACAGAACTAATGAAAATAAGGATAATTCAGACACTAAGCTTGGGTAATAATAAAGCTCTTGGCTTGAAACCAATTTTGATTTTAGATCAGCATGAGTAGTTTCATGGTTGCCTCTGACTTGCTAATGCCTTTTATTGTTCTGGAACCTTATCCAGTTTCAAACCAGGGCTATGAATAAGCTAAGGCTAAATATAGAGTCCTGTATCAAAATGGCCAGTTGGCTCTGTCAAGCACCAGACTGGTCAGGAGCCAAAGGTCTTCCTTTATCCCCATGCATGTTGTCCAAGCACCCAGCCCTCTGTTCTGGGAACTCACAAACATGCAAGGCTGTGGGAGGCCACTCTCAAGTTCAGCTCAGCTCTAAGCCGTAGCCCCGCTCACCAAAGACAGAGGCTTCTTGGTGCCTTCCCACTCAAAGCTCTCTGCTCCTTCCCCACTTCCTCTACTGCTGCCTGTCCTCCAATCCCCAAACCCAGGCTACTCTACTGTTTGGACTCAGGAAAAACAGCTCTCCAAAGATCAGGCACGTAACCTTTCTGTGTCTCGCTCAGATTCACTGAACTCTGTTTTCGCTCCCTTAAGAGCTGTGGTGCTTTGATGTGCCAATGAGAGAGCAGAGGGGAAGAAAAATACCCCCAAAATAAGCATATTAGTACTTTGAGATGGACCAACCTCATGTTGATAGCTTCTGTGAAAGTTACTAAGATCTGTGACCTTGACCATTCACCATGGGGGCCTGAAGGGAGAGGACTATGGTATAAGAATGTGCCTTCAGAGGACCAGCCAACCAAAAAGGCGAACTAGAGAAGACATAGGCCCCTCTGAGTTGGGACAAAAAGTGAGTTCTAGGTAGCTCCATGTGAGAGAAGATGGAAACAAGTGCACATAGTACAGTCCTGGGAGCGGAAGGAATACAAAAGCCAGGAAGGAAATAAAGCACATGAGACCAGGGAAGAAAATATGTTTTTGAGCTTAGGTCACCTACTTGATGTCTGATATATGACACATAATAGTAAGAAGTTCATTAAACATTTCAATAGAACTAGATGAGCGTTTTATCAGTATGGCAGAATTCCCTAGGAAAAGGAGACTATGTCATCTGGCGAAAGTCCATGAAACTAATTAGTATAGCAAGGCACTGATTCAGAGGTTTCACAGGAATCATTAGTCACTGAACACAGCTGTGCTAGAGCGATGGCCCTCTGGTGTGGCCCAGCGCCCCAGCCAACACTGTTGCCAACCTAAGGATATTTTGGAACATAACCTGGATACTGCCCATAAAATAAGAGGGCTTTACTCATGTCCTCACCATGAGATATAGATGAGAGACATTTCAGAGGTGGACTCCACAGAGTGCAGAGGGATTAGAGGGAGAGGGAGTGTGGAGGAGAGTCTCATGACTCCCAAGGCACTCAGAAGACTGAGCGAGGGGGCACCATTCTCCACCCTTTCCTCTTTTTATGTTTCCTATCTCCCTTCCCAAGACACCCCAGCTTTGATTTCCATTTTAGATCATGCTGTAGTTCAGGAATTCTGACTCTGTCTTAGCCCCCATGTCCATACCTATCCATTAAGGTGAGGTTTTGGTTTCCAGCCCTTAAGACTACAAGTCTCAGGTACAAAATCTTGTGAGGGAACATGTATTTAAGACTGCTGTGCACCAAGTCCAGGCCAGGAGTACCAAACTGTGGTCCGTCTCTGCCTCCCTGGTACTCTAAGGCAGTGTGAAGCTGAGTTCTCATAGGAAGACTGCCTCTCTCAGAATTTATTTTGCTTGAGTTGAAAAGGGAATAAGATTATAATAGCTCCACAAGCAAGCCTAAACATACAGGCAAAGGAATTCCTATTCTGCATCTCATCCTTCTTCCTCTTCCCATGTTCGTTGCCTTCTTTCTCACTCCTTTCTACCTCCTAATACTTTTCTCTTCCATTTTCTTCTTTCTTTTTCCCTTTCTCTAGCTTCATCTTCGTTTCTACTCTCAATTTAGCATCTTTTTTTTATAGCTTTATTTATCCCCAAACTTCGAAAAATAATTTTAATTTCACTTTTTCTCTACTAAAGAACTAAGAAAAATTTCATACAAAGCAAATTTAACCTGACACTCCCACCTGTCCACCAAGAACTTGCCTAGATAGCTGGTAATTCTGTGACCAAGATAATCTGCCAACAGTCAAATGTTTACCTGATGATTGAATTCTCCGACGTTCCTCTACCCCCATGGTTTGCCCCATTCTGTTTGACATGAGCTTCTATAACCTCGGTGGATATCAGTCATCATGTTCTTTGAGTTCTTTGCAATAGAAATTGTTGGCCAAAAAATGCCTTTTCCCTTTCATAATTAGAATAAAAGACTGTCTGATGTTTCACTGCATATTCAAATTTGTTGCTTCTCTTTCTTTTCATTAGATTTGTGACAAAGAGTGGCATTACTATGTCATCAATGTGGAGTTTCCTGTGGTTACCTTGTACATGGATGGAGCAACGTATGAACCATACCTGGTGACCAACGACTGGCCCATTCATCCATCTCACATAGCCATGCAACTTACGGTCGGCGCATGTTGGCAAGGTAACCCTAAATCAAGCTCTTCTTCCTGACCCATCTGTGCACAGTCCATGAAAGGTACTGATAGAGAAAAGGGAAAGGCAAGTGGTATGGGAATTAGCCAAGAAAATTTACTATCCATTACTGATAAAACAGAACTAATGAAAATAAGGATAATTCAGACACTAAGCTTGGGTAATAATAAAGCTCTTGGCTTGAAACCAATTTTGATTTTAGATCAGCATGAGTAGTTTCATGGTTGCCTCTGACTTGCTAATGCCTTTTATTGTTCTGGAACCTTATCCAGTTTCAAACCAGGGCTATGAATAAGCTAAGGCTAAATATAGAGTCCTGTATCAAAATGGCCAGTTGGCTCTGTCAAGCACCAGACTGGTCAGGAGCCAAAGGTCTTCCTTTATCCCCATGCATGTTGTCCAAGCACCCAGCCCTCTGTTCTGGGAACTCACAAACATGCAAGGCTGTGGGAGGCCACTCTCAAGTTCAGCTCAGCTCTAAGCCGTAGCCCCGCTCACCAAAGACAGAGGCTTCTTGGTGCCTTCCCACTCAAAGCTCTCTGCTCCTTCCCCACTTCCTCTACTGCTGCCTGTCCTCCAATCCCCAAACCCAGGCTACTCTACTGTTTGGACTCAGGAAAAACAGCTCTCCAAAGATCAGGCACGTAACCTTTCTGTGTCTCGCTCAGATTCACTGAACTCTGTTTTCGCTCCCTTAAGAGCTGTGGTGCTTTGATGTGCCAATGAGAGAGCAGAGGGGAAGAAAAATACCCCCAAAATAAGCATATTAGTACTTTGAGATGGACCAACCTCATGTTGATAGCTTCTGTGAAAGTTACTAAGATCTGTGACCTTGACCATTCACCATGGGGGCCTGAAGGGAGAGGACTATGGTATAAGAATGTGCCTTCAGAGGACCAGCCAACCAAAAAGGCGAACTAGAGAAGACATAGGCCCCTCTGAGTTGGGACAAAAAGTGAGTTCTAGGTAGCTCCATGTGAGAGAAGATGGAAACAAGTGCACATAGTACAGTCCTGGGAGCGGAAGGAATACAAAAGCCAGGAAGGAAGTAAAGCACATGAGACCAGGGAAGAAAATATGTTTTTGAGCTTAGGTCACCTACTTGATGTCTGATATATGACACATAATAGTAAGAAGTTCATTAAACATTTCAATAGAACTAGATGAGCGTTTTATCAGTATCGCAGAATTCCCTAGGAAAAGGAGACTATGTCATCTGGCGAAAGTCCATGAAACTAATTAGTATAGCAAGGCACTGATTCAGAGGTTTCACAGGAATCATTAGTCACTGAACACAGCTGTGCTAGAGCGATGGCCCTCTGGTGTGGCCCAGCGCCCCAGCCAACACTGTTGCCAACCTAAGGATATTTTGGAACATAACCTGGATACTGCCCATAAAATAAGAGGGCTTTACTCATGTCCTCACCATGAATCTTACCATGACTCTTCTTTAGTGGCCCCCAGAGACTACATCTGGATTTCCGTCACCCCAGCCTTCAGTGGAAACCTGCCCCTAACTCTGCAAGGCCAGCTACATTCCCACTGGGTAGGGAAACAATCTCACCAAAATAAAAAGTGATTTTATAAAGAATTAAGATCATCTCTTTGAATCAATTAAAATAAGCTGAGTTGTACTGTAGTATAAGCAAACCCCAATTTTCAGTTACTTAAAATAATTCTCCCTTTATATCTACTACAAATTAATCGAGGCTCTTCTCTGCTTTTTCTTCAGCCTGGGTCCCAAGCAGACAGAGCAGCCACATTTCTGGATACTGAGAAAGAGGAAAAAGAAACCATGATGAATGGTACACAAGCTCTTAAAGCTTTCACCAACAAGTAACACCAATTATTTTTACTCACATTTTATTGGCCAAAGCAAGTCTTATGACCACACACAGCTCCAACAGGGTAGGGAAGTGAAATCTATAATGTGTCTGGAAGAAAAACTGAAAATATTTTATGAACAACACTGATGAACACCATAGACTGTCTACCTAGTCAAAAGATATTTTTTGACTATTCTTCCCACATAAAAAAATATAATCACCCTTTCCTAAATGAGACAACCCGAAAGTCTCATCTCTTACTGACTCCGAGCCTAATGTTCAGCCTCTCTTAGTCATTCCTGGTGGTCTTTTCATCAGGACAAGATGTATAGGAGGCTCTATACCAGTCACAGATGTGGCTCTAGTTGATCTGGAGATACACAGAAAGGAAGAATTATTTGCCACCACCATAATCATCATCCCCTAAACACACACACACACACACACACACACACACACACACACACACACACACACACACACTATGCAACAGTAGAATGAGACAAAATAACTAAAAAACACTTTCACTAAGAAAGAGGAACAATTTGAGAAATACAGTAGTCTGTGGTCCATAGCAATTCTGAAATTTCTCTGGGCAGACACTGTAAGGGCCCCTAGGGTAGGGAGTGTTGTTCGTGACCCTTGACTCCATTCTCTGTGAAGCATTTCCTTCTCCAGTATCCTAGACCACATCTGAAGATGGAATTGTGACTTCATAAATAGCAGCTCTATGTTATACCTGATTACAATTTATTTAAAAGCTATTCCACAAAAATGCTTTTCAAACATTAAACCAAAGTGTATGTTTATTTTACAAGAATGTGGGAGAAAGAATGACTCCTGGAGTGTTCACTGAGCATTCCTGTCCATACGGATGCAAGGACCACTCTTTTTTGGAGTTAGGTGTGGTCACGTGACTTGCTTTGGTCACTTAAATGTGAGTGAAAGTGCCTTATGTCATTTCCTGGTGGATTCTTTAAGAGCCAGTGTTGCAAGGAGACTCTTTATATGCATGGGATATTTATAACCGTATCGGAAAGTGCTGTTAGTCCCAACTTGCAGATAAAGAAACTGAGGCTCTGAGAGGTAAAGTAGCTTACCCAAGGTCACCCAGTCAAATCTGCCTGACCCAGTGTCTTCAAACTGTTCTCCTTTCTCTGTGGCTCACTGCTCCTGTTGCTAGTTGATCATTTTGTGATGTAATTATGTGTTTGGAAAAATGCAGGAGCTGATGTATTTTGAAAGACACACTATAAACTTTTTGCCTTATGAGACATCTGACGACCCTGGAATCAAAAAGCCACAGGAACTCTGCACGTCCTTTGCTAATCTCCTTCTATATACTCCCTTCAGTGCCCCTCCCCGACCCAGAACAATAACAACAAAAGAGAATTCGGGCTTTAGAGTCAGAAAATTTTCAGTTAGAGTCATATCCAAAACCAGCCTTGTCACTTACTAGCTGTGTGGATTCAGCAGAATTCCTAACTTCCATGAGCTCTTATTTTCTTATCCATAAAACTACAGTGATACCTAGCTCACAGGGTTGTTATAAGGGTTAGGTGCTGAGTACATGCCATGTGCTTGGCATGTTTCAGTCAAATTAATGTGCAAATCCAACATGGCAGACAGTCTGCGAGACCTAGGTATGCTCTGGATTTTGTGATTCCGGTCTCCCCATGGCTCCTTGCATGCACTGACTTTTCTCTACTTCCCCTGGACTAACCTCCACACACAAATCTGCCCTCTCAGGTCAGAAAGAAGGTCATTGAGGCTGAAGAATAGTCAGTCAGAAGATAAGTATTGGAAGATAGGGCCTGTAGTATAGGCAAGAACCTGAACATGCAGTCTTTTGGGCCTTGGAGAAGATTTGGTTATCTTCCCTGAGAGGAATGACAATCCATTAATGAATTTTCAGCATGGGAGAAAATCCTTTAAATCTTTAAAATTGGGCCTTACAGGATGCGTAAGAGTTTACTAGGAGCTAAGAAAGCTAACAGCACATGACATGGCAGGGAAGCTTGACATAGGCATGCTCAGGGTGCCTTATCACTGGACTGTACATGGACCAGAATGACTGGAGAAGAGGCTGGGAAGAGGAGTTCAGACCAAACCATAGGACCTCATATTGCCTTGTTAGGGAGCTCGTATTCCCATGAATACTTTCATCCTCCTTGGAGCCACATTTTCTCTTGGAAGAACATCAAAAGCTCTTTCAGTAGGACATGGTGCTGTGAAGTTAATGGCCTACAATGTAGCTCTTATCTCAGCACGTTTCTAAACCTTCCAAAGTCCACTTATATACATACTATAAGCCCTCTGTGTGGACCTCTAATTGGACCTACAATTGTGGGGAGTTTTTCTTGTGCTTTTGAGGTTGGCAAGGGAACTAGCTCCCATCTGTGAAATGTCCAATTGGGGTTTAACAATGGGGATGGAAAATAATTTGATAGCAGCTGCTTGTTGGGTGCTCCTGGGAACTGGCTCCGGGACTGTTGCTGGGCAGCACTCTGCAGCCCCAATTAGCCTACTCTGTCTTTTTAGTGAATTTGAAAGCCCAGTAATCAGTGGAACTTCATTTTCATTGGTATTTTTGCCAGTAATTAAAAAAAAAAGATGAGGCTTCATTTACATTTAAGAAAGATCACTAGTACAGCCTAGAGCATGTAGCATGCCTTAATTGTTGAGAAATTACAGTCAGGATGGACCTCACATCCCAAAAGAGTCCTCTTTTCTGCGTGTGGCTGATGCACACCACCTTTTCATCCTATTCAGTGTCACAGGGTCTCAGGCAGAATCGGACCGTCTCTTATGGCCAAGCTCAGTCTGTAATGGCTCAGAAACTGCTGCCTTTAAACAAATATTAGGTCCCTTGTCCCTCTCTGGGTCATTCCATGAGAGAAGATCATTTAAAAGACTAATTAATTTGTTCTTTTCCTTAGATTTCCTACTCATCCATTTCTAACAACAAAAATCCAAGTTCTACTCATAAATAATAAAAATTGTATATTCACACCTGCTTCACCCCTGGACGTGTAAACTGGGCCAAATCACTCAGGTACTGTAACCCAGTTGTCCATGGGAGCGACTCAGGAAGGCTGCTGATTGTGCCAGGCCAGGGCTATAGGGAGCCCCCAGGGTTTGAGGGAGATGCCCCATCCCAGCAGGTGACACTGCAGGGCACCTCTCGCAACCCCGCAGCCAGAGCAGCTCTGTTTTCTCTATTGTAGATGGCATCTGGGCAAGAGTACTTTTAACAAAGCGACTAAACATGTTTGAAAAAGCAGTTCTAGGCACACTCAAGAAGCCACTACCGTGCCCCCTGCTTGATCTTCATCTATTCTTGGTGAATCTTATCACGGGTACCCCTCTTCTTGCTCTGTCCTCAGAGACCACCTCATCCCTACTTCTGTCAGGGGCTCTCCTCCATCATTCTGGACCTTGGCCTTCCTAGAATGTCTAACTTTGCCTATTTCTGACCGTGACATCCCTCTGGTCTCAGATAAGGAAGGCCGTCTACCCTAGCTCCTGGTATTACTGAGTCCTGCGCTCTATTCACACTTAACAAATAAAGCAGCAGGTAGAAAAGAGGGTAGTTCTATAAGTTAGAATCTGTTAAGGGACAGGTACAGAACCCCCATTGCAGCTTTCTAGAGGAGCCAAGGCAAGGAACAGGAATGATCAAAAAAGGAATAAAAGGGCAGAAATGACCCTGAGAGTTGCAGTAATCAATAGCATATGATCCTCAGCTAGAGGGAAATTGAATTGGAGCCATATGTGTTCCTGAGATCTGGCGTACATTTTTAGGTCATTTTCTGCCAGACACTAAAATGAGTGCAGAGACATGGAGTACATGCCTTCATTTAATAAGCTCAGTCTAATTTAGTACAAATTCCCTTAATAAAGTCTGTGTTGAAATTATTCCGCATCCCTAGGGTGTCTGCGCTCTGGTAGAAAAAGGCACGTGCTAGCATAGTCTGCCTTCCATTCAGGTGGCATTTCCCAAGGAGAACTTCATGAAGCTCCAGTCTCACAGGAGGCACCTTCCACAAGGAGGCCAAGGTCAAGTTTGGGAAAGCGCGTAAAGCATCCCCACACTACCACGATGGAGAATTATGATACATGTTAGTTTATTAAAAGCTCTCAAAAGCCCACTGATAAAGCATTCTATTTGACATTACTTAATATAAGTTCCTTAATCTTATTTCACTTTGGAACTCACTCTTTGTGAAATAGTGTTCCCAGAGTACTCTTTGGAAAACATTTCATTGGAGTTATTAATGCAGGTCTCCATCCCGTACTAGGTCATGAGTTTGCAGAAGGCAAGGACTGTCTGCTCTCACAGATTTTCTTCTCTTCACCTTTCTTCCTACTCCAGGACCTAGAGAAGGTCAATATTTAACGTTTGTTGCACTAACATAATTTTCGAGGCTGTTTTGATAAAAGTGTACAGTTCATGGTCTGACACTCAGAAATGACTAACAGGGTGTCTCTGAGCATTGTCTGTATTTGAAAATCAAGAAAAGGTTGTTCTAGGCCCCAGATCTCATTTGACTTGAAGGCGTATTGATTTAAAGACAACACAAAGGAAATCAGCTTTAAAATTCAGTGATTCATGCCTGGAAATACAGTATAACTGAGTTATAATTCTAACTTTGGATCTTATTCTGAAGATTATATTAGAAAATTTGACAGGGGTCTTAGAGCCAAAACAGTTTCACTTTAGCTTCTCTGAGGGACACACCAGATGGGAGAAAAAAAAGAGAAAGAGGCCACTGAAAGGAGAGACAGAAAACTTACATGATGCAATCCCAAGCAGGAGTCCCCTCGTTCTTGCTGCCATGAGAACTACTTGCCATTTTTTAGCTCCTGCTCTGTGCTGATTTCTTGAAACTTCTCTTTTAACACCCCTATGTCGTGGGGATGATTACAATCCCCATGTTGCAGATGAGGTAACTGAGACTTAGAGAAGATAAGTTCCTTGGTAAGAGTCACACAGAGCCAGGATTTGCATCCAGGTCTGTGACTCCAAAACCCTCTCCCTTAATTATGCTGCTTCTATACCATCTCTGCTTCTAGAGATATGTAAAGCTAGGTGGTGTTACAGAGCCAAGTAAGGAAGACCAGAGGATTCTGGAATCTGAGGTCAAATCGTTAGCCCAAACTCCCTGGGCATTTGTCCCACAGACCGGACAACGTCAAGCTGGGGGCTAAAGATGAGGATAGACCCATCAGGTCTCATGGTTTAGTGTGAAGAGGGAAGTTTGGCATCAGAAGAGAATTCTAGATCCTCACTGCTACTGCTGCTGCTTTTCTGCTCTGGGTCTTTGCAAACAGTGTCTTGCCTCTGTGCTCCTCAATTGTTCATCCAGAGAATGGAGGGCATATACTAGGTGATATAGGAGGGCCTTTCCACTGCCATGAATTTAGGTCTCCAACCCCAGTAGCTGACTTTTGAGGTTATCCATAAGCTGTACATTTTTGCTAATTTAGAACATGCCATATAAATGTTTGTTGGAAAGGCTAGAGAGATAGATACATAAAATCTGGAGGGTTGAAAAAGGCTGCTGAGAATGTGTCATGGCCAGGTCCAATGGCAGATCATGTCTCCACAAGTCACCTGCAACCTACAGCTGCAACCCCCTAGGGTTGTGTGGACAATTTTAAAGCTGCAGCTTATGCGGGTCTATTACACACTTCACTTAGTCTTTGCATTCTGTGGATGTCTCCATCACTGAAATGAGGCAGTGAGAGAAAGCAAAATTTCAGATAGTCTCATCATTTGCATTGCTTAAAATTGATACCCAACCATGCATGAAATTGTGTTCATCAAGAGGCGACCCCATCAACAAGCCGTGCGCAGAGCAGCATCTCACTCAAGCAAGAGGGAACGTGGCCCCCAGTCCTTTCCGTATGTTTTTCGGACTAACTAGCTATGGGAATGACAGCAGGGAAGAAAAGGCCAGCAGCATCCTGCACATACTTTAAAAAGGAAGAGACCTAGTACATTTGCATACATTGATCTTTTACTCATACTTAAAGGAAAGTGAACATTACTGATTCAAAAGCTGTGTTTATAGTGGATGAGCCCCACCTATCACTTGAAAGAAAGCTGAAAGGGAATCATTCCCAATGCAAACTCTGGCTCAGAATAACACAGACTATGTTAAATCACATTTGCCAAATGCCACAACCATGTTTCCCAGCAAAGTTGGCAGGAATCATTGGGAGTTGCTGTTGAATTTGTTCGGTGTCCACAGATCCCAGTATAATTGGACACTCTCCCCCCGCAGTATGTTAGTCTCAACCTGTCCCCATCTATTATTATACCTCCAAGAAATCCTCCTTGAACCCTCCCAGCCACATCTCATTGTGTGGCGTGCAGGTCAAAAGCATGAGAGCAAACAAGGTCTGAGTTTGAATCTAGGCTTCACTAGTTTCTGGCTGTGTGGCCTTGGACAAGTAACCTAACTTTTAAAACATCATCTGTCGAAGGAGTTGTAAGTGTAGCAGGTGAGAATCTGGTTTCACTAAGAAAAAATAAGTTTTCCACATCCATCTTAGTTTCATTTCACCCCTCTATTCCATCTGAGCAAGGGGGACTTAACCTTGGTGAATTTAGAATTCTCCTATTTCCTTAGGGTACCAGCTGATTTCAAGAAGATTGACCTGGAGCTAGGGTGTTGAGGGGGGCCTCCAATTCATCTTTCCACGCAGTGTCCACTGAAATGGTGCTCACCTCTCTGGTCCTCAGTCACTAATGGTCCTTCAAGACTGGCAGCTAAGTGTTTCCTGGTTTTACTTAAGGGCACAGAAATATCTCTACTACTCCTTGTGGTCCCTCTATAAGACCACCTACCGTCTGTCTGTTCATCTGTCCAGATGCCCAAGACCAGCATTCCCTCCCAGCATCACGCATCCCTGCGAGGGCTCGGCCCAGGTGACAGTGCTCAGGTGCTCTCATTCTATGTCTATTTTCTTACTTCCCTTCTCTCCTTCCCCCTACCCTCCAAGTCTAGGGAATCAGCTCTGAGTCTGGGGGAAGCCAGAGTTTCTCCCTCCATTTTTCCCCAAAGGTGGATC
Organism: Pteropus vampyrus; assembly: GCF_000151845.1. Lineage (NCBI taxonomy): Eukaryota > Metazoa > Chordata > Mammalia > Chiroptera > Pteropodidae > Pteropus > Pteropus vampyrus. The sequence goes on along the minus strand of NW_011888816.1, from coordinate 7,167,207 downwards.
CATACTCAGATCTTCCTCACCCTCCTTAGGGTTTAGGCTTCTAGAAATGAGACTCAGCTTCCAGCCCCATCTGTTCTTCTCCCTGTCACAGCCCTCCCTGTGACAATGAGCACAAGACAGGGATGTGTTTAAATGGTGGTCGGAGGGGAGAAATTAAAAGACTAGAGGCTAAGATTGCGAAAGTACTATTTTACCACTTAAGAGTTCAATAAAATATTGTATAAGAGAACTTACAAGGTTTTAAGGACCTCATGAAAGATAGCTATTATTTTTCCCCTATGATCTGTTGGACACATTATCTATATCATTTGTTTGCAATTTAATCATGCTCTACCTTAGAACATCTATTGTTTTGGCAATTTACTCTTATATTTTCCCGGTGTCTACACTTTAGTCTCCCAACGAAATGTAAGCTCCTGGCAAACATGGTCCACATCTTATAATTAATTGAATCTAACAGAAGGCTAGACATACAGCAAACACTTTAAAAATGTGTGCAGATCTAGCCTCAGGAATCCAAAATCACGTTCTCAAAGATTTAGAGATGGTTCTTTGTATAGAAATCAGGAGGTTTTCTTCCTTAAAATAATTCATGAGCATGTTTATATCTAAATGTTAACAGAGGAGCCATGTGGTATATGCAGATACCCTACATATCAAAAAGAAAGAGATTTTCTCTGTATTCATTATATTTTAAAATCCTGAATCACAACCACCCCTGAGTGCAAATATATTTTAAATTTTATACTGGTCTCCTATTGCAAAATGCTAATTGAATTGATTTCCTAGAGCTGCATCACTAAGAAATAGAGTACAACACAGATTTGGGATTCTTGAGTCAAAAATATAGAACATGAACATTCTGCTGAGAGAAAATAGTACGTAGGAAAATGTTTTAGCATCCAAAAGGTTGCAAAGTTTAGTCTTTAAGAATGCAGCTGCTGAGTGAGCAGTTGAGGGAAGCTAGATGCTATACCAGCGTGGGCTGTCTCTGAGCCTCATTGGACTGGGCTGGCCAGTACCACCAGGATACCCCATCTAGTCATATGCATGGATAGATATATTCACACTGTAGATCACACACTGCACGCTTCCTACTTTTGTGGCCTTGGGCCACTTACTTCCCCTCTCTAAGCCTGAATTTGCTCATCTATAACTGTAGAGTAAGTATCCACCTCCCAAGAGTTTGATGAAGATTCAATACGACGATGTATGTTGAGGACTTCACACAGTGTTAGAAACATAGTCCATACTCAATAAATGATATTTGGAAGAGATGACCATCCGAATGCCCTGGAAAGTGGCAGCTCTACCATTCATACCCAGGCTCACACCCTTCTTCCTGCAGGTCAAAAGAAGTGTCCCTTTGCTATGGCAGGAACATGCTGATGACTTTGAGGAGCATGCTACGCATGGGAGCCTTGAGGACCTAGAACTGAAGGCTCCAAATTGACTCCTCTATACCCTCAACCAATGGCCTTCTCAGGTCATTCCTCAGAGCCAGATCTGTTTAGAGTTCCCTGTGGCCTGAGCTCTGCAATAGAGCGTTCTTCTTTCATTTCCAAAGTGAAGATGCTTTGGCTGGCAAGTAATAACCATGTGAGTCAAAATGGTTTAAACCACAAAGATAGATGATTGGCTCCCACAGCTAAGGTCATCCCATGGTAGAACGGTAGAAAGGGTCCCCTCAGAGTTCTACTTAGCCTGCTGTGACTGTCCTGGCTTCACACTCCTTCATGCATTGCACATTGTCCCTGGTCTGATTGCAAGAGGCTGCAGCAGCTCTTGGCCTTCTATCTTCACATAATGGTCTCCAGGGAAAGAGAGCAAGAGTAGGTTCTAGAAACTTTCTGAAAAGAAAATGGAAGCTCTTTTCCCAGGAGCTGCCAGTCAGTCTCTCCTCCCATCTCATTGGCCTAAATTTGGTCTCATGATTATTCCTGAATCAATACCTTTGGCTAACTGGATGCCAGGTACTGATTGGCTTCACCTTGGTACTTGATCCCAAGTCCACACCTAATTTAGTCACTAGAGCAATGGGGATAGAAAAATCTGACTAACTTTGACTAAATAGAATCCACCCCTGGAGCCTGAGTCAACCCCCCAACTCCAGAGCTGCTGTCGCAAGAGAGCAGGAGTGAGATAGATGTTGGAGAGACACCAGTGTCCACCGCTCTGCTGGTTTTTAGCTCACCATCTCCTGTCATTCAGCAAACAATTATGAAATGCGTCCTGTGTGCCAGGTATGGTGCAGGGTGCCAAGACAATACAAGGGTCCTTGTGTTGTTGAGCGGAATAAATGAGCCACTTATGCAAAGTGCCTGTTGCACCCCTCAGCCCCTAATACCTGCTCAATATTGTCTTCATTACCTGTTTAGTATTATCTTCATTGAAATGAATAATGCATGAGTGCTCCCTGCCATTCAAGAGACAGACTTAAACAAATAAATTCTTGCAGTGTGTGAAGAGTGGCAAGAATAAGCCTGCAGGTAGCATAAAGAAAAGAGGTCACATAAGGACTACGCAGAAGGCCCAACCACAAGAAGCTTAAAGCCCGGTCGTTCTTAACCTTGACTTTATGTTTTACTCACCTACAGAGGTTTTAAAACTCCCCATACCAATTAGTCACAATCTCTGGGGTTAGGACCCAGACCCAGGATCTTTTTGTCTTTGTAAAGATCCCCAGATGATTAAAGTTGTCAGTCAAGGTTGAGAACCATCATTATAGGCGATTGAAGACATAAAACACACACATAAACCATTAATTAACAATGTTGGGTTGTGAGGAGTACATTAAAATGAACTGTCAGTGTTCCAAGGTTCAAGGCAGGGAGACGGCACAGTGGGCAGAGGGCTGAAGGCAGAAAGAGGGCACGGTGGGCAGGGGGCTCAGGGCAGGGAGAGGGCATGGAAGGCAGGGGGCCCGTGAAAGATTTCTGTGAGCGGCAGGGAACAGGAGGCTTAAGGGGCCTTGAAGGACCAGTGGGATTTGCCTCATTGAGCAGTTCAGAGGTGGTGTCTCAGTGTGAGGAGGATTGAGTGTGACCAAAGGTCTGTGTGCAAACATAGAGGATTTATCAATCTGGACCCACTCAGGAAAGAGAAACCACACAGTAATATGAACAGGAAAATAGAATTATAAACCATAACATGGGATAGGAATAATGAAGGATTAGCTACTAAGAAGTAGAGAGAACTCTAAAGAATATAGGAATGCAGGTTTCAGGAGTATCTACTCCTCCAGGGCTGAGCTAGCGTGCCCAAGGGAGATCCCTCCCCTCTACTTCCCAGCTGGCACCCAGACTTTGCTGACATAGCATGGCTCACTGAAGGGCAGAAAAGTCACTGTGGTGTCACTCAAGCAGAACTTTTCAGAGATCTGCCCTCTAGGGTGCTGGGCTTGCTGTTCACTGGGAGGAGTCTCACTGGAGTGCTCTCTGCTGGAGGAGGGTGCTGGCCATGCATTGCAGGAGCTGGGAAACTGCAGGACCTGCTCAGCTAGCACAGGAGAGCAAGGAGGCCAAACCCGGAAGTGTTCCTCCAAGCAAGCAGAGGCTCAGAGAGGTTATGAAAACTTGCCGGGGATTTAGCAAATCTGAAGTTTGACACCAATCCATCTTTCCTATGTTTTCTGCTTCCTCTTTGAACAAACAGAAGTGCAAGATCAGAGCTAAGTCTGTTAGTGTAGGCTGCCCAGAGACAGAAGGGTCTGTACTCAGCGAAGTCAATGAAGAAGGCCTCTGGTGAAGGTGAGGATTCGAATGGACCTTAGGGGAGGCCCAATTTGGAAAACCATGGAAATGATAGGAGGAGGTAACTTCCAGGCTGTCTTTGCATCACAAGCCACATTGGACATTTCACATGCTGAAGAGTGGACCCCAGCTCAGACAGGACTCAACTCAGCCAGTACAGAATAGAAAGTAGGCCACGAGAAAGAAGTCAGAGGTAGAACAGAATCAGGGAAGTCCTTATAAGTCAAAGAAATCGAACTTGAGCAGATATGAAATCAATACATTTTGAGAGAGCCAGTACCTATGGATGTGGGGTTTCTGGGATTCTTTGACTGCCTGGCAGCCTCTCAGTGGAATACAGAGGAGCAAATGCCCACTTTGGAGTCAGACAGGCCAGGACTAGAGTACCAGCTCCAGCATTTATCTTGGTGTCTTGGGACAAGTCCCTCGACCTTTCTGAATCTCAGGGTTCTTCATGTGTCAGCTGGAAACAGTGATGCCGTCTTTGAAGGCTTGCTCAGATAAGTCTACAGCAGGCAGCCTGGCACACAGTAGGCCTTCAATCAATGGTAGCTTCCTTCTCCCTCCTGTTTTTACACCATAATCCTTTCCTATCTTCTAAGATGGTCCATATCTCTGAAAATAACTGTTTTAAAATTCAAAAATTCCAAGATTCCTAAATCAGGTGCAGTTGTAGAATGTGAAGGAATTGGCGGCACATAACATCTTCTTGTTGAGATTCTGACCACTCGGCTCACCACTTGGAAGGAATGATCAGATCTAGGGGACACAGTTGCAGTGTCCTTGGCTCCCTCGCCAGATGGTGTCTTGAAGTGGTATTTCATACTTCATCTCCACAGGGCAAATAACGGTGCTACTTTTTCTTTTAGGAGGAGAGGTCACCAAACCACGGTTTGCTCAATTCTTCCATGGCAGCCTGGCCAGTCTCACCATCCGCCCTGGAAAAATGGAGAGTCAGAAGGTGATTTCCTGCCTGCAGGCCTGCAAGGAAGGGCTGGATATTAATTCCCTGGAAAGCCTTGGCCAAGGAATAAAGGTAAGAAAGAAGCCTGCAAAACCCCCAATAAGACGTTGATCTATGAGGCAGAGGCTGCCCAGTGCCAGCGCACTCTGAGAAATGGAGTCTTTTTCTGTCTAGTTGCACAAAGATGGTGCCATGGCGAAGGTGCTGCCCTGCGGGGCGGAGATTAGTGACTGTGACACCATGATGGACTCCTGCTGCCATCCCCTGAAATTCCTAGATAAAGCCCTTGTAGGTAATCAGTTCACTACCCAAAAGCTGGCCCATGTTCAATGTCTACTGTTGAACATGGTTGCTATTTCACTTTTTTGTTGATTTGTTGGTGCTTTGTTGTTTGTTTGCCTAAACGAACTAAAGCAGGATGCAAGAGTACACTCCAAAATGTTTTTAAAAATAAAGTTTGGACCATGTAAGATACAATTAGAAAAGAAAGTCAATCCCATGTGGGGCGGAATTAGAAAGCAGATGTGAAGGTCGCTGGGTCCCCCATTGTTAAGGGGAGGCACAGATTAGGCTCTGAGCCACCTCTGGCCATCAGAGGAAATGTAAGCAGATTCATGACTTTTATCATCCATGCAAAAGAACATTTACTGAGGGTCTCCCTCATGTCACACGCTGTTTGAAAGCTTTATGGATATTAACTCATTTAAGCCCTGGAACAACCTTATAATAAAGTTACCATAAATATTCCCATTTTTCACATGAGGAGTTGAGGATGAAGAGAAAGGAAATGTGCCTAAGATCCCAGAGTTAGTAATGAGCAGAGCTAGAATTTGAACCTAGGCAAGCAGTCCTGCATCAAGACTCCAAAACTTGGAGGAACAGCAGTTCAGAAGGCTCCTTGAAGAGGCAAAGTCTGAGCAGAATGTTTTAGGATGGATAGGAACCGACCAGGAGAAAGGCAGGGTGTGGAAATGGAGAAGAGGTGGGGGAAGTCACTCTAGGCATAGCCAAAAGCCTGAGTGATGGCAGAGGACTGAGGAACCCCACAGGGTACACTGGACCTCCAAGAAGGCCAGTGTTACAAGTGCTCAAATTACAGGAGGAAAGGTAAAAAGTGTTGTCAGAGAGATAGGCAGAGGTCACATCATGGGGCCTTTTTAACTATGTTTAACTATAGTTTAGGTATTTACCTTTTTTTTTCTGTGGGCAGCAGGCAGCCATTGAAGGGCTCCAGGTAAAGCATGATCTGGACAGGTGTGGGGCTTAGGATGTTCACCCTGTTGACTGGGTCAGAAGGGGAGGATGGGAGAACACAGACAGGATAAGGCAAGAATGGCTTTTCAGAACATTGCTTAACGTGCATTAAACACACACACGCGCACACACATGCACACAGATGCACACACACATACACGTGCTCTCAAAAACTAGTCACCTGTCATTGAAGGAAACTCACAAGACTACCCCATAATAGAAAGACCGTCTATTTATGGCAGCTGGTCCAGGCAAGCTCCTCATGGCACATTTCACATACAGAGAATCCTCATGTGCAGAGCCTGGGATTTGATCCTTGACCTGATGTTTGTGTGTGCTCTTAATGTTTTGTCAAGCCAGTGATGCAGAAATCCATCCTCCAACCCTCACCTCTCTGTCTGATTCCGGATTTGCTCTCTGTTCCTGAGTGGGTCTTCTCTGCCCTGGGCCATCCCCTAGGGGGCACAGTTTCAGGATTCCAACAACTACAGAAGAAATAAACCAAAGATGCTGGACTTAAAAGCCACACATCTTAGAATTATAAATTGGGAATCATAGCAATTTCTACAGAGCAGTCATAGCCTATGAAAAGAGGAGGTTCTAAACAAAGTGGCACATGAAGCTGTGGGGCGGGGCTGACCTGGCTCTTCAGGATGCCGCCTGCTCATAACCAGTCACTGCGAAGGATCCTTTTCCATCCTTAGTGTGCAGCTAACAAGAACTAGAGCACCGTGTGAGAAGTTAATAAGACACATGATTTACAATGCATCCACTGGGGACTATTTTAAGTTCATTATCCGTAATCCTCACAACAAATTAAATAGTATGACCCCATTTTAGAAATAAGGAGATTGGGGCTCAGGGACTTGTCCAAACTTGGATTAGAAGGCATTCTTAAAATTATTAAAGCTTCTTTCCTGCCCACCTTCCCTCCATTTATCCCTCGTTTCATTTCTGAATGGTGACTATTATTTTCTTTACCGGTTCCTGGTCCCCTCTCCCCTCCCTGGCCAGCCAAAAGAAATGAAGTCCGCCTGCGATTCAGGAAACTTCCTGTCTGGTCACAGGACCCAGTGTGGTTCCTCTTTTTACTTGTTTTCCCCTGGATCTACATATTTCTGAATATCTCTCCAGCATGTCTGAAGCCTAATGATTGGGATGGTTGCTATCTTGTATCCAGACAGGACACTGTAGAATAGCCACACTCCTTAAGATTGCCCTGTTCTAATTTCCATAGCATAATCCTTGCCAATTTGTCATCTCCACAGTGTGGAAGAGCGGGGAAGAGCAGGAACTTGGGAACAAGACAATCCTTGGTTCAAATTACAGTGCGGATACTTACTAGCTGGGTGACAGTGGGAAAGGTACTTTAATCCTTTAAGCCCCAATTCCCTCATGTAAAATGGGCTTAACATTATTTTGCAGGGATGTTTTAAGAATTGAATTTCATATGTATTTATGTATTTTATTTTTTTTTATATATTTTTTATATATTAGATATGGCAAAGATATACATATAAATGAGATGACAGAGATAGAGACAGAGACAGAGATAGATACAGACACAGACATAGATATAGATCTCCCCTAGCAAACCTAATAAATAGACTCTCAATGAATCACAATTCCCTTCTCCTGCTGGGCTAGCCCTGCGCTTGGCTTTCCTGCTGTCCAAGCTTATTTTGAAAAGTAAGCCTGGGTGACAGTTGTGGCAGAGTTTCTTCTAACATGGCAAATCTTCTGGCTGAGCCTAGGGGTGCTGGCAGGTGTTCAAGGGAATGGCAAGGTGCCTGGCCTACCGTGGCAAGCCTGTCCTTGAGAAATAGGCCAAGGCTTTGAGTAGGACTTTCACCAATGTCCCAGCCTGGTAGGTAGCTGGTGACAGAGACCGATCCTCTAGGAGAGCTGACCACTCTGCAAAGGCCATCAGTCTAGCAGCTTTTTGGCTTAAAGAAAGGAATTACTATGGCTACAGCACAACTTCCCAGGGGAGAATGAGCACTGTCACTCTCTACTCAGTCCCCAAGAGCCACCTCCAGCCCCTATGGTAATGCCAATACTACTCTATGTCCCACACAGCCAGAGACCGGCCCTCAGTCACACTGCAGGGCTGTGAACACTGCCGTTTTTTTAAAACAGCAAAACAGACAAACAAAACCTACTTAATGGAGGGCTTTATTGATCCTGCAAGAACTAGGTTGATGGCTAGGCCCTGTGGCAGTCCTTGGGGTGCCCTGGCGAACACCCTAGAGTATTAACTGGAGATTCCACGCATTCCCTAAGCCTTCCTCTCCTGAGTTGGTTGTGGTGGGAATGTGCCCTCTGCTGGTTGCCAAGGGTTGCTGCTGATCCGTCCCTCTGGAAGAACTGTTTGATTTTCCTGTTCAGCCCTCCTGCAGGGCTCAGAGATTGGCCTCCTCTGCAGGGGTCATCTCCTTGTCTCATGCTCGTCATGTGCTAGACCTTGTGGCGATGCTGAGAAAAGTCAGTAGAGTCTGCTCTCAAGGTGCTCACGGTCTGCTGGGAGTGGCAGATAGACAGACAGCAACGGCACCACAAAACCGCCATAATGGTGACGGGGCAGAAAAACCTGTGGTGTTTTTAGAAGAATGACCTTGAATCTGCTCAAATGTGAATCGGGTGATTTGCGAATACTCTCTAATGACTCACCATCACATGGCAGGCAGTGAGTCATCCACGGCAAGATAAAAGGCAACCCAGAGGCTGACGGCAGCATCACTTTTGCATATGCCCGAGGACTCCTGAATCCAGTACAGGGAGTGGTGCTTGTGGCCTGATGTCACAACTCAGAGACAGAGCTTTGAAAACAGAAGGGAATTGGATCACAAGCAAAGAGCAGTGAAGGCAGGAGAACCAGCTCAGGCAAAGACTCGGTACAGACATAATTATAAGAATGTTAAGAATTATGATCAAAGCTAGCATAGATTGTCACTTCTATACATTATCTCATTTAAGCCCCAGAGAGGTAGATAGTAATAGCCCCGTTATTTTAAGTGAGGAAATAAAGTCCAGAAAGGAGAGGTATATAGTCCAAAGTTGTACTCCGTAGTTTGTACTAGAACGGGGGTGTGGCAGTTCGCACAGCCCATGATCTTTCAGGGATACCACATAACCTTGGGGAAGTTATGTGGCAATTCAGCCCAGGAAGGGCTGAATTCTTCCAATCGGCTAAGCGATTGCAGTAGTAAATGACTCCAAAATCTCTATGGCTTACCGCTTAAAGTTTGTTTTTCTCTCATGCTAAGTCAGGAACGTGGAGTGGGGTTTCTGCCTAGACTGCCATAGACCACCAAAGTGAAAAAGAAAGAGGCTGGAGGGTCCTGCAAGGGTTTCTCACTGCCTCACCCTAGAGCTCCCACATCACGTCCTCTCACATCCCTTTGGTCAGATGCTGTCACATGGCCCTGCCCATACGTGGCACGAAGCAGCTGGGCAGTACAACCTCCAGGATGCCCAGGAAGGAAAGGAGAATAGGGTTTGATGAGCACCGATAATGACTCCCAAGGAGGCTTGACTGAAAAGACAAGTGACTTAAAAAGAGAGTCCTTTGGGGGAGTCACAGGAGATGATACTGAGTAAAACGTCTGCCGGTTGGAGGGATCATTCACTCGTTCATCTAACGGGCTTGCAAGGCACTAGGACCAGGTTCCGGGAGTCAAGGATATGTCAGAGCTCCTGTCCTCAGTAAGTTCAAGGTCACTGAACTATAATAATTATACTACTATTTCATGAGCACTACAGAAGTGCAGTGAGTACCTAAATGAGGGAAGCTGGGGAGGCCTCAAGGAGGAGGGAACAATGAAACATGGACATGATAGTTGAAGGAGACAGAGATTAAGCTATCAGTTGGCTAGGGGCCACAGTGCAAGGGACTTATATAGATCGATGTCACCATAGTGCTCATGAGACATCCACCTCCTATTAGAATCCAGGCACAGAACAAAGAACTCTTATAAAGATATCTAAGTCACATCAGGGAAAAGCTTAAATGAATAGATTTGTCTTTAAGCTCATGAAAACGTATTCGGTCTCCATCATGGTAAAAGAAATGCAAATTAAAACTACACTAAGATGGTGTGTATCACCACCTATCAGATGAGCAAAAATCCCAAAGTCTGACAGCATACTCTTGTTGAGGTTTTAAGAACAGAGGCATTCTCACACACTGCAAGAGAGAGTGTATACTGATATAATCCCTGGCAATGGGAAGTTTGGGAACATTTGTCAAAATTTAAAGTGTATATGCTCATTGATCTAGAAATTTCACTTGCAGAGATTTACTCTACAAGTATATTTACCCTTGCGAAATGTTATGTGTACAAGATTATTCATTGTGGCATTAGAAAAAGATTGGAAACAACTCAAATGTTTATACTAGGAGACTGGTAAAAAAATTGTAATTTATTTAATACAGTATTATTTAATACTATACAACTGTACAAAAGAATATGGAAGCTTATTATGTATTGATACAAAAAGAGCTCCAAAACATGAACTAAGTGAAAAAAGCAAAGCACAGTATAGTATGTAAAAAAAAAGTAACTTTTAGTGTAAGAAAGGAGGAAAATAGGAATCTATATTCATTGATTACATATCCATAAGAATGCTTAAGTATAACTGTCAGGATAAGCTAGATTATGCTACAGTAAGAAATGACTTAAAAATTTCAGTGGCTTGTACAACTTCTTTTTATTGTTGACATTATATGTACATTATAATTGGGCTACAGCTCTAATTCGAAGCACCCTCACTGTGAGACCCAGGCTGACAGAACAGACTTTATGGGAACGTTGCAGGTTTCAGGGCAGAAGGAAAGCAACACGCAAACTGTGAACTGGCTGTTAAAACTTCCATGTGGTTGTTAACCAACCAATACTTCTGCCCACATTTTGTTGTCCAAGCAAGTCACATGACCACTACTGAGTGCAACAGGGCAAAAATGTACATCCTGCAGGGAAGGTTACCATAAATCACATAACCAAGCCTGTTGACAATAGGACAGGCATGTATAAACCCCTCCCTGGGGAGAGAAGCAACTAATTGTGAACAATAATGCAATCTGTCACTAAGAAGTTGATATAACAGTGACCATGTATAGGATAAGATTTGAGAAACTGGGTGGATGAGAGATAGGAGTAAGACGGATACTTTGATTTAGCACGTAAATATTTGAACCATGTGGATATATTATCTATTCAAAAAAATAAATAATTGTTGCCAAGAAGGTACATGAAAATCTATCCTGTGACACAAGTATTGAATACGTAATCTAAATCCACAGATATGTTCCTAACATCTTATTGGCCTCAGTTCCTAATAATTCTTACTCAGAAATGTGTCAAGATCACTAACTCAGGCCGGTACAAGAACTGTTCTGCATGTTCCATGCAAAGAAGAGTAGCTGGTAGAGGGTACAGGGAGAGGCAGAAGTCTGTGTCTAGTTTATCCAGTTTGAGGACCCAAACGATTCAGCGAGGACCATGATAGTCCCTGGCCTTCACCAAGCATGGGATCCCAGGAACTCAAAATGGAGTGAAGAGATAACAAACCTAGGGCATTTGGCAGGCATGTAAACAGCAAGTGAGTAAATCTTCTGGGAAACCAGAGTTTAGCACCAGGAAAGCAAGACCAAGAATCAGCTCTAAGAGAGAAGGAAAGCCATTAACTTAAAAACAAGTTTTAAGGTTGGAAGCTAAGGCGGGGCATGAGTCAGGAATTGGAATGGAAGGTGAATTGAAGAGCAGTTCAAGGCAAAAATACAAGAATAGCAAAAGGAACCAAGCAAAACCCCAAGTTTCTAGGCTGTTGACTGAGGGACATACAGTCCAAGGGCTGAAAGTTTCTGGTCAGGATCCTCTAGTAGCACAGAGAATGAGCCACTCCCGCTGAGAGCTGGGCTGGCAGAACGCTATGCCTGGGATTTCAGAATTCCATCTTGTGTCTCAGGCCAATATTACTGGGGGTTTATAAACCCTGGGGAACTTATAAAGGAGGGTCCTGAAGCCCAGAGGGTAGCAGGGATTGCTTGAGGGATTAAAGCAGTTATCTGTGCACACAGCTGCTGCACTGGCAGATGCTTTGGAGACAGCTCGTGCTGGCCTTCGTAGGGTTTCCACGGGACTGTATACGTCGCTGGTCTTTCTCTCCTGTGATACCATCTTCTGTCTTCCAGTATCACTTCAACCCCTCACAGTCCATCCTGGTGATGGAAGGTGATGACATCGGGAACATCAACCACGCCCTGCAGAAGGTCTCCTACATCAACTCCAGGCAGTTCCCGACAGCGGGCGTGAGGCGTCTGAAGGTCTCCTCCAAAGTCCAGTGAGTCGATGCCTGTCACCCTGGGCCTAGCTGAAGCAGTGGGGATGGTCGCTGGGGACGTTCCCTTGCAAAACAAGATACACCTCTCTTCAGCTGTTCCCAGTTTTTCTGCTATCCCTGTAAAGACGCCCCAGTAAATCTTTATTCTCCTTTTGTTTTCTTTTTTTTTTAATTTTTATTATTTTCAAGTATACAGTACTATGGTTAGACATCTATATAGTTAGTAAAATGATCCCCCCAATTGCTCCCTCCTTCCCCTGACCGTCCACCTAGCCAATGTATTAATGCTAATTACATTCCTTATGCCAGGCTTCCCATCCCCATGACCATCCATCAGCTAATGTGTACTTCTTTAACCCTTCACCCCATTCTCCCAGCCCCCCAAATCCCTCTCCCCTCTGTCCATCACCACATTGTCCACTATATTTGTGAGTGTGTTTTTGATTAGTTTGTTCTTTTTATTCCTTAATTTCCGCATATAAGTGAAATCATATAGTGTTTATCTTTCTCTGTCTGACTTAAATACCTCTAGGTTCATCACAGCAATATCTTTTTCCATCCCCTTCCTTTTCGTATGTGGGGGTCTTGTTTTCTTATCCTTTTAGCCATTCCATCCCTTGGTTGGAGCACTGAATTCTTTTCCCTTTAAGACACTTATTGATAGGAATATAATTGTTACCATTCTTTATTTTTGTTTTCGATTCATGTTTTTTCTTCTTAAAGAAGTCCCTCCAACATTTCCTGTAATTCTGGCTTGGTGGTGGTAAATTCTTTTAGTTTATTTTTGTCTGAGAAGCTCTTTATCTGTCCTTCAACTCTAAATGATAACTTTGCTGGATAAGTTATTCTTGGTTGTATATCCTGGGTCTTCATTCTTTCGAAAATTTTTTGCCAAGCCCTTCTGTCCTGCGTAGTCTCTCTTGAGAAATCAGCTGCCAGTCATATGGATGTTCCCTTATAAGTAATTATTTGTTTTTCTCTTGCTGCTTTTAATATTCTTTCTTTGTATATAAACTTTGGCATTTTAATTATGATGTGTCTGGGTGTGGGCCTCTTTGTATCACTGATTTTTGGAATCCTCTGAGCTTCCTAGGGTTTTATATCCATTTCCTTCACCAGATTAGGGAAGTTTTCCATCATTATTTCTTCAAACAGCTGTTCGACATCTTGATTTTCTTCATGTATGCCTATCAGACGAATATTTGGAGCCTTAATAGTGTCCCATATCCTCCTTAAATCATCTTTATAGTCTTGGCCTCCTTTTTCTTGCCATTCTGTTTGAGTGTCCTGATTCCCGTCCTCTAGATAGGGCATGTGATCCTCTTCTTTATTCACTTTGTTTATTCCTTTGTTTATTCCATTTAATATACTTCTCATCTCGGATAATGTGTTCTCCATTTCAGACTGGTTCCCTTTTATAATTTCCACTTCCATTTTATGTATTTTATCTCTTTGTTGGAATTCTCTACATTTCCCAAAAATTCATTGAGCATCTTTATAACCAGTGTTTTGAACTCTGCATCTGTTAAATTACTTGACTCCATTATATCCGGATCTCTGTTTTGTTCTGTCATATGGTTTCTGCTTCTTTGTCTTCTCATTTTGGCTGCCTTTCCGTGTCTGTTTCTATGTACTAAGCAAAGCTCCTTAGTCTCCCAGGCTTATTAGTGCAGATTTGTGAAGTAGGTGTCCAGTGGCACAGTCCTGAGAGGGGGTTCAGCTGCAGGCCAAATTTAGCTCAGACCTCTACCCCTCCGGGGCCACCTGTCAAGATTCAGCAAGCAAAATCCACAGATGCTGTGCTTATAGTTGCCTCAAAAGGCCACACCAGAAACCGAGGCCAGCTGCCTCCAATGTGAGTCTAGGTGCTGCTCAGCTAGGCGCATCTGACTCACTGAGGATTCACCTGGATGTGGCTTGAGTGGGGCTCAGATTGGGGGAGGTGGGGTTTCAGGGAATGCTCTGGGAGGAGCGACCTCTGGTATCCAGTTTGATGACGTCACAGCTATGGCGGCGCTGTGTTGGCACACTGGGAGGGGAGAGGGCTCAACGGAACAATGGATACCCCCGGCACTTCTGTACATAACGAGTCTCACCTCGACCTTCTGTCTGACAATATCTCCCTATAAATCCCTCATGCCACCTGCGCGCAGCCAAGTTGGCACTGATGCTCAGAGCGAATAAGTCCGTTGCCATGAAGATCCGCTCGCTCGCGGATGCGGCCCCTTTAAGAGGCGTCTGCCGCTGCCGCAGCCTCCGTCTCATTCAGCTGCTCGGGACAGGGCGGCCCCGTGTCCTCGCCCCATCCTACCTTCTGTCATTGCAGGGTGCTTTCTCGGATTTCTCCCTAGTTGTGTGGCTTGTTTATCTAGATTCCAGGCAATTTTTCTTTGCTGCTGCTCCTTGTTTCTGTCACAACTTCGGTGTGGTCGCCAGAAGGATGAACAGGGACTCTATCATCTACATCATTTTGCAACACTCTGTCTCCTTTTGTTTTCTTTGTAAAGAAAATATTCTGTTGTTTCGTCAGCTCAGATCCAGCTTTCTCTGTTTTATTCTGTATCTGATCTAATGCCTAGATGTTTCCTGTAAATTCTCAGGGAGTCAGTTTTAAGTGGTGTGATTTAAGGGTACAGTTCTTGGTACATAGTAGGTGCTTGACACATGTTTACTAATTAACCAGCCCAGCTTTGTAGAGCTCCTAAATACCATGAGTATGCAAGAGAAAGAGAAGGCATGGTTCTTGTCTCCAGGGAGCAGTTAGATTTAGGAGGTGAGATTATTACCAAAGCCTGTGGATAACTCCCTTACTGGCCTATCAGATCATTTCTCAGCCATAGCAGCTGCCATAGGCAGCTAGGAAGGGGACCCCAGAAAAACTTCTGGGAGATAAAAGGTGAGTCATATATCATCTGGAGCCAAGAGGACCCAGAAAGACTGGGACAAAGGTGGGAAAGATGGCTCTGCTGGGGCCTGGATCAAGAGCCACGATAAAGCCCACAGGTGGCATTTTTATTCAATAGTTCTAGCAATGGAGACCCCCACACACACACCCTTGAAGGCCTGAGGTAAGGAGAAGTCACCCTCAGAAGAACCAGCCTGTCCGGTCTTCAGCTCTGATACCAGGCTTCCCTAAACTGGTGAGGAAAGGAGTGTCCTCTGGGGCTGGTGTGACAAAGGCCAGAGAAAACTGGGAGTAGGAGCCACTACTGCTCCCACACCTCACCCACCTAGGAAAGAGGGTAGAGCGGCCCAGCGTGGGAACTACCCAGCCTACCCTTCCCTCGGAAACTTTCCCAAAGCATGCAGGATGATCACTGCCACCAGCTGGAGCTCACCCAGCATTCCCAGAGCATCCATCTGGACCCTGAGGTTCTCCACTGCAGCCTAGGTTCTGGCCTGGATGACCAGCTGAAAGTGCTGATGACACAGATACCCGATGAGGTCTGATGAGAGTATCAGACCTGTCAACATTTACTGAGCTTCAACCATGATACAGGCTCTGGGTCGGCTTCTTTTCTATATGTTGTCGCTTTTAATCCTTACTACAGTAAGATAATTATCATCTTCCCATTCCATTGATGAAGAAACTGAGGTTCACAGGGGCGAAGCACCTTGCCCAGAGTCACCCAGCCCAGGAGTGGCAGAGCCCAGCCATGGACCCTTGCCTGTCTAATTTCCCAGGTTTGCTCTTGTCATGCCACCATTCTGCCTCCCAAATATTTTTGTGGCAGCACATCAGGAAAAAAGAGCATGATTACTATAGCACTCTGCCAGCACACCTGGGACAGGCACACTCGTGTGACACCCTCATAGAGAGATAATATATAGGCCGTGGCAGGAGAGTTTAGCCCTGGGGTTTCACTTAGTAAGATGGCTGTAACTAACCAGTTAGACAGCAATTTGTTTACCAAATCCTAATGCACAAAATGAGCAGTTGCTATCTAATTAACGTTGCCATTGATTAATTTGTTAAAGGATAATTAAAGGTTTAATGGTTACTTGTTGCTGGTATAGAAAATTCCTATTTCTCCCAGGAGCCAATCTTTTTAAGTCCCTAGATCGCTAGTTGTTTTGACTATAATCTGTCTTTAAACTTAAATGTCTGTTGACATCCTGGGAGACTCTTAGGTGATCAGGATGCCTCATCAAGGACTAGAAGAGGCTGTATGTAGCCATGTCCATGGCCGCATGATGGATGGTTACATCGTGTCCTGTCCAGGTGCTTTGGAGAAGATGTGTGCATCAGCATCCCTGACTTGGACACCTACGTGATGGTGTTGCAGGCCATCGAGCCCCAGATCACCCTCCGTGGCACAGACCGCTTCTGGAGACCCGCTGCCCAGTTTGAAAGTGCCAGAGGAGTGATCCTCTTCCCTGACATCAAGATCGTGAGCACTTTAGCCAAAGCTGAGGCCCCAGGTGACTTGAAGACCACAGGTATGGGTGCATCCTGAGTTGTGGGCAGTGGGCCTTGAGTTCTCTCAGCCACATCAAATCATACTTCAGGATAACAGTATTATTCCACATAGCAAGGTATTTACGGTAGCAAAACAAACAAAAAAAAATCTGGAAACAACACAGATAAATAAATAAAAGGGAAATGAATGGCTCAGCAAATCATGGGACCCCCATATACGTGCTGTTAGAAGAAAGGCATTTATGCTAAACATGACAAAAAGCAAGATGCAAATTACTGAGTATCTACACATAGACTGATCTCAACCATGTAAAGAAAAAAGTACATAGAAAAATGTCAAGAAGACACACCTAATACCAGCAGCGACATTCTCTGAGACGCATAAGAGCCAATTTGTTTCTGTTCCCTTTCACTTTTCTGCAACTGCAAAATGTTCAATAGTGAGCATTACGATTTTTATAATCAGAAGAAAAGCTAAAGAAACGCAAAGAAAAAAACATAACTGCATCCTAATATATACACAGTAAAAGTCTTGTTCAGCAATATTACTCTAAGCTCTCAGGGAACCTTCCGATTGTTCTTTCCAACGGTTTCGTTATTGGGAGGGCTGTTCAGCGAAAGTAGAGTAATTTGAATTATCTGCCAGGGAGAAACACTTAGTTGCACTGAAAGCTACAGTATATTCTGCTGGCTTGAGGGGGTTAGAGGAGGCAAGAAAAAAAAGGAAGGGAGTTAGGGAGGGAGGGAGGAAAACCTGGGGCCCGGATCTACAGGAGAAATACCCGTTCGAGAACTGTCCTTTGCTGCCTTCTCCAAGAGAATACTTTCAACTCCTGCTCTCCCTCTCTAACAGTAGCTGCTAATGATGTGCTGGCATCAGTGGGCCTGAGGCCCTGAAGGCTGCTTCTAAAATAATCCTAATTACCCATCGCCTTAAATCACCCTGGTCCCTAGCGGATGGTGAGACCCCTGCAAAGCAGCCCTTCTTAGCTCACAAAATAGACAGGTGTCTAGGCAGGGCGGTTTCCTAGTTACCCTCCAAGGGGCATTAGATTGTGTGATCTTCCCTGTTCCCCTCACTTGTGGCTAAAATCAGACAAAAAAGGAAAGGCCTCTGACCTGAGTGGTTGCAGGCTATAGCTGAGAGCAGCTAGATTTGTCAGGCCTGACACCAGCACACAGACAGTGCAGGGAAAAGCAATTATCTGGGTCCTTTTCTTACCTTCTGTTTATGAGAGATGCTTGCAGAGCACATCGCCAAGTACCCTAGACCTATTATTAGCACCTTTAAATTTTTACTCTAATTGTTAGAATAACCATGATTATGGGTGCCTTAAACAAGCAGGCTAATGGCATTTGCCTCAGTGACCTGCTCCAGCATCATCTTCCATCCCAAGTGACTCACTCTTTGTGCTGTTTCAGTACAAAGGACGGCAAGTCCCCCACACATAACCCTCTCTCTCACATACACCTCTGTGTTAGGTCACACCTTTGCTCTTGCTCCACTCTATGCCTGGAGGGTTCTTCTCCCTCCCCATCCCGATCGATCGTTGCTAGCAAACATTTCTGCCTTCAACACCTCTTCCAGAAGGCTCTCTCCTCCATCATCCTGCCCCCTAGACTGGGTTAGGCCTCCTGCTCCGTACAGCCCCAGCCACTACTGCTACCCTCTAACACACAGCTTTCACTAGCCCTCGGTGGTGGTTGTCTGTTTACTAAACCAGATCAGAAGCTCCATGAGGGCTCAACCATGGAGACTTAGTCACCTCTAAGTCCTTGAGCCCAGCACAGTCCCTTCATCCCAGTGGGAATCAAGGAAACTGCAGATGGAAGATACTTCCCTAATGCGAGCACAAAATAACAATGAGAAAATGGCAGAGACCCCTACCTCGCACAAACGTCAGCCACATGGAGAGTGAGGTGGGAGCAAGAATGACCCAATCTGATCTGACAAGAAGCTGGCAAAAAAAAAAAAAAAAAAAAACAGAAAAAAAACAGAAACCATGAGAAGATTATTTGAAATAGAGATACACATACACTATTATTAATAATAGACTTTGTCTTAGGTGTATATTAATGTGCACTTAGATTTTGCCAATGACACATGAAGCCATTGAGATTGGCAAGAATTTAAAAATTAAGCATAAAAAATTATTTATAAAAGTATATATCTACTGAGAGCCAAAATATTTTTGGTATCAATGAAAAATTAAAATGTAAAATAATTATTTAAAATAATTCTCTCTTTAGTGAGTCCTTTTTAATTTCTGTTTTTATAAATGTTTTATAATGTACAAAATATATTAGTCTTCTTTATAAATAAATAAATATACTTATTTAAATGATCTTGGTTCAAAAATTTTGTAATAAAAAACTGTAAGATCAAAAACATTTGAAGACTACTGGCCCAGAGGTTAAGATTTCATAAACTGTGGAATCAGAATGTCATAGTTTCTGTCCCAGCTCTTCGCCTTCTATCTGTGTCACCCTGGGCATTCCAGTCCCCCCGTTGAAACCTCCATTTCCCCATCAGGGAAATGGGATTATACTAGTCCTCCCTCCAATGTCTGTCTGTTAGGATCTTGTTTGCACGGTGCCTGGTACACAGCAATAACTCCCTAAATACCTGTCGCTTTTATTTTAAGGTAAGACTTTTTGTTAAGACTGCCTACCCGTCCAGCATTCAAATACTCAGACATCCCTTTGGGAAATTTAGAGCCCCCAAAATCAGGCAAAGACAGCTAGACTGACGAACAGCTGTCAACTAGATGAACCAACTTACTTAATTAGTTTAATTATTTTAATGGTGCAGCTCCATTTGAGCAATGTATAGTAATACTGCTCCATGCCAGTGCCTGGGTTGGATACCGAGGACTCCATCATAAAAAGACAGTGCTTCTGCCCCTGAGAACCTCAGAGTCTACTGGGGGTAACAGATACACACTGTGACTACATGGAGAAAGCTACAAGAGCATGTTGAAGGGGCACTTATCTCTGGCCCCAAATGAGAGCTATTCCTTATTGAACACCTACAATGTGCCAGGCACTGTTTTAAATCCTGTCAAGACCCTTGCCCTCTTTACAGATGAAAAAATTGAGGGATAGGTAGTTTCTCTAACACAATACATCTTCT
This sequence comes from Pteropus vampyrus, assembly GCF_000151845.1. Lineage (NCBI taxonomy): Eukaryota > Metazoa > Chordata > Mammalia > Chiroptera > Pteropodidae > Pteropus > Pteropus vampyrus. Next base: position 7,147,342 of record NW_011888816.1, on the reverse strand, counting down.
CAGTAGCAGCGTTGGCATTGAAATTCACATCTTTTGATGACTGTATTCATACTCTTCACACAAATCGATGCTGCCTAGACACCCATCCAAGCAGCGGTGGTACTTAGGATTGT
>NW_011888816.1:7139137-7147179 GCF_000151845.1 Pteropus vampyrus | reverse complement strand
AAAAAAAAAAAAAAAAAAAACAGAAAAAAAACAGAAACCATGAGAAGATTATTTGAAATAGAGATACACATACACTATTATTAATAATAGACTTTGTCTTAGGTGTATATTAATGTGCACTTAGATTTTGCCAATGACACATGAAGCCATTGAGATTGGCAAGAATTTAAAAATTAAGCATAAAAAATTATTTATAAAAGTATATATCTACTGAGAGCCAAAATATTTTTGGTATCAATGAAAAATTAAAATGTAAAATAATTATTTAAAATAATTCTCTCTTTAGTGAGTCCTTTTTAATTTCTGTTTTTATAAATGTTTTATAATGTACAAAATATATTAGTCTTCTTTATAAATAAATAAATATACTTATTTAAATGATCTTGGTTCAAAAATTTTGTAATAAAAAACTGTAAGATCAAAAACATTTGAAGACTACTGGCCCAGAGGTTAAGATTTCATAAACTGTGGAATCAGAATGTCATAGTTTCTGTCCCAGCTCTTCGCCTTCTATCTGTGTCACCCTGGGCATTCCAGTCCCCCCGTTGAAACCTCCATTTCCCCATCAGGGAAATGGGATTATACTAGTCCTCCCTCCAATGTCTGTCTGTTAGGATCTTGTTTGCACGGTGCCTGGTACACAGCAATAACTCCCTAAATACCTGTCGCTTTTATTTTAAGGTAAGACTTTTTGTTAAGACTGCCTACCCGTCCAGCATTCAAATACTCAGACATCCCTTTGGGAAATTTAGAGCCCCCAAAATCAGGCAAAGACAGCTAGACTGACGAACAGCTGTCAACTAGATGAACCAACTTACTTAATTAGTTTAATTATTTTAATGGTGCAGCTCCATTTGAGCAATGTATAGTAATACTGCTCCATACCAGTGCCTGGGTTGGATACCGAGGACTCCATCATAAAAAGACAGTGCTTCTGCCCCTGAGAACCTCAGAGTCTACTGGGGGTAACAGATACACACTGTGACTACATGGAGAAAGCTACAAGAGCATGTTGAAGGGGCACTTATCTCTGGCCCCAAATGAGAGCTATTCCTTATTGAACACCTACAATGTGCCAGGCACTGTTTTAAATCCTGTCAAGACCCTTGCCCTCTTTACAGATGAAAAAATTGAGGGATAGGTAGTTTCTCTAACACAATACATCTTCTCAGTAGCAGCGTTGGCATTGAAATTCACATCTTTTGATGACTGTATTCATACTCTTCACACAAATCGATGCTGCCTAGACACCCATCCAAGCAGCGGTGGTACTTAGGATTGTACAACCTCTTCTCCTGACCCAGCCTTAACCTGGGGTGCAATCACAGAGGAGGAAGGTGATATGCAAGGGCCATTGTCTGAAATGTCCTCACGCCTATGTTTCCCATGTGGCTGTCTTCCAGCAGCCCCCAAATCAGCAGTCTTAGAAGAAATGCTTCACAACTTAGATTTCTGTGACATTTTGGTGCTGGGAGGGGACTTGGACCCAAGACAGGAGTGCTTGGAGCTTAACCACAGTGAGCTCCATCAGCGACACCTGGATGCCACCAACTCCACTGCAGGATACTCCATCTACGGTAAGGCCACACTCGGCCCCTTTGCCCAGTGGTCTCTCCTCTCAGGGTGGCCTCATCAGGGAGTCACGAGAGTGATGGCACTCTGTCACCTGTGGGAGCAGGCTCAGGTGTGGGCTCTTGGCATCAGAGCATGGACTTCTAGCCCCTCCTCCTTCGGCTACTCCAGTGCCTTGAGGACCTGGACCACATCCCCTCTCCCGGGGAAATCTCCTATAGAAACTAGGTAGATGCCTTCTCTTAGGTTTAATTGCCACAAATACTACAACATTTGAAAAAATGAGGTCAAACATTCTGATCAGAGGCCAATCTATGTGGAAATCCTACGGATCAATTTCAGTGGCTCCTTAGAACTTCTGCTGCAGTATATTATCTGCCCCTAAACATTGTAAGCACTCAGCATGGTAGAATTCAGGACACCCACAGGCCACAGCAGCTGCAGCCTGTCTCCCCCGTCTCCTCTGCCTTCTTATGACACAGATGGTCTCTTGGCACAGGTGTGGGCTCCATGAGCCGCTATGAGCAGGTGCTGCGTCACATCCGCTACCGCAATTGGCGTTCTGCTTCCCTTGAGGCCCGACGGTTCAGGATCAAGTGCTCGGAACTCAACGGGCGCTACACCAGCAATGAGTTCACCTTGGAGGTGAGTGAGTCTTGCGGTTGTAAGGGACACCCAGGCTCACCCATCCATTCCCTTGTTTATTTGGGAGGACTGCTGCTGCTGGCCCATCTGGCCCTCCTGGTCAACAGCACCTCTCCTTGCTCTTCCCAGGTCAGCGTCCTCCATGAGGTCAGAGTTTCAGACAAGGAGCATGTCAATCACCTTATCGTGCAGCCTCCCTTCCTGCAGTCCGTTCACCACCCTGAGTCCCGGAGTAGCATCCAGCGCAGTTCAGGTAGGCAACCTGGCAGGAGAGACCGCGGTACACCAGGTGGTTATTGTGACTCAAGACCACCCACTAAACAGTTGGGTGCAGCAGCCAGAGGTGCCCAGAACTGAAGGAGGGACCCAACAATGGAGAAGCTAGGGGCCCTGCCTCTGGGATGCTCACAGCCTCAGTAGGGAGTCCATCAGGTAAACAAGTTATGGATGACAGATAATAACAGAGCTTAGTGCAAGGGGCTGGGGTAAATTATTACAAACCCTTTATGGCCCAACTCAAAGTCATGTCCTGTATGATACTTTCCCTGAACCCCTTACATACACTCACATACACACATGTGTGCACAATCTTGTAAAGTCCCCTACCCATACTTCTGTTCCAACACTTGCCATATTATATTACTGTCTACTGGGCACCGCGTCTGTTTCTGCTAAGCTCCACAGTGCCTGGCTCTTGGTGAGAGGTTTCCCATAATTCAAGGGGAAAAAAGCCAGAGACAGAAAAGCAAATAAATTTGCATTTAGTGGGCGCCTACTATGTGCCTAGGTGGAAACTCACATATTATTTCATTTTTTCCTCACAACTACCCAGGGGATAGGAATTATGAAGTCCATTGTGCAGGTGACAAACTCGAAGCCCAGACAGAGTAGGTGCTGACCCAGGGTTCTGCAGCTGGGAAGTGGTAGGGTGGATTTTAACCTATGCATGGATATTTAGTGCATGCTCCACCCCAAGAGTGAGCTAGTTCACCGTGTTGTGTGGATTCCTTCTTCATTCCAGTGGTCCCAAGCGTCGCCACGGTGGTCATCATCATCTCTGTGTGCATGCTAGTGTTCGTGGTGGCCATGGGCGTGCACCGAGTCCGGATTGCCCACCAGCACTTCACCGAAGAGGCCGAGGCTGCCAAGGAGGCCGAGATGGATTGGGATGACTCTGCGCTCACTATCACAGTCAACCCAATGGAGGTGAACCTCATGCAGGGGCTGGGAGCTTAAGGCAGGATGCCTCCCCTTGACCCAGCTCCACCTTTCCTGGGCCAGAAGCCCTGGCCAAGGAGCCCAGCCTCCCTGATCCCTCACTTCTCTGAGCTTCTCCAGCCCTCACAACCCAGATGGACCCTACTTTCACACCAAATGAATCACTGATTAAAAATGTGTAAATTTCTCTCACTTTATAAACAGAACCAGACACTTCTTAAGGCAAGCAACCATATGATGTCTATCCCTTGCCACCCCCATCGTATTTAGCTTGGAGCTAACATTTAGGGACTCAGTATTGAATTTTTGATTAATTAACAGTGTAAATTGGTTGGCTTTGCTCCATACTGCCTGCAGAGCTCACTTAAAGACTCAGAATAGGTTAAAACAAAAACACAACAATAATAGCTGCCACTTATTGAGCCCCTCATTATGCCAGACACTGCACAGGGCATGCTACATACATCACCTCATTTAATCTTCCAGCAGCCTGTGAAGTAGAAGTCTTCATCCTCATTTATCAAGGTGGGAACCAACTCAGAGAGGGAAGGAAAGTGCTCAAACTCACATAGCTGGCAATGGCAGCTCCGATATTCAAACTCCCGTTTGCCTGATTCTAAAATTCAAATCTTACCAGTTAGCCAGCAGCCCCCAGAATCTATCTACCCATGATTGTCCAAGGCTCCTGCTCTGGGCATGTGAATATCAAGGTAAGCCACTGGCATCATGCCCTTTGGTCAGCCTGTTGGTACTAGGTGAAGATAGAGCCAAGAGTAAAGCAGGGGAAGATCAGAAAGAGTCATTGATAAATGAAAAGATTATTCCAGCCTTGTTCCCATTTCCTCCTCAGCTGATCTCATGCTCCAATATCAAAGCCAGCATGGCTTGGCACGTGCAGTGAGTACAGTGCTAAGCACACCACTGTAGGGACTCAGCATCTTCTCCCTTGATGAGCTGAGCCTTGGGTGTGGGAATGACCACCCACCCTGGAGCAGTCTGAGTACTGGGCAAGAGTGTGCCTACCCAGGGCTAACCTAGTGATGCCGACTGTCAGTGAAGCAAGAGCAGGGAGATCCATGGGGGCGGAGTGTTCAGGGAGGACTCCTTGGAGGAGGTTAGATTAAAGGAAGTCTTGTAGAATGGTAGTTTTTGAGGGAGGTAAAGGTAGAAGAGAAGATACTCCAGAGAGATGACATGGCCAAGCAAGGACATACATACATCTTTGATGGCTGGTTCATCAACTCAACACATAAATCCAGAAAGAAATAAGATTTGGCCGGAATCACCAAAAACTGGGAGGAACAGAGATGAGAGAAGGAAAAACTGAGGTAGAATTTGAGGACACAAATCACAAAGTGAGGGGCAGGCATGAAAAATGAGGACCATGAACTTTGTCCTTCCCAGAGGAGTATTTTTGAGGGAAAGGCCACCTGAGTCTTGTTTCAGACCTTCTGCTCCCAGAGACATTACATTCCCACCTGTAAAAGGGGTACAAGCTTACATGCCATTCTCTCACTGAGAAGCAAACACTGAAGACTTGGAAAGCTCATTCTGATAAGCTCCAGAAATGCCAGTGTGTGGGATTGGCCAAATGTCCCGTGTCTTACCTCGAGTTCATGTCTTGGAATTTGCTGCTCCTTCTTGCCTTTGTCCTTGGCTGTCTGCTTTGCCTTTCACCAGAGGCCCTCCCTTCCAGGCCCAAGGGGTTAGCATTAAGGGGAAGGAATTCCCAGGGGCCCAAAATGTTTGCTTAGTAGAGGGAGAACTGTAAGCTCCAAAGTGGTTTCCCTTCTATCCCGACCCCCAGAAACATGAAGCGCCGGGGCGTGGGGAAGATGACACTGAGGAGGAGGAGGAGGAGGAAGGAGAGGAAGACATAAGCTCCAGCAGCAGTGACTCGGAAGACAGCGATGACCAGGAGGAGGAAGGGATGGGCAGGGGCAGACGCGGGCAGAGCGGAGCCAGGCAAGCCCAACTGGAGTGGGACGACTCCACCCTCCCCTACTAGTGCCTGGCTCTCGGGGCCCGCCCACCTGTCCCTTTTGTAAGGCCCACCTGATGTATGCTGAGTCTATCACCGTCACCTCTGCTTTCTGTGACAGGCTAGGCAGGCCTTCCCCTGCCTCCTGGAACCCACCCCTCACACCTTGGACACTCCTTGTGTCCCAGAGCGGTTCCTAGAAGCCCAGTGTCACCCCCAGTGGGGACTTTAGGTTATACCTTGTCCTGCAGCCCCCACTGCTCCTGCCCTGGGCTCCCCGGCACCCTGTCTGCCAACCTGCAGAGTTCTGCTTCTGCTCTTCTCTGCAGGGGAAAAGGTTAGCCTGTCTGTCACTCACTTCCCCCAGGCTCTGTGTCCCCAAGGCCCTTGGTCTGCAGTTCATTGTGTATGTACCTGACTCAATCATCTCTCCATGCAGACCAGCAGGTTTTCTTGAGCTAACTCTCTAAGTGGCTTCATTCAGGCAGGGTGGTCGGACTTCGCATACCTGAGGTCTTGGTCCTTAACACTTTAAAGAAAGTCCTTGTTGAGGCAGAATTAAGTTCACGGGGAGAAGTTTACATACTCACACATGCACACACATACTCTCCCCAGTTTGGACAGCCTTTCCCTTTGAACTTTCTGAGGCCATATAAGCTTATATGAAAAGTCTGAAACTTTAGCCACAACAGGACTTGGTCCCCAGCCAAAGCTATCTGAGTCTGCCTGCCTGGCAGCTGCTGAGACCGGTGTGGCTGCCTTGCTGGGGGCTTCCACCCCGTGAAACCACAGGATCCAGGAAGCATTCCACACAGGCGCTGCCCCGGGCAGAAGCCATGACAAGCCTGTAGCCAGGGCTCAGAAGGAAGGACTGATGAGGTGACACCACCGGGCTTCATGCGGGGCGTCGATCTAAAAGACGGGGGTGGCTGGGCTCTCCCAGGCCAGAGGGCGGCCTGAGGTTGACAAGGTTGTCACCACCTAGTCTTATGGTCCTTCGTCCTCTTTTTCATACTGGTTTGCCTCTTGAGAAAATACATTCTTCTTGGATGTATTAGAACAAGCGTGAACTGCATCAAGTCTAAAATGAAAGTTTGGAAATTTATCTGCTGGGAATTAGAAGCATATTTGCGGTGATAGCTGTTTCTTTCTTGTCCTCATAAAAGGAGCAGCACTTAGGGTGGAGGGCAAATATATCTAAAAACCTAATTTATTTACTTCTTCTTTTTCTAATAAGGAAATCTTTTCCATCTCCTTCCTAACATGGACACCTCTTGAGGAGAATTGTTGCTATAGTAACTGGTCTGTGATCTTTTGTGGCCAAGAGAATAGCAGGCAAGAATTAGGGCCATTATAGGACTTCCATGAGGCTCGAATGTCTTGGGCTTTGTCCTCAGTATGTGTGATCTGTCCCCATCCTCCCAGCCTCCCCTAGTCCCTCCTGTATTGGCTTGGCACAGGCACAAAGCTAGTCCCTAGTTACAGGTGCATTCAGGTTCAAAAGAAAGTTCAGAATCTGTTCACTCTACTCCATGTCATTAAATCTACTTATGAAGGAGGACAGCTGTCAATGTCCTCTAGTCTGACCTTCATCCAGGGAGGACCCATAATAGGCCTTTGCAACCTTCTGATTCCAGAAAACTAACTTTTGTAGCTTTTTCCATCACCTAAAATGTTTTTTGTTTCTGTTTCCTCTTTTGAGCCTCTCTATAATCCCGTGAGGTAGCTGGGACATCTGTTGTCAGAAACATTTTCATTATGAGTAAACTGAGGTTCAGTGACTCAAGCATCTTGCTCAGAATCATTCAGAGATGTATAAGACTAGATGCCCCGCTTTCCATTCCTGGTCCTGTGCCCACTACCCCGATTCTACTTATGTTTGTATTTACACAGCTAACAGGCATCGAGGACCTACTATGTGCTGGGGACTCGACCAGAAGTTGTGGGAAAGGAATAAGGCTGAGTAAGATAAGTTCCTCCTTTCAGAGGACTTGATGGTTGCAGAGGAGAAGCCTCTTGCAAAGGGGCATAGAAATTATACAAGAGATTAGACGTCGAGGAGGGAGAGAAGTCACAGGAAGAAGAGGGACACATTCACAAACTCAACCCGTGCTCTTATTTTTCCCTTCTTTGGGAAAAACGCTGGCAGAAGTTTGGTTTTGTATTCATCGGATGGAAATAGACACCTCTGTGAATTCCCCCAACCAAATAGCTTTTACCTATCAGGCCGTGTCTGCACATTGACAAGGAGAAAATCTGTAGGACTGTGTAGTTCTCACAGTACCCTTAGTGAAATAAAAAGATTCTTTGGTCATTTAGAAGCTAACAGAATTCTCCCAATTCTATGGCAGTAAAATGAGTACTTTATATGTTTAAAACCAATTTTCGTTTGAATCGGATTTTGATTTAAAATATGTAAGTCCAGCGTTCCTGAGAGCACCTGTCTGGGTGGGGTGGGGGAGGTGTTCCTTGCCCTCAGGCTGTTTTCAGTGGCTGCATCACTTATTCATGGTTGAGCGAGCTGTTTGGGGCATGGAAGATCTTTCTGTGTTTGAGGGTTTAGGGGAGGGAGGGAGCAGGTGAAAGCGGCACTGGGTAGGGCAGCAGTCTGTGGACTGGACTCATG
>NW_011888816.1:7126915-7139087 GCF_000151845.1 Pteropus vampyrus | reverse complement strand
TTTGGTCATTTAGAAGCTAACAGAATTCTCCCAATTCTATGGCAGTAAAATGAGTACTTTATATGTTTAAAACCAATTTTCGTTTGAATTGGATCTTGATTTAAAATATGTAAGTCCAGCGTTCCTGAGAGCACCTGTCTGGGTGGGGTGGGGAAGGTGTTCCTTGCCCTCAGGCTGTTTTCAGTGGCTGCATCACTTATTCATGGTTGAGCGAGCTGTTTGGGACATGGAAGATCTTTCTGTGTTTGAGGGTTTAGGGGAGGGAGGGAGCAGGTGAAAGCGGCACTGGGTAGGGCAGCAGTCTGTGGACTGGACTCATGCAGAGAAACAGCAGGGTCAAGTCAGAGCCCTTTCCATCAACTCCTACTGTGGGAGATCACAGTCCACAGGCCAGTTCAGAGATGAGGCACTTGAAATGGTGCTGCTGGGTCAAAGGGCATTTGTCATGTTCCCAGCACCCTACTCACACCAGGGTGAGAACAAGAAGGGTCCGTTATGTAGAAGTAGCAATAGTTCAGGTATTATCCAGGTGAGTGGTGAGTAATGTCACTTGCCCTCCCCCAAATATTCTAACCACAAATGGAAAATTAATCAGTCCAGCGTTTCCAGGCTCCATATGCTGGCATCTGGGAACCGAAACTCCCAGATGACCCAGACACGCTGTGGCCTCTCATCCAGACGTCAGTAGTGGCAGATGCAGACTTGCACCTGGGAGGAACAGCTGACCCGTTTGGCCAGAGGCCAGATCATTGCTTATCTTGCCAAGTGCGTGATCAGGTTGTATTCTCTGGAGCTTGAAAATAGATAGACTGACACCTCTCAAGTGACTCAGGTGACAGGGAGGAAAAGGGAGAGGAGGTTGAGATGGAAAATGCCTGCACAGAACTAGTTATTCTGGTGCAGTAAAGCAATCAATGGGTTGGCCACCTGACTTGAAGAATGCTAAAAGTATATTCTAGTAGGTTTGATCCAATGCTATAAATCTGGCCGAGGCCCAGACTCACCTAGATAACAAAAATGTGATTTCAGTGGGCTCTCTCTTCACTACCTTTTTCTGAACGTCTTCAATCATCTCATTGAGCAAGTTGAGACCACGCCTCTCTGCATGGAGCAAGAGCTGTTCCTTGTGGATGCAGGCCCTCCAGGAAGAGGGTTACCAGTGGGAAGCAGTGTTCTCCATTTCTGTACACATGGCAGGGCTCTGCAAACCTTGTCTGTAAAGAGCCAGATAGTTACTATTTGGGGCTCTGCAAGCCGTACGGTCTCTTTTGCAAACATTCAACTCTGCCCTTGCAGCATGAAACCAACCACAGATAATACTTAAATGAATATGGCTATGGTCCAAAAAAACCTTTATTTATAAACCCTAAAAAATATCAGCCAAGTAGAATTCATATTATTTTCACATGTCGTGAAATTGTATTACTCTTTTGATTTTTTATTTTCAACCATTTAAAAATGGAAAAGGAAAAAAAAAAAACCCTTCCTGAGCTCACAGGCCATACAAAACCTAGCAATCATCAGATTTGGCCTTCGAGTTGTAGTGTGCACACCCCTACCTTATGCACATGGAAAGCAGCCCTCTGTTTGCCAAGGGAAAGCAAATTGCTATCTTAGACCCTCCCTCAAACTACCCAGTGGTTTTTGCCTCCAAAATGAACAAGAACACCATAGTCTTTAAATAAGCTGTTTTAAAAGTCCTTGTTCCAAAGGAAAATGAAAACAAAAGACACTTGTTAAATTGACCCAAATGTAGGCAAGCATCCCTCAAGAGCTGAAGGCCCTGGGTCCAGGGATTGACTGACTACTGGGTGCTAACCCCACTGAGCTGAGGGCTAACACCCAGGCACAAGGCCTTCTCGACAAGACTCAGCCCGTAATGATTTCGAAGCAGGAGTGTTCATCATCTCAGACTGATTTCCATTTCAGCCCAGCTCATGCCATCGCTCTAAAAATGATCCTAAAGAATTGTGACTGTTTGAATCAATAGCGACATAATCAGTAGAAAGCCCGACCCAGCACATTTCAAAATTAGCAGTCTTCTTGGCTTTATGATTCAATATTAGCAAGAAGAAGAAAGGAAGACTTTTCTTAACCATCCCCTCATTTAAATTAACTAAATCGGTTTTACAAAAAAAAGTGAGGGCGTTTGTCTAATTCTTTGAAAGAATTTACCAGTGCAAAGTAGAGCCTTTCCAGGTAAGATAATTCTCAGGCCTTTGGAGGATCCCCAAAGCCTCCTGCAGTGTACCCTGGCGGGCTACTGATGGTACACGATTCTCTATCTGCATCAGACATTTATCAAGGCTGACAAGCCAAAGCCCTTGCCACAATTTAATTTTCATGTAACCACTTTCAGTTGTCCAGCTGTAGGCAAAGGAAATGAGCAATGAAATTTTCGAAGTCTGCTCCAGCACCTTCATTTTCCTGTCTTTATGTGCTTTACTTTATAAATTTATTCTGTACCTGCTTTATAGATCTCGCTCTAGTTTTCCTTTTGGCGCCAGCTAGGAAGGAGATGTGGCTTTACGAGGGCCATGGGTTCAAAGCCAGACTTGACTATCCCAGGGAGACAAAACGAGACAAAGACGTTACCTCCATCAGCACCCCAGAAATCTATCAGATATTTCCTGTATGCCATCAGTGAACAGATGGGATTTCGTGTTTGCAACTACGTTTGATGTAATTTAGCGAATCCTTGCTGAGCGCCCGCATTGTGCCAGGCCCTGTGCCAGGAATGGGAAGGGAAGATGAGTGAGACGTGGCCCTGCCATAAGCATCGCCTGATCTTGCGAGCTGCCGGGATGTTTCCTTTGCGGGGTTGGAGGCTGTCTATGAGCAGTCAGCTCTGTCAGGGACAGACGTTTGGGGTTGGGAGAGGTGGGATGACTTGCTTGGGCCATTCTCCACCCTAAGGTGTAGGTGTGACTCTGGGAGCCCTGACACACTGCTAGGCCAACTGAGGCACTCTCTAGGAAAGCAGGCAAGGATTGCTGCTCTCCATCTTTCTTTTTCTTTTTTTTTTTTTTAAACTATAATTTAATTTTATTCACATGTAGTTGCCATTCTCTGTGTTCCTTAAATCTACCCTGATCTGACTTCACTAGTAGATGAAGGCCAGTTGTCCTGCCCACTGGGCCAGAATAACATAGCTAAGATTCAGGGAAATTCGGCCAAAGGAAGATCTTAAGGATGTACAGCAGGCGGCCAGACCTCAAAAGTTAGAAAGGGTGACCCAGGTACAGGTGAAGGCCTGCGCCAAGCAAGGCCCAAGGCCATGTAACAGCCTGACGTGAAGGAGCATCTCTGAGCCCCCAAGTCAAAGCCAAAGAGGGAGAAAGGGCTCTACTTCAAGGAACTGCTGAGGGTTCACACTTGACGCTGTGGAGCAGAGGTTCTCGAGGTGTGTCCCTGGACCAACAGCATCAGCATCCCCTGAGAATGAGTGAGAAATGCAAATTCTCAGGCTCCATCCACAGCCTACTAAGTCAGAAACCCCGGGGGTTGGGCCCAGCCATCTGTGTTTTAATGGGCTCTGATTCTGATGCCCACTAAGGTGTCAGGACCACCCATGTGGAGAATGAGGAGAGTGACTTAAACTGGCTTTAGGAAGAGATGACTGTTAACAAGTTAAAAAATCAACTGCTAGTGTATTGAGGAGAGGGGGCAAAGCAGACGTACCACCCACCCTCCAGGGCCCTCCAGGCTCTAGTCCATACTCCCTGAAGCAGTCGTTTCAGAGAATCCTGGTCCTAGTCTCAACTCCTCTCCTTCCCTCGAGCCGCTTCCTGCTGGTCTGTCCCCTTTCATCCTGGAGAAACATCCCAGGAGAGGCCGTAATGAGGCCACTCATCCCTAGGGAGGCCACCATCCAGGTCCCTCCTCCAGGGCTATACTTCAGGGCGAAACAATTAAACTGCAGCAGTCACCCTGCATCACCTGGAGAACTGTCCACATAGTCTCTCTGCTTGGCAGACAGTGGAGTGTGGTCATTTAAGGACACTGCCAGGTGACTGCAACACCGCTCCGTGGGTAGTAGGTCTGGAGCATGCAGCGTCATAATCCAGGCACTAAATTGGATGGGAAACAAATGGCTTTTCTTGGAAGGGCAGTAACTCATTCTGGATGTTACTAAAAGTAGAAAAGAAAAACAAACCTGCCACCTTCCCTGCAGACAGTGTCTTGGCCCTTGAATTTCTAAGACCTGCAGAGGTGCCAAGCTTCACCAATGCTCTTTTCCCCCATTGACCAGATGCCTGGGGTCCACCAATTATTAAGTTTTTTGATTTGTAGCTTAAACTATGAAGATCCATCAACCTTTGGGAGGACTAGTTGGCACTCTATCCGTCATGTACAACTAACTGTGGTACGGAATCTGTCCTCGGATAAGGATTTCGGAGGTCGGGAGATGGAGGACTGGGGGGCGGGGCTTGCAGTAGAAGAACTGAAAAGAAACGGGCAGGGAAAGAGCCCAGACACATGGCCTCGGAGAGCTGCCCCTTGCTCTTTAGTTTCGAAGAACCCCAGTTCCCTCCAGATCGGAGACACATTCCTGGTCCTGTCAGCAGTCTCCTTGCTGCGTCCTCCCAAATGCCCTAAAGGACACCCTCGTTTCTCCAACCCGGCTTGGTAAAGGTCTTCTGATTAAATGCCCAGTCTCCTGAGACCACAGAGATTGTATAAAATAACTCATCTCTAGCAGGTTAGAATCTGCTAACAAGGACAAGTAGGGCTTGCCCGTCGCTGGCTGGTGGAGATCCCAGAAGTGGAGGTAAAGTGTTTCCTCAGGCCACTTAGATCCCAAAGGGCTTTTTCTTATTCTCTAATGAAACCCTTCTTTCCCAAGACCTTAAGGCAATTTCATATATTTCACTGAAGTTAGTCATTTATTGCAAAAGCCTAATGTGGACAAAAGGACAAGCAATTGGATGTCAGGCAGTCGATGGAGAGGCCTTTGGTAGTTCGGGAAGCAGGATGAGCTCTGCTCTCCTTGGCAGGCCTAGACTTGTGTAAATCAGGTAAAATAGGAAGACATTAGGACTGAGGGTGAGGACCTCAGATCCAGCCAGGACACCAGGTGGAGTGAGTGAGCAGTGAGGGGGCTTTCGTTAGGAAGGCTGGGCAAAAGTGAAACATGCTGGCGTGTCATCGGGCAGACCTGTCAGCCATTTATACTAGTCAGAAATGTAGAGAGTGCTGCATCCTGACACCAGCTAGTTCCTCCCATTCTAAGGAGCAGAGAGGAGCTGGTACCTCTGGACCATTGAGGTAACACATCTTTACAGTCGGGGTCCCGCTCCATGAGAACTTTCAGTTGAATGAAATGGAACCACAATTGTCCTCACTTCCCAGGCTCCTGATGGGGTACCCTGATGGGGAACCCATGGTTATGTGAGGTTAGTATGGCTCCCCAACTCTTGCTTCCTCTGCTGTCGCAGGCCCCTTCCTCAAGTCAAGAAGAATAACTTATCTATCACAGCACCCTGGGTATCTAGCATGGCCCCTGGTCTATAGCATGTGCTCAATAAAAGCTGAAGTACATGGAAAATCAGAGATCACTGGACATCAATGAATGGACAAGGTTTGAAAAATTAAGATGCTCCATTGGAGAAAGATTCCTCCAGCTTTTCTCTTAGCGTATAGGTTGCGGTCCTTTACAAAATCAGACGTAGGAGGATTAGAAGTGCAGTGGAGGGAGGGTAACCTTCCTGCTTAAGAAATGGAAAAAGAACAGGAGTGAGGCTGTTGGGAGAGTGACCCCTTCTCAGCTATAACCAGTCAGAGGAGCCCCTAAGCAAGGAGCAGGGGTAGATGTGCCTTGATGAGCCCACTTCCTCCAACCAGTAAGCCATGGGCACCATCCCCACTGAGACAAAGCCCTCATCTGTTAAAAGCCCTGTGCTGCTATCCAGCGTCTTTTATCAGATTGGCTGCAGAGGAGATTCATCAAGGTGAAGCTCAATTCTCAATAGACTAATGAAACGAGGGCAACAGACGTGCAAAAAGCCAAAACGCAGACAGCGTGTATTAATCACAGGCAACAGAAACATGTCAGCTTTAATGTCTGCTAGCTTTTATCTTCAAATGAAAATGCATCTCTGCTGCCCAGACCCTTTATTTATTTTTTTTTTTGAGCATTTTAGAACAGAACTGGGACACACACGTGCGCAGACACGTGTGTGCGTGCACGCACATGCAAATGGTGAGGGTTCTTTTTCCCCACCAGAAAGAGCTATCAGAGAAATGTGCCCACAGGTTGTGTCTATTTTCAGAAGCAGAGAACCAATCACAAGTCTCAGCTGCAGACTCCAGTCCCTGTGTGGAGAAGGGAGGGAACGGGATGAGGAGACATCTATCTGCTCTCGGGAAGGGTTCACGAGGAGCTCTGCAATGAGGTGCTCTGCCGGTGCCTATGGGTCACAGAGGTGAATAGATGGCACTTCCACCCCCGGAGACAAAAGTGCATCTATCCTAGGCAGCGTGAAAAACCCAGCCCCCAGCTCCCTTTCACGGCTACAAAGGAGCCGATGTGCAGCATTCAGGAGAAGTAAGGCTCATCATCGCTAGTAAATCTCAAGGGGTGGAAATAAGGCAAAAGCCTTTTAGAGGTTAGGAAATTAGACTTGGTACCCAGGGCTGAGCATTCAAAGAAATAAGAAGAGATGGCGACTCAGAGTAAGGGAACAGGTGAGGCTGGATAGAAAGGAGTGACAGCAACCAGAACGCCCTGTCTTGAGAGCTGTGTCCAAGTTTCAGCAGACTTTCGGGTACGTCTGGCCGTGTTACCATAGAGGCAGCCGTATCAATCGCTTCCAAAGTCAGAGCTGTTGGCAGGTGATTTCAGTTCTTCATTGAGCCAGTCATGATGGATCAAGCCATCTAATTACTTCCAACCTGACCTCAGTTGCTTCTAAAAAAAAATGTTGTTGGTGACCTGAGCTGAACAGGCTTGGAAGGAGACTGAAGAAAACCAGTTGGTGAGTTTAGAAAAGAAAGTGCATGTAGAAGTCGATTGTTTTCAACGAAATCTGTAGGTATTAGAGTTGGGTGTGTTATGGTATTGGCATGGACATTATAATGTCGTAAGGTAAGATTTGGAATGATTTGGTGGCACTTTAGTTTGGAAGATTAGTTAATGTATTAAATATAAATTATCAGAGATGAGTAGGAGAAAGACCAGCTAAATATATGTGTCATATACGTATCTATAATAGAGAAATAAGTAAGTTATAGAATGAAGATGTTGATGGTCCCAACACATTTTAAATTCCTTAGAAACATTGGTTTGGGTGTTATAATTTTTCTTCTTGTTGTTTACTTTTAGCTCTCAAAACACCGAGAACAGGGCCTGGCACATGGTAGGAGTTTGGTAAGCATTTAGAAATTGAAGATCTAGCTTGTCATGACTTGGTAGACACTCAGTAGTATCACTATACCCCAAATTAAGTGAGCTGCAGAGAAGCCTGTCTACATCCCCCTCCTAGATCTTCACAACCTGGCTAAGGAGAAACCGTTACTAATTCACAGATTCAGTGCAGTGTCCAACCAGCTGCAAGCACTGGGTCTGCCTGGCCCTCTCGTAGCGAGCAGTGACAGGGTATGGCACTTAGTGGGTTCATACCACGTATACCACATCTGCGTAACACCCAGCAAGCTATTTCTACAGGGAACAGGGCCGGGGACTTCCCTTCTGTCACCTCGGCCATTTCCTAAACATGTGGTGAAATGCTGTTGAATTTTGACAATTTCAGACACAATTCTGGAACCAAATGTAAAAGGTCCTGGGTTCGGCCAGTCAGAAAGGTCCAGTGGTTTCTCCTCTCGGCCCTTCTCTTCTCCTGTGTCTGAAGATGCCACCACCATTTAAAAGTCTTGGATGGCTGTTTACTCCCAACTGCCAGCCACAATGTGTGTGAGAAAGGTCTGAGAGAGGAGGTGAGCTTTCTCTCTCCAAGCCTCTGTGGTATTGACACTGCAGAGAGAGGAAGGACCAGCAGCCTCGTTTTACACAATCACCTTCAATCACTGTTATTATCTCGCAGTTACTGCCAGTCTGGCCAGCCAGTCTCCCACGATGGCCAGCTGCGCCTCCAGGGGTGGGCCAGTGTGTACCTGACATGTCAGCTTTCTGAGCTCTTCCAGCTGCCTCAAAGAATGAATCCTTTTAGTCTAGAAAATGTGTTTATTTGCTAACTATACTATTGTGTGTGTATGAGTTGATGCAATGCCACCTCTGGACTGTCTCGTTGGAGGGACTGAATGCGTTTATAGAATGTTGGATCTAATTTCAGGAGAGGGCATTGTCATCTTGCTCCATGAATGAGGTTGCCTAGTTGCAAAGATCAGAGAAATTGCTCTTTCCTTCTCCACCTCTCTGTCAGCACCCCCGCCCCTGCCTAATGAGCTGTCCTGTCCAATTCAGGCTGACACTGGGTGAGGGGCACTGAGAATCTGTATGTACATAGAGATATAGGAAGAAACAAGAACCGTCACGGGAATCTGTTGAGCCTGTGATCTTACCTATGTTGGAATCACACACTTCAAATTTCTAACAATTAAGATTCTTGCCGTTTCCGAGTAATTTGTTAAATGCTATTCGACACAGACAGATATTTATTTTCCGCCTTGGCTTGTAAATGCCTACAAACTGATTCATGTTGGTGGTCATTATGACACTTTCTGTGAATTGGTGAATAAATATGATTTTAGAATTTCACAGTAAATATGACCTCTGAGGGTTTTATTCTTTAGCCTATTTGATGAGGTAAAATGGTGAGAACTGCTTTGGCTGGGTCAACATTATCTGGGGCCCTGTCCTAAATCCATGCATGGGGAGGAGAGGGTATAGGATATGGGGGCTGGTGTGGAAAACTGGCCCATATCAAGCCTTCATCAGGGCGCCCTGTTACACGCAGAGCTGAACTCGGCAGCATCATTGCCGGAGACCAGGGCAAAGACAACCCTAATGTATTTGTCAAGCACCTACAAAGGGCTGGAGCTCTATGCATGTGATCTTAACCCCTGAAGTAAGTAGTTCTTACTATTAAACATGGGGAAGACGAGACCCCGGGGGAGCCGGGGGTGTGGTGGAGCACAGGTGTGACTGAGCACAGCTGTCTCTCTCCTAGCCCATTCCCTCCTGCTCCTCCATGCTGCCCTTCCCATACACCCAGGTGCCACCCAGGGCCACCTTGCCCCTGAAGCCCACGGGAGATGGGCTCCCCTCCCACCCAGAACACTTGCCTTGAATTCTGTGAGCTGTAGTAACTGCTGCCTCTCCCTCCTGTTTCACATGGGCCTGATCCAGGAGTCGAGCCTTACCCTTTGCTTCCGGAGAGAAAGAGGAGAAATTCAAACAAAGTTTTCATGGACACGTTGGAGTCATGAAGTGGAGTCACACTGCACATGAACACAGCAAACACCGCTTATCACAATAGGCATTATCATTTTTTAAACTCTTTCTGGCTACCCTTCCCTAGCCTTGTGCCATCTGCCTGCCCTCCAAACCCTTTCTTTCCTCTCCCTGCTCTCGTCTCCGTGCCTCCTTTTCTCAGAAGTGAAAAACAAGTTTCTTTCCTTTTCTCTTGAAAGAGCAGCTTCATCATCTTTTCTTCATTCCCTGGCATCCTGCCAAAATCCATGCCCATCCTTCTACCCCCAGCAGTGCATTCTGATCTTCTCCCAAAGACAGATCGTTCACACCCTAAGAGTTCTGCCCGATGCTAAGACAGCATGTTTATCACATTGAACTATATTTTTTCTATTATAGCTCAGAGATTCTCAGCAAGGAGCCTAAGAAAACTTATCTGTTTACGGGGGAGGGGTCCTTCCATCTTCACCTTGGTTACACACACACACACACACACACACACACACACACACACACACACATACACACACACACACACCCTTGACTTCCTTGGAGCCCGGTGTAGTAGCTCACTACCAGATTCCTTACCTCACCACTCTCTTATTCCCGAAACAATCTGGGCCCACATTCTTACTGTCTGATAAATAGATTCTTCATTGTCTTTCTGTGCCTGTTCCCTTTCATCTCTCTCAAAAGCACCTCCTCATTCTTCAGCCACCACACAGCCTCCTCCCCTCTTCCTCCTGCACACTCTGCCATGAGACTGATGCTCCGCTGGGAGGCACCCTCCTGGCTGACAGGCCACAGAGACTTCTAGGAATCTACGCTTTCTGAACAAGCCCCTGGAGCACTTGGGGTTCCCCAGTCCTTGGGGAAATGAGCTACATTCTTTAACCTGAAAAGGTCTTGTTTATTGAGTTTGACTATAGGACTTCATATTAAGTTAACCGGACAAAAGGTCCATGGCAAAAACTTTGAACAAACACCAACAAATACAAATTCACGAAAACTAAACGATGGATAAAAGTCCCGAGCAGAGGTTTCATCTCAATCATACATGTTCGTGGTTTAGGGGAAAGCCTGGGATAAAGCAAGAGCTTGGAGAGAATTCATCAAACTAAACTAAATGAAACCTCAAATCTAAGGTCCTCATGACCTGGCCGAGCCTATGTTTTTCTCCTTATACCCCTCCAATTGTGCAGCATGAATCCTGGGTCTCGGTATTCCTAAAGCACCTGCTGAATCTCCATCTCCAGGCTTTTGCTCTTGCTGGTCATGCTACCTGGAATGCCATCCTTCCTCCCCCTCTTCCCATACCTTAGACCATGGAAATCTTTCCCCTAACGGGAGGCTCCACTCCCAAGGTCTAGAGCTATTTCTCAGTGATTTCCCCGGTGGAATGTGATTCTACCATCCTCTGCACCGCCACCCCTGCCCAACCCTCCGCCCCAGAGCCTGTCCTGATTTATTATTAAGTGTCCCATGTAGATGGAGTGGGGAGACAGGGGCCAGGGCATGTTGTCCTAAGCCGGATTCAAATGCCCGCAGAGGTAAGGCAGCGTAAGCGAGCATAGCTACATGGACGAGGCGTCGGGTGAAAAGAAAACTGAGTTTCAAGTGCAGAGAGGGAGCTGCTTGTCAACTCCAGCCGACTGTTTCAATGCACGGATGGTTGCCCGTTATTGCTAGATCTGATTTTCTCTTCCAGAACATTAGAAATACAGGTTTTTGTGAGAAACCTACCAGATTTTAAATTCTGGCAACTAATGCACACGTTTTAACAAATGCCGTGTGGGCCAAATAAAATGGATTGGCAGGCTGCATTCAGCACTCAGGCAACCAGTTAGGAACCTCTATTCTAGACTATATCAGTGTGGATCAGGTGAGTATGACTAATAAGAAAAACAATATTGTCACAATGCCTTCCACTCAGTATTTGGTCATGTGGGTGATGGCTACTCACAAATGCCTCTGCAAGGGTGGCAGAAGGAATGGAGGTGAGAGAAGCTGAGGTCAGCCATGTGGGTATTTGAAGGCGTGATCAGGGTAAGGAGGTTTCTGGGCAGTGGTGTGTTGGCGAATGGCTAACAGGCAGCTTTGGGGAGGGGTCTAGTTTGTAGCATTTGCTGATTGCGGTGATTAAACACACCCATCGTGGCTGATTTTAAGCTGTGAACATGATGTCACTGAACTCAGAATTGGGAAGAGATGCTAGCAGTTGGCTAACAATGGTTCTAGCGCATCGCTGTTTACAGGTCAGACATCAAGAAAAATCCAGGAGCACTTCTACTCATGACCTAAAGGGATTTATGCACGGTGCTGTGAATACTTCATGTTCCTTCGCAGGACCAGGCATGGAATGCTGCCACTTTCATTGGTGGCTCTAATCTCTGTTAAATGCCAAATGACTTGAGTAGGGGCTGCTGGTCCCATTCAGCTATTCTTAGTCATTGAAGACTGAATATTGGAGTGGAGGAAGCAGAATGAAGAGACCAGGGGCTTGGTGTTGGCTGTGCTCTGAAGGACAGAGAGTTTCAGTGGCAGAAAGGGCAAGAAAGGGGTGAGGCTGCCTCTCCTCCATGGCAAACCATTCAACCTGCACCCCCTGGTTTTTCGAACCTGAGAAGTGAGACAGCCAAGGGACACAGAGGCGCCGAGGAGAGATGAAAGGAGGCTGCTCGAATGGAAGTAAAGTTAGTGATACCGTGTCCCCGCCGAAAAGAGCAGAGAATTTTCAAAAGGGGCCTGACCTCTAGCACTCTTTTTTGTTCCTTTTAGAATCCTAAATGATTTTTAAAATCT
>NW_011888816.1:7120554-7125640 GCF_000151845.1 Pteropus vampyrus | reverse complement strand
TTTATTAAAGTACTAACTAGGTGCCCCTCACGCCTGCCCCTCTTTGCATGTTGGCAGACTCTCTCCCACCGGTTTTCATTACTAGGTGGGATCTGCAGCTGCTGGCAGCTCCCAGGCGCACGTCTTCTCTGCCACAGTGCGGAAAGGAAGGGACTCGTACCAGTTCGGTGTCTTGCTTAAGCACAGCTTTGGCTCACCTTCTATCCTACATGGCCCCTGGGGCTATGGCTGGAGCTGGGGTCCATGTGTGACAGCCCCCTCCTTGCAGGAGCACGCAGTGGAGAGGTAGGAGGAGCATTCCTTGAAGAAGGCACAGAGAATCTTCACCAGGAGAAGGGAGGAGGCTGGACAGATGCAGCAAACCACCTCTGCTGACTGCTTCAATCAAGAATTCCTTGAGCGTGGACTTCCTCCCAGTGCTGCTCCAAGACCTTATTCCATAGACTGCTTCTTAAGTGGTGCTATGTTTTTTAAAATCCAAAATAATTTTGTTCTTGAAAGTAATAGATTCAATAGGTTTCTTTCACTCCAGGAATCTTCAGAATGTGCATTGGAACCATCTAGAAGAGAATATGAAAAAGGGTGTTTCTCAAACTAAATTGACTGTGGAACCCTTGACCTCGTAAAGCATCCTTGTGATCAGCATTTGGTGTCGTGCACAGAGATGCTCAGCTGCCAAAAGGAAATAGCAAAAAATAAATTTGTCTTCAAAGGCTCCGTACCATGAGCAGCACAGGGCATTCCTGAGAAATGCCTTCTCTCCCTGCTGGTTGTTCGCTGTGTTAATAGCCTGGCTTAACACTCGCTCTGGGTCGGTCCCACAAAACTACAACCAAAACCTGCTAGCAAAATAAACCAAGGGCAAACCTTCCAAGAAGTGATCTTAGAACAAGCTGAATGGACTGAGGCTTGGCAGTATTTTCCACTGTAACAAATTTTCTCGTGTGAATCATTATGAATATACATACTTTATTAAAGACTAAGTAGGTACCTGGAACTATGCTGTGCTCGATGTGCAGTACTTTATTTTAACCTCGCAAAAATTTTATTAGATTTATATTTCCATTTACAAATGAGGAAATAAAGCACAGAGAGGCTAAGTAAATGATCTGAGGCAACAGGATGCCGAAGTTCAGGGTTGCTCAGGCTCAAACTGGTGCTTTCAACCTGTACTCACTCAAGATGGCCTGTGGGTGTCTAGTCTGTGGGTCCCAGCATTATCACAACTATAGAGCTACTTGGAAATCTTTATGAGAGAAAGCTCTGGGCGCTGACATATATCGGTCACATTGTAGAGACTTCATATGTGTCTGTAGACGATTCCAGAATCCTCGCTGGACACAGGCCTTGTAGCCTTGACTCCCAGGATCCCCAAGCACAGCCGTCTGACCTTGCTCAGAGCCCTTGCTCAGTTCTCTCTTCCCTAAGTGGCAGAAAGGTAGCCCTCTGTGAAGTGAACTTGAGTTCCCTTCCTCAAGGCTACGTTGTCAAACTGTTACTCTTGTTCTTTACTTCACTTTATCTGACTTCTAATTACCACCAGCATTATAGTCATTCGATAATTGTACAATCATGTCATGAGTAGCTACTGTTTTCTTGGAACAAAAATAAATACTCCCCACGTGCATACACACACACGAATATACCTGCAAATGCTCCTATGCACACATACATACCTATGGCCTTCTATTTTGATGATACTTTAGTAAAACCACTAATTAGACATGACACCACTGCTACATGACAGTCTCCCTGAGCTTTCATTTCCTCGTTTATAAAATGGTGGCAATGGTACCATCTTTAAAGGACTCTTGTGATAATTAACTGAGGTGATATCCGTAGAATGTCTGTCACAGTGTCTTGCTCGTTAGGCGCTCACTAGATAACAAATGTCGCCACAACTATGACCAATACTCTTCCAACATCGCCTAGTAATGGATAGCAGTGGTCACTGTCATTCATTCAGCCCTTCCTTCATCCACTCACTCATTCATTCGTTCGGTGGCTCTGGGGTCTAGCCTCGACAACATTCTCCACGGGTGGCCTCTCCTTTCTCTCTTCAACCAACACAGGTGTTTTCAGAAAGAGGGGAGAAGGAAAGGGCAGCAAGACGTACAAAGATTTGCTGAGGATTTACTTTGGACTTTTAATCCGCCCAGCAACCCCATGTGGAAAGCATCTTCATCCCCCTTTCATAAATGAAGGGACTGAGTTCCAGAGACACGAGGTCTCCTGTCAGGGTCTCACGGAGCCCAGCCCCCTTGAGAGGTGTGGTATTCCGGACACTGCGCTTGTGCTGCTGGCCGGCACCTGCCCGCACTGCTAGGGAATTACCAGCCCTGAGGAGGGAAACATTATGTTTGGAAAAGCAGAGGGCATGGATGCCGGAGCCAGTGATGAACGCTGTCTTCCTTTTCAGCGTGTAGGGCTACGACCGGTGCCCAGACACACACCAGATAGGAACTGAGAAGCCCTGGCTAGACAGCTACAGTTCCAAAAATAAAATGAGTTTTTAAAAAAATGAGACTTTCACTCCAAAACTCTTCCCGTGATTCTACCTCCTGGAACACTGCATCTCAGCTGGGATGAGCCGCCAGGTAGAGAATCAGTGAGTGTGTAGAGTGGGTGTGGGGATGTTTCCAAATGGGCTCAGATCTTTGTCAGTCAAGATTATGCTACCCGCCTGTTCAACATTTTCCAGAAGAGCTCCATGACCCCAAGATCGAGTGAACCCCACCGCATGGCCATGATACAGTTAGTGAGCGGGCCACAACCTACGTGTAACAGACTTGTAGCCACCACTCCTTCCCGGGTGGAGTTCTGCATTCCACAGCTTGTCCACATGTCCATTAGACCTCATTAAGCACAGGGGAAGGCTGCCAGGTAGTGAAAAGTAATCCTAAGGAGCAGGCTGCTTTCTGAAAAACACAGATATTTTGCTTCAATGCTAGCTATGGGCAGCCTCAAGCCTTCTCTGACAAGATCTGTTTTAAAAAAATCAAAAAATTGCATTGTATATTTTCCTTCTGTTAATAAATGAGACAGTACCTTTTCCTTTTATCAAAACATGTCAACTTTGTCACTTGGCAGGAGAGCACTTTGGCTTAAAATTCCTTATGGTTCACTCTGTCTATCTCCCAGCTGTGCCCAGAAGGTTATCCTTAAAGTCTGGTCCTAGGACATTGAGACCCGAACACAACGTGAAGCATCTTCCACTATGCTGTGCCTCTGACTCAGTGTGTGTGTGACAGAGAGGAAGTGGACAGACTGTCCACTACCAGAAACTGTGATGAGGGCTTTCAGCCTGCACGTGTGAGTCCGACATGCTCACACCAGCTTTGCTGCCTCGTTTCCTACTCTCATTCAGGTTAGAAAAGAGGAAATCTGGTGTCTGGACTCAAGGATAAAGGTGGTATCCATGAGGTGCATCGAACGATAGCTACTTCCAGCTGAAAAAAATGAATTTAATGGAACAGTTTGAGAACTGTGTGCTGGCTGGGGTGAAACCCCCGATTTTTCTGGGAGTAGGGGAGCACGTTCGCCCTGCACTGTCAGCCCATCGCGTCGGCAACCTGGGCTTCTGCAAGCGGAACCTTGGGATCATTCGATCTGTATGCAGTGAAAATCTTTACCCGAGACAGATGGGTTTCGAATGTATTCTTCCCCTGACAAAAACTTCCCTGGGTGAAAGCTGAAGCAGACGAGTTTCTCTCCCGTGTGGGAGGTAAAGTATGAAGTGAGAGTCCAAGGATCTGCCCACCCAGGAGGATGACACAGTTTTGTGCATATCGTATGGCATAAAGGCTTTACATTTTCTGTGATGAAAAACATTTCACTCATATGGGATCTTCTTTTTTAGACAAAAGCCTGCATCTTAAAAAAATCCCACATACAGAACTCAGGGCTTCCAAGACTCTGACTAACACACCAGAACAAAACAGAGAGAGGAGGAAGGGGGAAAAAAGAGGAGAGAGGGAGGGAAAAGTGAGAAAACCAGCCTTTCTACCTTCTTCAGCTCCTTTATAGATTCCATTGACTATAAGATAGGAGATCTATCCCCAAACGAGTAGAAAATATCGCAAGTTTTTGAGGATTTAGATGTAAAAAGCTTAATGGTAGGCACAAAGAAAGCAGTGAGAGTTTTTTAAATATCAGCCACTTCGAAGAAATCCTCAGTTAAGACAATTGTTATATAATCACAGTAATAATTTCTTCAAAAAATAGTTTATAATAAACAACACTGTGTGTGTGT
Source organism: Pteropus vampyrus (assembly GCF_000151845.1). Lineage (NCBI taxonomy): Eukaryota > Metazoa > Chordata > Mammalia > Chiroptera > Pteropodidae > Pteropus > Pteropus vampyrus. Next base: position 7,121,388 of record NW_011888816.1, on the reverse strand, counting down.
GAGAGAGAGACAAAGAGACAGAGACAGAGAGACAGAGACAGAAAAGAGAGAGAAGGGAAGAGAGAAGAGAGGAGAAAATGGTGACAATGGCTAGTTAACACTTAAAATATTCTGAATAGGAATCTACACTACAGAGAGGGTTGCTTAAACTCTCTATCGTTATTAAAATCTATACAGGAGGTTTGTTTATCAGCTCAAAAACGGTCGGAAGTATTTTTTTCATAATCCAGTAGAACAACAGACAAAGAATATGAATAGACAATTCATAAAAGAGGAAACTCAAGAGACTAAAAAGCATATAAAGATATTCTGAAACCTATTAACAATGATAGAAATATAGATTTAAACCAAAATCAAACATCGCAGACCCATCAGCTAGGCAAAAATTAGAGAGCTGGATAGCGTCAAAAGTTGTCCGTGCCCAGAAACGCTTGTGCACCGCTGGCAGGAAGACAAGCAGAGACGGCCACTCCGGAGAGCAACCAGCATCATTACGCAGGCCCCAGGAATTCTACTGTGACGATCCCCAGGGTCGCTCTCTTGGACCCACCTGGTGCGTGGGAATATTTGTTACAACATCATTTGCGGTAGCAGGGAGTTGAGGCCATCGAAGACGTGGATAAGTAAATGTGGTGAGACTGGTCTTCTGCGTAAAGTAGCAGATAGTATGGTGTGTTCCCCTTCCTCTGTCTGAACAGAAGCATTCGTTCCTCCATCCCTGGAACTGTTGGCCACTGATGCTCTTACCTACTTCCCTCTCTGAAAATTGCTCTCAGCCAAAGCCAGCCCCCATCACCTCAGTCACACTTCCAGGGCAGCCCACAGCCCATAATG
>NW_011888816.1:7116944-7120279 GCF_000151845.1 Pteropus vampyrus | reverse complement strand
AAGGAACAGAGCCTTGAACAGAGACCAATGATGACAGCACAACACGAACTGGAGGGTTCACTAAGGCAAGCCCTTTGCACCTGAAGTCCAAATTAGCGCTACTATTACTACTACTACTACTAACAATAAAGCCATTTGAACTGATGAAATGAGGGGCGGTTCGGGGTATGTGGTTGACCACAGAGATGGCTCGAGCCTCCGTAGCTCTTTATCAACAACAGATAAGAGAGCAAACGCAGCAGCCAGTTTCTTTCCAAACAGCCCTGAGGTCACGGTGCCCTGGCCTTGTGAGCCCCGACGTCCCAGAGCACTCCATCCAGCCACCCGATTTTGTGGCTGGCTGGTCCTGCCATCAGAATATTTTGATGTCTTGAATATCTTTGGATCTGCCTTGGAGTGAACCTTTCATTGAAGGCACTCGTAGCAGTCACGAAGGAGAGAGTGGAGACTTCCTTGTTTATAAGCGTAACTCGTGTCTGTTTTGAAATTTCTTGTATGTTCATCAGAATTGAGTTTAGAGCTTGTTTTTGCTCTGATATTTCTGTAGCAAAATTGTAGAGGAGAGAGCTACAGCCCCACCAACCAGTAATTGCCAGACTCAACAAGTATTTGCCAGAAGAACCCCTAGCAGCCAAATCAGCTGGGTGGCAGAGACCAGCTGGCACTTTCCCAAACTCCTTCCTCTCCTTCCTGGAGAGCAGTTCCTAGTCTCCCCTCCTTACCACAGGGCTATGGTCAGTGTGGTCCTGTGAGGACTTTCTAGTTGATGGCATGTGCGTGGACTTGATGCCAGCCACTCCAAGCCTGGCCCTCGGAAACCTGCTGGGAGCAGCCCGTCCTCCAGCCTCTTCCTCTTCTGCTGTTGGAGGCAGATCAACATGCATCTTGGGAAGCCACAGTCAGCAACGGCAGAACCACGAGATGGACCGCTGAGGGAGAGCTGCCCGCTGATCAGGAACACTTGCTTCGGACTTTACATGAGCAAATCCAAAAGGAATTAAAAACACATTATAGAACAAAGCTGGGAAATGCCAGATTTCATAGTCTAGTGATCATTCTACACACTTAGGTTTGTGCGTTAAGGCTTCTAGCATATCCTTCATTAGGTCTGTTTATATCTGCCTGGTTATCCCATGAATTCACGAAGAATCCTCCAGCATTTTATTTTAAAAATAAGCAAAGATCCTTTTATTTAAAAATAAAAAAGTATACCCAGGAGGCAGATACAGAAAGTTTTAAGAATGGAGCTGAGAAATGCTCTAAGATGGCTCTCTTTATAGGAGCAAAATCATAAAATGAGGCCAATTATAAATAAAAGTACATGTTATTCAGACATTGATTAAATATGTATATGTTAAGTTTTTAATTATACAAATAACTTTATTTTAGTTAAGATAAGTTCAGCAAACACTGCTAATTGCCTGTTGAGTATCCACATTCTCGCTTGTGAACAGAACTGTTAAAACCTATGCAGTCTCCCAGTGGCTGCTAAGCATGGTCATTTGACCCCGTTCTGGCCAATAAGAAGCAAATGGAAGCCCCTGAAGAAGATGTTCTTGCTTGAGTTAAAAGTCAAGGCTTGGTTACAGGTAGCCTTTGCCTTTCCCCTTCTTCCTTAGCCCTAACTGGAACATGTATTAGAGGATTTGCAGGCCACCTTGTAATCATAGGACACCATGCCCGAGGCAGAAGGTGGGCATGCTGAGGGTGACAGAGCAGAGAGATGCAAAGGAGCCTGGGCTCCTTGGTGGATTTAACAGCCTGGTTCCCTACGGCTCCCCTCTTCACTCCAATTATCTATTAAGACAACATTGGTTGGGTTTTTGTTATTTGCAGACAAATCCTGATACCATACATATCTCTCTTCTCATTTTCAAATCAAAGATTTCTATTAAAAAAAAAAAAACAAACCTGTGACTTTAGTGCTCTATAATTTATACAAATGTTCCATAAAGTAATTTTTAGTTTCAAAATGATATTCAAAGATTTTAAGACTCAGAGAAAGACTGTCTGGTAAGTAGGGGTGTCTCCTAAATATCCCATAAAAAATATGTAATTGAACATCTAAAACCCCATTTGTAAAAATGTTTTTAAGAACCTTCTTTTAAAAAGTCTTCGTGAGAAATCAACATGTTCGGACCAGAAAAAAAACGAAATATATGCAAATGTTTATAAAGAGCTACAAGTTATAAATTTTATCAACTTGAAGATAAATTCAAAAGTCAAAAAATAAGATGCTATAATAATTAAACTATATTTTAATTACTAATTTTATTTTTAAGTATAACCTTTTGATAAGAAAGTAACATACGCCATGGAAATTGGTAACATTCCAAAATTATATTGAGCTTATTCCAAAATAATATGAGCTTAAGATAAACATAAAATAACATGAAAAATTATTCCAAGGTGTAAAATAATAGAATATATATATTCTAGTCAATATATTCTTTGTGTGTGTGTGTGTGTGTGTGTCTGTGTGTGTCTGTGTGTGTCTGTGTGTCTGTGTGTCTGTGTGTCTGTGTCTGTGTCTGCCCTGGTTCCTGGCACAGTGCTTCTAAAATCCATGTAATTTCCCAACTGTTAAGAGCACTAGGAGCATCTTTTATTCCAGTATTTGGTCTTCGACCCCAGTTCCTGACATAGGGTTCCTAAATCCCTTGGAATTTCCTGGGTGCTAGGGAAGTCCTTTGTTCTAATGAGGTGATTCTGGGTGGGCTCTTGGGGGGCGGGGCTGGTCACCAAAAAGACCAAGCTATGATTAGAAACTTGGAACTTTCAACCCCACCCTACTTCCATCCTCTGGGAAGGAGAGGGGCTAGAAGTTGAGTTAATGACTGATCATGTGTACCTGACAAGGTCTCCATAAAAATCCCAAAAGTATGGGGTTCAGAGAGCTTCTGGGTTGGTGAATACATCCACATACCCGGGGACAGGAGTTCCCGTTACTGGGACACTTGCAGACCTCATATCTCTTAGGCTGGCTGTTTATTTATGTCCTTTATTGTATCCCTTATAAGATAGTCTTTGGTAAACACAGTATTGTCTTGAGTTCTGTGAGCCATTCCAGCAAATTCTCAAGCCCAAGGATGGGATTGCGGGAACCCCAGTCAGAAGTACAAGTGACCACCTGGGACTTGCGACCGGTGTCGTCGGAAGTGGGGCAGTCTCGTGGGACTGAGCCTTTAACTTGTGGCATCTGATCCTAACTCCAGGACATCATGTCAGAATTAAAGGGAATTATAGGACACCTCGCTGGTGTCACAGAGAATAACCTGATTATGTGGAAAACCCACGCATTTGGTGAGTGTGGAAGTAAAGGAGAAACACAGGAG
>NW_011888816.1:7102218-7115654 GCF_000151845.1 Pteropus vampyrus | reverse complement strand
TATGGTGACTGAGAAAGCCAAGTGAGTGTTCAAGATGGTGTAGCTTCAAGATGGTGGACTTTCCGTTGGCCCGAATCTGGAATAACCATGTGGAAAACGCCCACTGACCCATGGTAGATGCAAACTGTGAGTGGAAAATAAACTCTCCTTGCGTTAAGCTACATAGTATTATTCCGGTGAATTAACTGAGACAAGAAGTATCCGTTTTCATCTAAATAGAATGCAATACAAAACTATGAGTTAAATAATGTCATTAGTAAATATACAGGTATAGGCAAAAGCTAGGTTTACACCTTAAGCCATGGAAATAGAGAGTTATAGAGCAATTTGAGGCAAAACCTTACACAGCTTGTATTTGTCTATGTTCACTACTAATCACATGAAATGTCTACCTCAGCTACCGAGAGTCCTGTGGTTTTCTATTTCCTCAAATCCCCATGGGAAAAAATAAAAACAGAATGGAAGCAGTTTTCCCCTTCGAATGACTGGTACAATAACCAGATGATACCACATGAAAAATTACCTGGAACTATAAAATGAAAAACATGCTTGCCGTTATTTGAGCTTCTCCAACCATCAAGTGTTCCTTGGAAGCTCTGTCTAATTCTATCCTATTCTAGGATCATGCCTAAATTCAAGAAAACTTCCCTGGAAACAGATCTTTCTCTTACATTTTGGCCATTTCTTCCTGGTCTGTGCATCTTTCTTTTCTGCCTTCAATATTGCTGTTTCAGGGGATGGTGCTATGTTCTTGACTCGTTGATGCCACACTCTCTCCTCTGAACTCATGCGGGATTGTGGCCTCACTGACTTCTGAAGGCTATGGCAGATCCCTCTCCAGCACTGTGGGTGCATCCGGTGCCCATTTATGAGACGTCTTCACTGAGATGTCATGTAAGAACCTCAAACAGCTCATCATCTTCCCCACACAAGCCTGCTTCTCTTCCTCTGTCCCGTCTCTCAATATCATATCAACTCAAGACACCTGGATTGTTATCCTCAGAAATCCCCACTCATCCAAAGTTTTTTCCCCCACTCCTTATTTTTTCTAATATTTGGACCTTCTCTTCTCACACACAGCTACTCTTACACTATTGCACCCTCCCCAGCCTTACCCTGCTCCAATCCAATTCAACACTGCTTCAAGCGAGTTTTCTGAATACAACTCTACTCCATATCTTTCAATCCCCTCCCCTCCCCCGCCCCCCTGCCGCCCACCCATCGCCCTGGGTAGAGCTCCCTTAGCATGGCACTCTAGGCTCTTCATGACCTCATCCTTGCTTTTTCATGGAGCCCCTTTTATCTCCACTCTTCTCCTGGCACTGAGTTTCAGCTGTACCAAACTACTTGTGCATCCCTGGGCTCTGCGTACATCACACCTGTGTACTCTTGCTCACACTGAGCCCTCCCCCTGAAACGCCTCTCTCCTCTAGTTTATATGGCTCAGCGTTGGTCATCATCTGATTTCAGCTTGGACACCATCTGCCCAGGAATGCTTTTCCTGCTCTCCGAGCTGACCCAGATCCCCTCTTCTCTGATTCCCCACTTCTCTGTGCTTCCCTCTGACACAGACCAACCATATCACCCTGCTGTGGCCTGTCTACTAGCCTACCTCACCTCTTCCCTCCTTCCAGTATGAGCTCCCTGTGGGCGGACAGAGGCAGAGTCTCCATGAGGCCGAGGGTGCCACAGCTGCTCACTTGCCCAACTCTTCCCCAAGGCCCTGACGGAGGCTCCAGCAACGAGTTCTCATGGTTGCACTATTACCAAACTCAAGGGGTCGGCCACTCAAGGAGACGTGGTTGTTGTTAGGTAGTTTTATTTACTTGTAGCAAGTAAAAGAGACAAGGGATTGACAGCTAAAATACTGTCACCCGTAAAAGAGAAACTTAGCCATTGCTTATATATTCTATTTTGTTAATTATAGGTTGATTTCTTCTTCGTCATGGGCTGAATTTATCCAGCTCTGTTAGGATCAAGGTCATCAGATTACAGCTGCCCCTGCAAAATACTGTGCTACATTTTAACATTTACCAAGAATAGCATTTAGCAAGAACCAGCACAGACCTTGAGTTTTGGAGTGATCATAAATTCATCTTTCATCTAACAACAGGATTTGTCAAAAAATAAGAAATTTAAACACTAGGCAAAGCTAGTCTGTAACACTCTTACAATCATAGGACCAATACCGGTATAAGCAAAGACTTCAGCACTTATCTATATCTAAATAAAATGCCTCTCTTCTCAGGAATATATTTAATAATGTTGTGTACACAATTACACATTTTGCACACATTTTAAAATTATTTTTATGGAATGTAACAGAACCAATTTCATCATAATCCTGTGCTGTAGGACACAAACCTATAGCAATACTACACACAGAACCCATGTCTATGTGGGAAACAACACGTTTTAAACATCCAGGTGTACCAGGGCATATTTTAGTGTATCAGACACAATTTGTCCTCTAAGACATTTGGAAGTTTCCGATAAAACCGCATACAAAATTACCACTGATGCAGGAAAATGACTTGAAAAACACTTGCCTGGCAAAACTTCTACGCAGTCCATGAATAAAGTAGAGAAACAAGTTAATTTCACAATTATGCGGTTAAAGACAGATTACTGGAATTTAGAAATGTATTTTAATTTCTTTTGTGTAGTCCTTACTTACAGATCAATTTTGCATATTTTTTCAGAATTTATGATCACTCCAAAACTCAAATACAATGGAGAGGAATTATCCTAGTGGGATCCACAAATATCAGCTGAAACATAGACTAGGAGAGGCTTCAAAATATAATAACCTCTTATATCACACTAGACTACACCGTTGATGGTCCAGATGAAGATAAGGAAGGAATTGTGATATCTAAAAAGTAGAAATAATGAAAGAACAGAAGAGATCAAAAAGATTATGAGAATCAGAAACACTACACACAAGATGCAAAAGAGCAGAATTGATAAGAGGATACAATCCATATACTGGAGATAGAAGTGTTCTGCAAATATACAACCCTCACATTTATATGACTATAATGATACATGAGGATGAAAGAAACTTTCCTCAACTACTAATAATATATAGCAATTTTTGATAAATTATGCAAGAAGAAAGAGTGAATCATCTTTCTGTCCGCCTTGGAAAATAACATTACAAAATTGTTGCCAGATGAAGATCAAAGAATATGCTATCTAATACATTAGTAAAAAATAGTACAGAGCTGTGTTTCTTAATTCAAGCACAATATTGTTTTTCTGGTATTGTCAGCTTTTAAAAAATATGAAAATTGATGTAATTTTTTTCTTATTTTAAGTAAACATCCACATTTTCCCTACTTTTTATTCATGATCTTGTATTATTCTCAGTAAAAGGCACGCAAAAGCTGAGTCCATTCCTGGTCAGTAGGAACTCTGAGTTTCCATGTTTCTATCCACTGCCTCAGCCTTGTGCCTGGCACCTAGGACTTGCTCAGTAAATGAAAGACCTTGTGAGTATGCTGTATTGCTATTGCCCTGCCCCTGTGGCTTCTCAAGTCACCCCACAGTTATTCCCCTTCCGATTCAGAGTCCTTTCTTATCCCAACGGCTATGATATCTAGAGCTGGGGGATCTGCCTCAGCCTCAGCCAAGCCATCAACCCTGCAAAAGCAGCCTATCCTCCACAAATAAGCAAATGGGATCCCTGGTTTTGATGTACGCAGCCCTGCAAGAAGCCCCACTGCGATTGGGTCATGGCAGTTAAGCCAGCATTGTAGAAATGAATAATCACCTGAAACAGAATGCCCCTGTTACATGTCCCCACTCTGTGGACAGTCTAGAGGCTTGTTCTTGAAGCTGAGGGCTTCTCATTGTGCACTGAAGCAGTAGAAAACTCTCTCCACCACTCTCACTTCCGGTTCCTTGGAAAGGCGCTCAGCAAGGATGCTCAGCCTCACAGAAGGCCAGGTCTTCACTGTCCATTTTCCTGTTGTCTGCCTGAGTCCAAGATCAGAGCTGTTATTAATCCTCCTGCTTCAGGGCATTAGTACATTGTTAAAGGCATTTTTCTCTTGGGCACATTAAAAAGGACCCGGGGACATTGTTGTAATGGCTTTCCTCAATTTCCTCAAACATTATCTTCCGAAGGGAAGCTGCCGGCTTGATAATTTCTTTGAAGCTTCAAATTCTGCTACTGTCTCCCACCTATCCAAGTGCTGAGCTGAGCAGAAGCTGTGCCTGGATCCAGACCTCCATTGTGGGGAATAGTCCCCTAGCCCAGTGCAGAAAAGAACATTCACACCGAGTGTGCAACTGTCAGAAGAAGCTCCAGGCTATGCATTGAAGGTGCTTCAGCCTTTTCTGCTCTAGTAGAAATATAGGGCACTTCTAATAAAAGTAACTCTAGGCTACAAGCATGGCCTAAGTGCTTTATTTTTTTATAGCTAATCTCAATAACCTATAAGGTTGTATATTATTATTAATCCTATTTTGCAGATGTGGAAATTGAGACCCAGATGAACTAAGCAATTGGCCCAAGGGCAAGCAGCCAGTAATAATATTAAACAGACAATGAAATCCTGTGTTTAACACTGTTTTCTTAACTGTGAAATAACAGTGATCACAGCAACCACGTGATGGCACAACTACTCGGTGCCAGACACTGCGCCAGGCAACAGAGATGAGAGATGAGAGCCGTTTTCTTCTCCCACTGACTCTAAGGAGCTCATGGGGCGGGGCCAATGAGAAGTAGAGAACAACATTCCAGCAGGAAATTTACAACACAGTGAAATACAAACACAGTGTGTGTTAGAGGGAAATCTGAGCAAGCAAGGAAATATTTGCTAAGGCAGGTCTAAGAGGGAGCTATTTTGCTTCCCACAGAAATCTGTCCATATTGCCTTTAAAATAGAACTGGTTTTAAAGGACGGGAAAACAGAAAGGTGCAGAACCAGCATCAAATCTTCATTTCTGTCTATCTTTCCTTATTATTCTTCATAGCAACTCCTAATATATTATCCCCCATTCAATTATATCTACTTCTCAAGTGAAAACAAATCAAAACCAAAAAAAAAAAAAAATGAGGTTCAGCGAGATTAAGAGACCAAAGCCAGTCACACAGCAGAACCCAAATCTGAATGTGGGTCTGTAAAACTGCCAAGTTGGGTGTTCTCCAGCACCCAGTACTGCCTTTTCTGGAATGCAGCTGTTACATGTATGGACCACCACACAGGACCAGGGATCTGGGACCTGAGAAAACCTCAGGCAGAGGTGGAGATTTCGAGCCCTGCTTCTCTCTGCTCCTCCTCCCGCTCACCTACAGCTGCTTCACATCACCAGGCCCGAGATTCATCACCAGCATTCAGGCCCAAAGCTCAGCTCTTCGGGGACTGCGTTTGAGGAGCTCAGTGACTCAGGGCCTCCACTCTAAATTCCTATTAAGTACTCTAGATTTAATAGCTGCTATTAATACAAATTATGCTTCATTAAGCATGAAGCTAAGGAGAACTGGGCTCGGAGGCTCCAGTTCAATACAGGGCCGAAGGACAAACGGAACGGCTATTTTTAATCTTGGCAATGTCAGTAGTGAGAGAGCAACCGGACACTGCATGTGCCTGTTACTATTGCTACAAAATGAGTTTTTCACATTTTCAAATAAATATCTCTTGTTTTCAGCTCAAGATGTGTGACAGAAGAAAATCTTTCCAATCTTTGAGGGATGGTAAAACCCAGAACATTTTTCCTTTCAGAAAACTTTTCTCTAGAAAACTCGAGAAGGATCAGGGAGGGAGACGCTCTCAGCAGGTCCTCTAGCAGACTCTTGCCCCATCTTCAAGGAGGCTCTTGTCCTCCCCAGGCTGGGGAGTTAGCAATGCTGCCTCCTCTATTACCTTGCTGGTTTTATAGACTGTGGTATATCCAGAGGCAGCTCAAGAACAGGCAAACATCATACCTGTGGCATTCTTCCAGATCAAGGGCCAGCAAATGTTTCCTGTAAAGGTCCAAAAAGTGAATATCTTAGACTTTGTGTGTCCTGCGATCTTGTTGCAACTGTTAGTACTGTCATTGTAGCACAAAAGCAGCCATAGACTACACGGAAAGGAATGCACATGACAGTGTTCCAATAAAACTTTAATGACAAAACTGGGGATGGGCCAGATTTAGCCCCCAGGCTATAGAGTCTCCACCTCTGATTCATATTTTCTATTCCATCTTAGCTGTTTTTGCAATGGGTGCAACCTTAGTCTTTTATGAGGATATCTGTTTACCTGCAAAGTTGTGACAACTGGCACTCTTTCTTTTTAAATCTCTATATGTGATACCAGTGCCGGATTATGGCATTACCATGTTTGTATTGATCAAATTCACTTATTATCCTCACTATGTTCAACCAAGTCTATGATACAATTTATAATCAGTAAGGGTGCAAATTATAATCAGTACTTTTGCTAAGAAGTCAGTTTGTATACTTCACATTTGATATAGTACATGATCATTTTATTCGTTCTAAAAATCTGACAGTGAGTGCACTGCAATGAGTTCTGCTAATGAAATGCCCCAGTTTATCCACTGTGATAGGTGTATTAGAGAAACAGAGCCAACAGATGATAGATGATAGACTAGATAGATGATAGATAGATAGATACATACATACATACATACATACAGATATAGATAGATAAAGGTACTGACTCACAATATTATGGAAGCAGAGAACTCCCACAATCTGCTGTCTGTAAGCAGGAGAAGCTAGGAAGGCCAGTGGTTAGTTCCTGCCCTGGACAGATTGGATGATGCCCACCCACACAGAGGAGGGCTATCAACTTCACTCAGTCCACCAATTCAAATGCCAATCTCTTCCAGAAACACTTTCATAGACACACCCAGAAATAACGTTTAACCAGCTATCTGGGCATCCCATAGCCCAGTCAAACTGACACATGAAATTAGCCATAACTGTAGGTTAGTTACTCATTAAGCTGGTATTCATTCCCTCCTCCTTTTGAGAAAAAATTCCTTGCCCTTGAGTATGATGTGTTTTGCTCTGGCCAATGGGATGTCAGATTACATTAAGGGAGGAGAGGCTTGAAATTATAGGGTTGGGTGCATCTTTCACCATAATTACAAGCCAGTAAGACAGTAGAGCTGCTTCCAAGAGTATATGAGGAATAGGGTTTGTATAGTCCATCAACATCGGGCACTTTTTAAAAGAATGTTTGAATAAAATTGCTAGAAAAAAAGTCTTAAAAAATTGCTAGGTCAATGCAAAACTAGTTATTGTCCTATAGAGCAAAAAAACCATAATTTGGTTTTTTTTTTTCCCCCTCTGTCAGACAGAACTACAAGTTAGCATATAATTTTACAAAGCCTAGACTCTAATAAATAGTAAATAGCAAGATCAAACACCAGTATGTTCCTGTACACAATTAAATAACCCATAGTCAAACCTGTTAACCATTAAAAGGACATCTGCCTACATTTTTGCCTTATTTTCAAGCTCTAAGTGTTTTTTGTTTTGTTTTGTTTTGTTTTGTTTTGTTTACCATTGAGTGATATATCACAGTCATGGAGAACAGCCTTGCACTGTAAAAGAAAAACTGTCCTGGTTACGTATGCTTGGAACTCGTCCCATACAGCAGCCCTGGCGATGCTCCCACTGATGTGGTCACCCAGTATAAGCAAGCCGCATGATTTGTGCACCGAGCTGCCTCAGCTGTTCCACTAGGGGCAGGGGATGAATGGGCAGAAACCCCAAGACGAGGAGGGCAGCTCTCATTCTCCCGGAGTGGTGGCTTTTGTGGATGGTCTTGGACTGGCAACAACTGTGGCAGCCCATAGCTCTGCTGTGCTCCCTGACCTTTGGGCCACCAAGGGGGTTTGAGCTCATACGAATGGGTTGGGATGAGTGGTCAAAGGATTTTACTGCCTCGCCATGTCACCAAAGCAAGTAACATAACACCCCAAAATCTTCACCAAGATGCAAATAATCACAAATATTTTATTGTTCCTAATATTATAATATCTTCTTTAGTTCTGTCCTTGCCTTTTAAGATGACATCCCTTGGAAGGGATCAATGAGGAACACATAAACTATGACTCTCACTCAGGCTGTCGTACACAGGCAAAGTTAAATGCACATAGATTTATCTCAGTACATGGGTAAGCATCACTCATACCTCACACACCCAGAATAGATACCAGTGCAGGTAAAACTACATGTGTTATTTTCTTGCTGTCATAACTTATGCGCTCCCATGGGAGAGCTATTGAAAAGACCCTTCTGTTCTTTCTACCTTCCAACCCTCTCCTTGCCCCATTCCTTGTGGCGAATATAGATCCTACTAGGCCGGCAAAAAGGATTTATGAGTCAAAGTGTTGATATCCTACCCCTATCATTTCCAAATAGTTAATCACATTCCAGTTAATTAATATGAAAATTAACCAAGACTAAATATTGATACTCTCCACAACTGTTGTAGTGTAGGTAATTCAAGGTTTAAATAACAAAAATTCATGGCTTTGGAGGTTGATTTTGGAGTTCAAGTTCATATGGAAAGTATATCTATGCTCAAACTCTGCCCTCAAGAGTTAATAAGTGGAATATGCAGGTGTAGTCTTTCAAGTTGAATATGTATCTTGAGGGTATTTACTTGTGTCTTATTTTGAGTTTCACCTATGCCTCATACATCTAGAAGGGTTATAAAGGTAGCCCTCTCTTTACCATTCTGACCCACATTCTTCAAGCCAAGTAAACTATATCTCCATTAGTGGTGTGAGTTTGATCGTTTACACGGTATATGACTCACATCCCATAATTTTTTTTAAAAACGGGAAGGACTTGGATCAAGATAGCATTATAAGTATATTATTTGAAGCCCCTTCTTTTCCTCCAATATGAGTACAAAGTAATGACACGTGAAATATAAAAATAAACTGCTAAATGTCACAGCCAAGTTCAAAATCGAGATGACTGTGTCTGAGGATGTGAAATGGAAGAGAAATCCAAAGTGGTTAGTAGAAGCTGAAACTGCTGTCTTGCTAAGTTCTTAATTAGTCTGGGATGTCTGAGAGTTTTGTTCTTGCAGAGGAGGTGGGTAGGGTGCATGTGTGTTGAACACACAGTGGGGGACCCACTGCTCAGGGCTTCTAGGAAAGATTTTTCCCCCAAATAAAGCATTTATGGGGAAAAAGTTTCTGTTTTCTGCCCACATCTCCCATCTTACCTGGTATGTTACTGTGCAATGGCAGGATGCCTGAAGTTGAAACAGCCTCTTGTAACTACTGAGGAAAAGAAGATAAATTGATCTGGAAACCTGGCATTACTGGACCAGTTAGTGAAGCCTGGACCACCAAGTCTCTGTTCTTCTAAAGTAAAAGATAAATTTCACATGATTTAACCAGTGTTAGTTGGATTTCCTCTTCCGTAAAGTCAAATGTATCCTAATTGAAATTGTGTATACAAGTTTGGATAGGAAAATAGGGAAAGACTTCCTTCTTTAGATGAGCCTGCAAGCACAAATTCCAAAACACTATAGGAAATCAAATGTAACAAAAGACAGGAAATAAAATAAACTAATAAATAATCTAACATGAATTCACTTGAGATGAAAGTAAAATCATAGACAGTCTGACAATGACTTTAAATAAATGTCTAAGATCCTCAGTGACAAGAAATATCATCAATAAAAGGGACAGAAATTATGAGACAAAATCAGGCAGAAATTAAAATAACAGTAAACTATTGAAAAATCTAGAAATCGTGAATATTAAATATGAAGTTATTGAGATAAACTCACTAGGTGAAGTGTACTCTAGATTGAACACAGTATAAGAAAAGACTCGGAGGAAATGATTCAGAGGATATTCATAATAGAGATAATTATCAAAAAGAACAATTAAGAGACATGGAGGAGAGTGAAGAAGCAATATTTGAGAGATAGAAATATAACATTTCCAAAATTCAAGAGAGAAATAAATTATCAAATTGAAAGTTTGTTCTCAGAAGAAAGCAATATCAACACAAATTAATCCAAAAGTAGACATGTCATAGTGAAAAAGATAAAGATAAAAATATTTTAAATATCCAGGCCAAAGAAATAAATGGGTAACTAAATAATGTAAAGCCCTTAGGCTGCCCTGGGGTGTGACTGGGAGCTTTCCTTCTCCTTCCTGAGCTGACCTCATGCTCTGATTTCAGTACATTGTTTTTGCTAATATCCTCTCAAATTTTAATCCTGTCTATAATTTCCTGTTCCTGCCCACATCCCATTCCCCACATTTCTTCAACATTCAAAACCTATTCCCCTCCCCATCTCGGCTTTTTTATTCATAGCTCATCTTTCTCAACTTCATCACAACCATTCTTCCTCTAAAACATCATCTTTTATTTATTCCTCTATTATTTTTCCAGATAAGATCAATGGTGCCTTTCAAATCTGTATACAACAGACAAAAAAGAGAAGCTGATTAGCAACCATTAAATGAAGTATTAAAGCCAGAATTCCTAATAATGAACATTACACAGTCCTTCACACTTACTAAGGTCACACGGTCACATGGTTTGAAAGGAGCTTCCAAGTGTCCAAATCAAAAAGAGGAATACATTCAGTGTAATGTTTATATTTCCATAACACAGAAGTGTATCAGTTGGTAAGGAAACACATTTCCACATAGAAGTCAGGGGACACAGGACCCTGTTGCAAAATCTTTCTTGTTCCCACCCTCACTATCATTTCTGTGGTGCCAAAGCCGGGCAGACAGGCATTAGGTCACAGAAACCCAATTCCCTAGTGGCACATTGAAGCCTCTGAAGGACTCAAACTGGAACACAGCTTGTTTGATGGGAGAAGCCACTTAGCCAAATTGTGCACCTTCGGTAAATAGGTATGCAGTTCTTCATACTCAGTGTAGTCAGTATAGCTCCTTAAAAGCATTTTTTAATTTTCATTAATTTTTCTCTTCTGCCTATTTTAAGCATTTTAAAAATGCATTAGCCAGTTCTTCTAAAGGCATATCAATTTGACTTGTTGAAGATCTTTGAAATATTAAAGAAGACAAAGATGCCTCAAAGAATGCAGAAATTACATAAAGGACCAAACTGTCCAATGTCATGACGTTATGCACAAATATTTAAGCACATATGTCATTAGATGAGATAGATGAGATGTATATGAAAGAAACTTGTTTGACAGTTTCCTAAATGTGACAACCCTAAAAATTTGTATGTCATTTCCAAAAATAAATTGTTAAACTGAAAGAAATATTTCTAAAACCATCAATAATAAAAAGCAAATTTGGATCAACAATGCTAGAGGAAAGACTCAATTATCAGTTAATTCGCTCTATAAACAAGGATATTACAGATTTATTGACATATGAAAAGGCAATCAAAGAGTATGCAGCCAAAAACATAGGGAGACAAGCTCATCCATGAAACTCCTATTTATGAGATAAGAATACCTTGTATAACAATGGTTGCTCTGTGTCCCCAACACCTAAGAAACTACCCAGCGTTAGAAGCTGGATCTCCAGCTCCTCCGCACAGCCCCTGCCCCTGACCTTGCAGAGTCACCTATATACACTGTCCATGGGAACACAGCACAGATTCTGAGCACCAGTGGTTGAATCCGAACTCGGACCTATGACTTGCTCTTCCATACCTCTGTGCCTCTCCAAGGAGCTGCTTTTTTTTTTTTTTCATTTGAAGAATGAATTAATAAATAGAGATTTGAGAATTTATAATATGCCTGCAAATCCAGGCATTCTGTCCATCTGCCAAGCATCATTACCAATAGACCTGTAGCCCAGTCAAATGTCATTCACTGACTCGGAAGTAGTAGCCTTGAATTTCTCCAGCTTCCTGGCTTTTAACCCTGAGACCAATACTGATTAATGAGGTTGTTCCAAGCAGCAGCAAAAGCCTGACCTGAGCCTTTCCCATGAAGGTTACTGTATTAGGAACACAGTCTAGAAGGCAGGTTGCTGCCCTATTTCCCAGTTCCTGAGGTGCTTTGATGGCTTGTGCTTTAGAGATAGTTCCCATGGCAAGAACATAGTCCCCGGATGTAAGAGAGCCAATCACAGCCTAGATAATCACTGCTTCTTATCCCAAAGAAAGCCCAGCGCTAAATTGCCACTCCACATTCCACATTACTGTGATGGTTAATTTATATATCAACTTGGCTGGGCCAAAGTGCTCAGATATTTGGTCAAATATTATTCTGGATGTTTCCATGAGAGTGATTTTGGATGACATTAACATTTAAATCAGCAGACCACAATGTCCCATAATGAGGGTGGGCCTCGTTCAATCAGTTGAAGGCCTATACAGAACAAAAGACTGACCTCCTCTGAGCAAGAAGGAATTCTGCAGCAGACAGCCTTTGCATTTGAACTGAAACATTGGCTTTTTCTGGGTCTCTAAAATCACATGAGTGAATTCTTTAAAATAAGCCTCTCTAGACATAGATACATACATACATACATACACACACACACACATACATGCATACATACATACATACAACTATATAGGCAGATAGATCTATATACACAGATATAGATGATTTAAAGTAGCATGTCATCTAAAACTCCAATACAATATGCCAGACCTTTGAATATAGCCTGTGGCAAAATTCCTTTTTCGGTTCTTAAACTTATATTAAAAGAAAATTATAGAGACCAGCTATTGCCAAACTTGGGCCAAATCTAACCTACAATGTAGGTAGGTCTGCCCAAAATATTTATTCATTTTTAAATGATTTAACAATTAAAAATCAGGATATTTTACTTTTAAATTCAGATTTCTGCTTCTCTTGGAAAATCAGGGGAGCTACCACGTGGAGCTGGGACACGTGCTTGGCAAAACTCGGCTGGAGCTGAGGGGCTGCTGGCTCTTTAGACAGGGTGTGTTCCCACCGCTCACTTTCCCACAGCCCCACCCTTCTAACAGATGACACCCACCATCTCCCCCTTTTACATGAACTACCTGGCTCTTATAGGCGTTTTGGTTTGTGATCCTTGATAACAACATGAGGATAACCAAGCCAGAGTAAAACTAAGAGGAGAAAAAAAAAAAAAAACGACCCTGCCATTCTATCCATCTTCCACTGGAGTCAACTGATGCTCACTGGCTGGGTGACTTTTGACAAGTCTCTAACTTTTAGGAACCTTGCTTTTCTCCTGGGTAAAATGAGGCTAATGGTACAGATCCTGCATGATGTTTATGAATACTAAATTGCATAGTGTTTGCACCGCACCTGGTAGCTATTATCATGATTAGTTTATTCAGACACAAGCCATACTCCATTTGGTAAAGATGGCCCTAAAGCCATCCGGGACACAGTAGAGCTCAGAAACATGCTGTGCATGTTGCTTCATTATACAACTCATACAATGTATATTTTGAAATGTATAGTTTGAAAATGCAGTTTTAGAGATGGCGTTAATTCCTC
>NW_011888816.1:7095242-7100793 GCF_000151845.1 Pteropus vampyrus | reverse complement strand
TGTTTTTTATCCCTAGCATTTCTTTTTCTTTCTTTGATAGGATTTCCATCTCTTTGCTTACATTGCCTATCTGTTATTTCATATTATCTCCTTTATCCATTAGAGCACTTTTGCATGATAATCATAGTTGTTTTAAATATTTGGTCGGATAATCCCAAATCTCCTGCCATACCTCGTTCTAATGCTTGCTCTGTCTCTTCACATTGTGTTTTTTGCCTTTTGGCATGCCTCATGACTTTTTCTTAATAGCTGGACATGATTTACTGAGTAAAAGAAACTCCAGTAAATAGTGCTTTACTAATGAGATGAGGAGGGAGGTTAGGGGCATTCTCCAGTCCTACGATTAGGGCTCGGTCTTTCAGTGAGCCAGTGTCTCTGGACTGTGAATTTCACAAGAGTTTCTCCATTTTTTTTCTCCCCCCTTGGGTGGGATACAAGGGTTAGAACAGGCTAGACTTGTTTATTTCTGTTCTCCCAGGTCAGCTAGGCTCTGATAATATACTAGCAGGTTAGGCTCTGTTAAACTGGTTTCCCCTGAGAACAGGCCTTGTTAAGAGGGACGGAGTGCTCAGGCTTATTTCAAAATGGTTCATTTTCCCCTCCTCCTCTGGGAAGCACAAAGGAAATTTCTCTATATTTCCTGTGGGAACCTAGACAAGCTCCTGGAGGTAAAACTCACTATATTTTGCTGCCCACCCCCATTCGCACGACTGGATTCTCCTGGAGTTTTTAACCCTCAGACTTGAGCCTATAGCATTAGTCAGTTACAGTTCAGGTTTTCCCACTCCAGCAGTGGCTGCCTTGATGGTTTCCTCTGTGAGTCTCTGCTCCTGGAAGCCGTAACTCCCTGTATTCACCTGTGTCTTCAATGTTGCTGGCAGCAGTTTGTCTTGTATCCTCTCCTTTCATGGATCCAAGAAGAGTTGCTGATTTTTCAGTCTGTTAAGCTTTTACTCATTAGAATGGAGGGGTGACTTCCAAGTTCCTTATACACAGAACCAGAAACTGAGTCTCTTAAATCTTTAAAAATTCTTCCCAGCAATGATTTTTCAGTATACTGAAAATATATTCAGTATGTACAGATTAAAAATTTTACCCTGGGTCTACAGCCATGCCACCCTGAACACATCCGATCTCATCTGATCTCAGAAGCTAAGCAGGGTTGGGCCTGGTTAATACTTGGAAGGGAGACCACCTAGGAAGACGAGGTGCTGTAGGCTCAAAAAAAAAATTACCCTGGATATTTTATATTCTCTCTACATAATTTTATATTTTAATGCTATTCTAAATGGCATATTTAATTTCATTTCTGATGATTTCATTACTGGTCTATATAGAAATACAATTTATTTTTGTACCTTTGACCTTGTATTTTGTAAGCCTATAAAATCACTTAGTAGTATAATAGCTTTTTAAATAGATTCGGGATTTTTTTTTATAGAGATAATTCTGTCATCTGTGAATGAAGACAGTTTTAGTTCTTTTTTCCCAATCTATGTGTCTCTTATTTCTTTTCCTGCTTTATTGCACTGTCTATGACTTCCAGTACAACATTAAATAAATGTCGTGAGAGTGGTCATGCTTCTCTTGTTTCCCAAACTCAGGAGGAAATCATTCAATCTTTCATCACTGAGTATGATGTTAACTGTAAGTTTTTCATAAGTGCTCTATCAGGTTTAGGAAATTCCATTTATTCCTTGTTTTTCTGAGAGTTTTCATTGTATGTTGTATTTTGACAAGCATTTTTTTGTATCTATTGAGATGAATACATTTCTTTGTATGTTAGTCTGTTACTATAGTAAATTATATCGAGAGATTTGCAAATAATAAACCAATTACTGCTTTATCCCAAACTAGAAATGGCCCATATGTCAATAGGACAATGGCTAAACAAATAGTGTTTTACACATAAACTTCTTTATTTTCTCTAAAGTAGCAGCAATGAAAAACGTCAAGAAACCTAAAAATGTAGACAAATGATATGGGCAAATTACAGGAAGGAAACGCTAATTTGCTGATGAGTATATGAAGAAATTCTCAACCTCACTGCTAATCAGAGAACTGCACATTGAAATAAGAGAGCCCATGTTTTACCCAGTGATCTCGATAGCCACAGACTTCTGGTGCTTCTCTCCCAGAGAGACACAAGAATTGATGCCGTAATAAAACACCTAATTACTGACAAAAGTTAAAGAATTACTATCTAGTGCCTGGCAGGGAGGAGTAACTGGTGTTGCTGTGTTAGAAGGCAATCCGGTAGGTATGAGTGACAAGAACCTGCCCCATACTTTGGTACTTATCTAGAAGAAACTCTTACACTTACACAAGTCCAAGGACAAGGATAAACATACACCTATGTTTATCACTGCATTGCTTGTGATAGCAAAGAGAAGAAAGCAATCTAGTTGTCCCTCTGGTTAAATAATTGTGGAATTTGCCCATGATAGAATGTTATGCAGGAGGAGGAAGTAATGGGTTTGATTTTAATACAGCAACACAGATAAATCAGAAAAACATATTGAATAGAAAAAGTAAACAACAAAATAGGTCCATCACACAGAGCCATTTACATAAATTAAAATATATGCTGCATTATATATTTTTAAGACTAGGTTTATCTGAATAAAATCGTGGAAGGTGGATTGAAGGGATGTGCATAAAATATTCTAGAATGAGTTTCTATGGAACAAGGGAACTGGAATAGGTTTGTAGAATAAAGCAAAGAAATGGAAATAAAATAAATGAAAGAGGGTCCTTGAACTAAACGAGGGATGATAATGTTCCTTGAGCTGAAGCATATTATCAACTAAGTCTTGGTCCATGTGTCTTACCCACCCCTCCAAAAAAATTCAAATTTAAATAAAATTTTAGTCCCTGAGACAGACCTATGTGGGACAGATTTGGGATCTATGCCTCTTTGGAGCCCTTCTAAAGTCCTCCCCAAAATAGTCATGTCCTTGAGCAGACACAAAGCTACAAATTGTTAGATTGCAATGCACACAGTCTGGGTGACAAGTTGCACTGTTCCAGCCCCAGCACCTGGCTCATTCCTGTTTCTTCAGATGTGTTATTTTGCTGGTGCTGATGATGATATCCCAATATAGTGAATAATGAACCTCTTGCACATTCCAAAGTGGCTTAAAAATCCAACACTTTTTCAAACTCCTCTCATTTTGATTATCTCAGACACATAAAGGAAGCCCCTCTGCACAACTGTGAGAGGAAGGAACCCTCTGAGATTTTCCATCCCCTGAAGGAGTGAGGGAGTTGTGTGTCATCAGCTGCTTCTGCTGGAGCTGTTGCAATGAATTACTCTACCTGGGTCAAGTTGCCATAAAGATAGAAAGAGAGCAAGGGAAGCATGCTGGTTTTCAAATTAATTTTACACAGAGAAATGCTGTGCTCTAGTTTGAGAGGGTGAATAGTTGGCATCAATTTTTAAGTGTCCAACCAAGAGGGAAGCAAAAAGAAGCCTATATTTGTGAAAATCTTTGGGGAAAAAACATGGTAAAAAAAGAGAGAGAGAGAGAGAATTTGCCTTTCTCTATCATCTATCTATCTATTACTTATCTATCTATCACCCATCTATCTATCTATCATCTGTCATCTATCTATCTACCTAACCTATTTCTGTGACAAGGCTATGGAAATGTCATACAGCAGATGACTCTGTAATCATTGCATTTGCTGCAAAAAGGTATATTTGTGTGGGGGAAAAAAAAGAAAATTTTATTTATTTAAATTATTCCTTTTCATAGTAAATTTTTGTTATTCACTTTAAGTATTCAGTTGCTTGGCAAACACCGTTACATACACAAGTAATAGCTTGCCTTGAGTAAGCTGCACATTTATGAATGCTACATTTGGACCAACTATTTAATATGAATTCCTAGTACTAGATTTATAAGGCAATTCATTAATTTTAATAAAGAATGATGGGTTGTACATTGTATGGCATTCCTATTGTAATACTATACCCATTCCAGCTGTGGCTGTGGATCTGTATTGTTGGCTTAAACATGATTTTTTTCTCTTCTGCTCACTGACTACAGCATAGAGGCACTTGCACTTTTCCCGGTGAAAAAGTGACCAGCCCTGGAGAGGACTTTGTTGGCCACACGCACCCCCTCCCAAACATCTATCCCTCACCCATCCCTTTATATAGCATGTACAAGGTCTGACTGAAATTGACTTACCACCCGACATCAGCCCCCAAAGTCCTAAATCAATCAGCTAACCCCCTCCTCTTCACCAGAGTAATTGGTCTAATTAGAATAAAACTCAGGACTTTGGATGATTTGGAAAAGAGAAGCTCTCTTGCGCTGGATGGAGTGGTGTGTGGATGGGAAGCCGAGAACCGCTGCAGCCCTTTGAACTCAAAGGCAAGCAGCTGCCCCACAGATGGCAGAGCAGACAGAAAGCCAGAGAAATGGAGCCAGAACCCTGGTTGACTGTGCTTGAAGGCAGCACTCTCTCTCTGAACATTTTCGTCATGTGAGTCACTATTCGTTTTAGCCAATTTTCCCCCCATTACTTAGAAAACTAATGCATTCTGACCACAGTGGTCCCAAAGTGCTAAAGATAAGTGGGGAGCGGGGTGGAGGCCATTTATTTCTTGGCAATCCTCTTCCGCGTTTGTTTATCCAGCATCCTGCCTTACCTCCAGGAGCTGTCTTTGCACATTTGTGATATTGACCAGCTAATTCTTTCTAAAACCACCTTTCTCTACTTCTCGTACCTCTTCCACGCTAGTGACTCAATCTAAATCTATCCATAACTCGATGGTGGGGACTCTGGGACATCCATCTAGTGCCTTTCCACTCTCAACTTTCTCCAGCTGACAGTGCTGAGGGAGGGGCTAGGAGTTGTGCCTCCTCAGTCATGGGCCCACAAGTCCCCGAGACAGCAGGGAGAGTCGACAGCACAGGCTACCTTGTGGCAGTAATGGAAATTACAGCCCGACAGATGGGCTGGAGTGTGAGGGAGTCCAGGGAGAGCAGTCGCTGATGATCGCAGTGGCTACCAGGCTCTTGTCCCTGGCACTCTGCTGCCATCATGTCCTACGTCTGCTCAACCTCCTAGACTCCTCCATCTGTTTCCCAAAGACAGAGCCCCTTTCTGTTTGCTATTTCTCTACCATGATTTCTTCATCACCATCACTCCAAGAGCCTTGAGTTCCAGCACCACAGGTCTCCTCAATTGCCCTCTCTCCTCTCATCCCTAATACACCCAATGCCTTCTCATCCTTATGCCGTTCCTTGTTTTTCTACCCCTTCCTGAATCCTCTTTCTCCATCTATCTGGTCTGCCTTTCTAAAGTCTGCCTGTACTTCATGGACTTGCTCTTGAGTAGCAAAAGTTTAAGGAAAAGGGCATAGGTTTAAATTCTGCCTAAGTCAGCTGTGAATAATGCAAAGATGCTTAATTTTTCTGGAAGAGGGGCACCAAAAACTCATGATCCACTTCTGCATGGCCACCTGTCCAAGCTTCCTCTCCTTTCTGCATGGAAGTCATATATCCCAGGAACAATGTCCTGCAAACACACTTTATGT
>NW_011888816.1:7076627-7095192 GCF_000151845.1 Pteropus vampyrus | reverse complement strand
ACTGACTACAGCATAGAGGCACTTGCACTTTTCCCGGTGAAAAAGTGACCAGCCCTGGAGAGGACTTTGTTGGCCACACGCACCCCCTCCCAAACATCTATCCCTCACCCATCCCTTTATATAGCATGTACAAGGTCTGACTGAAATTGACTTACCACCCGACATCAGCCCCCAAAGTCCTAAATCAATCAGCTAACCCCCTCCTCTTCACCAGAGTAATTGGTCTAATTAGAATAAAACTCAGGACTTTGGATGATTTGGAAAAGAGAAGCTCTCTTGCGCTGGATGGAGTGGTGTGTGGATGGGAAGCCGAGAACCGCTGCAGCCCTTTGAACTCAAAGGCAAGCAGCTGCCCCACAGATGGCAGAGCAGACAGAAAGCCAGAGAAATGGAGCCAGAACCCTGGTTGACTGTGCTTGAAGGCAGCACTCTCTCTCTGAACATTTTCGTCATGTGAGTCACTATTCGTTTTAGCCAATTTTCCCCCCATTACTTAGAAAACTAATGCATTCTGACCACAGTGGTCCCAAAGTGCTAAAGATAAGTGGGGAGCGGGGTGGAGGCCATTTATTTCTTGGCAATCCTCTTCCGCGTTTGTTTATCCAGCATCCTGCCTTACCTCCAGGAGCTGTCTTTGCACATTTGTGATATTGACCAGCTAATTCTTTCTAAAACCACCTTTCTCTACTTCTCGTACCTCTTCCACGCTAGTGACTCAATCTAAATCTATCCATAACTCGATGGTGGGGACTCTGGGACATCCATCTAGTGCCTTTCCACTCTCAACTTTCTCCAGCTGACAGTGCTGAGGGAGGGGCTAGGAGTTGTGCCTCCTCAGTCATGGGCCCACAAGTCCCCGAGACAGCAGGGAGAGTCGACAGCACAGGCTACCTTGTGGCAGTAATGGAAATTACAGCCCGACAGATGGGCTGGAGTGTGAGGGAGTCCAGGGAGAGCAGTCGCTGATGATCGCAGTGGCTACCAGGCTCTTGTCCCTGGCACTCTGCTGCCATCATGTCCTACGTCTGCTCAACCTCCTAGACTCCTCCATCTGTTTCCCAAAGACAGAGCCCCTTTCTGTTTGCTATTTCTCTACCATGATTTCTTCATCACCATCACTCCAAGAGCCTTGAGTTCCAGCACCACAGGTCTCCTCAATTGCCCTCTCTCCTCTCATCCCTAATACACCCAATGCCTTCTCATCCTTATGCCGTTCCTTGTTTTTCTACCCCTTCCTGAATCCTCTTTCTCCATCTATCTGGTCTGCCTTTCTAAAGTCTGCCTGTACTTCATGGACTTGCTCTTGAGTAGCAAAAGTTTAAGGAAAAGGGCATAGGTTTAAAATCTGCCTAAGTCAGCTGTGAATAATGCAAAGATGCTTAATTTTTCTGGAAGAGGGGCACCAAAAACTCATGATCCACTTCTGCATGGCCACCTGTCCAAGCTTCCTCTCCTTTCTGCATGGAAGTCATATATCCCAGGAACAATGTCCTGCAAACACACTTTATGTGTTACCATGAGCCTGTGGCCCCAGATTCCACTCTAGCCTCCTAGTAAGCTGAACCATGTGGAGGGCTTCCTTTACCTGAGTGAGAGGCAGCTATAACCAAAGCCACCCAGGATGCTTCCTCTCTGGATCTCACCTGTCCAAAAGAGAGGAAAGGTATTCCCAAAGAAAGGTACCCAAAAAATAGGAAGAAAGGAATTTCTAACTCCAAGAGTAGAGCTGCCCTTCTCAGGCTACTACCCAAGACTTTTCTACTACCCAGGGCTATTTCTAGGCAGAAGTTGCCCTGACCTTTACATGGGACGTGAGAAAAGAGGAAAAGAGAGATGAAAATTAGCTGTTATATCAGACATCATAGCTCTGGATCAGATGAGTTCATTAGCCTCTTCAGCTTCTAATTTCCTCCTTGACCATCTAAGTCCCTAAGCTTGTCCCTTAGAACAGGGGTCCCCAACCCCTGTGGCCTGTAAGGAATTGGGCCACACAGCAGGAGGTGAGCGACCAGCAAGTGAGTGAAGCTTCATCTATATTTGCAGCTGCTCCCCAGCGCTAGCATCACTGCCTCAGCTCCACCTCACATCATCAGGCATTAGACTTTCATAGGAGCACTGGTCCCTGGTGCCAAAAAGTTTGAGAGCCGCTACCTTAGAAGACCTCAGGACCACAGGAACATTGGCTTTTGGCACAAAATTCTTCCAAAAAGTAACAAAAACAAAATGAAAAACAAAACTTCCCAGCCATAAGACATAAGACTCCTCAGAATTTACAGGTCTATGATTCTCCAGGAGCTTACCATGGTACTGTCTTTAATGAATTTCCCCAAATACTTCCTCCAGCTGGTAGTGAGACCCTGCATCCACTGGAATAGAACTCATTCATGGAAGTGCTTGGATTGAATGGCTCCTACTCATCCGTATCCATTCCTCCATTGTCCTGCTTTCTGGGATATGCAGCATGGTTTTCTCCCCAACACTGTCAGATTACCGTCCTGGCATAAGTTAACTATTCTGTGTTCACTCTAAAATATGTACAATAATAATGAATATTTCATGATTAATAAATGTGTTTGCTTTTTGGAAATTTGATGAGCCTAGGGGAAACCACTTGGTTAGCCCAAATCTGTTAATAAAAGATGCCCGAAAAATTTGTGCTGCAGTCTATTTATTACACTGTAAGTTTTACTCTGCAAGTAGAGGCGTTCCAATATCTTTGAAGCTATGGGTGTTTCCCTTAGAATTACAATCATGAAGGTGGCATCTCCCACACTGAAACCATTAGTAAAGAGCTTACTCAGCATTCCATCACTTCAGCCTCTCCCACCTCCTTCCTCAGGTCAGCTGCTCAGATTCAGATGGAATTAAGCTAATGGAAAACAGTAACATCTTTTCCAAAGGTTTCTCTTCCTTTCTCTGTCAATGAGATGCCTTGACATTTTGTTGGCAGCCTTCAGACACTTTACACTTTCCTGGAAAATGTTGAAAGCAATTTATAGGTTCTCAGCACATATAATAAATAGGTTTTCAAAACAATCTTTCTTAAAATTGCCAACAATATCTAGACTGGGTGAGACACTTTTTCTCTGTTAGTTTCCTCTGGGAGATGTTACCAAATAATTATAAAGGCCATAGAGATCGAGGTAGCAGTTCAGTGACCATAAATCACTAATATTCTGTGACAGACTTGTCATCGCACAAAAAACATGTCCCAGAAATGACAATACACTGGCATCATATTCTCTCAATCTAATTTTATGTCTAGAAGTTCAAAAATTCTCAGTGAATATCAATAGTTTTTGTCTCCCACCATCCTATTTACCATTGTGCTGGTAACTAACACCCCTGTCTCCCTCTGAGGAACCACCCCCTCCACACTCAGTACCCGTGATCTGGGGGGGTTCAAGTCATTCCCATCTGCAGGGGTAAACATATAATTTGAGTCTAAGCCAATGAGTAAACCGCATGTCCCTGGCCACAGTGATTGGCTTAGGAATGGTCACATAATCCAACCAGAGAATCAATAAAATGCCATGAGACACGGCTGGGGCTTCTGGGAGACAGGTATTTTCATTGCTAGATATAAACTGTAAGAAGGAAAGAGTTTGAGACCTGTTGCCACCATCATGTTACCACAAGGAACCTGAGACTGTAGCCAAGAGAGAAAGAGACAGAGCTGAGACGTGGAGAGGAACTGAGTCCTGATATAATGCTGTTTGAGTCCTTATATCCAATTGTGCCTAAAACCATTTACAACTCTGGGTGGTTCAGGTAAGTGAACCAAAAAATTCCTTTTTTATGCTTAAGCAGGTTTTAACTGGGTCTTTTTTACTTCAAAAAAAACCAAACAAACAAACAAAAAAAACAAAGAACCATGAGTGCCCTACCATAAACACCTTTAAGTTTGAAAATACATTCAGTGAGGGTAAAAGTTTTAACTGAGTGATGTGACAAAGAGCCTGCATTTCTACATTTCCTAAAATAACTAGCACATGCTGGTCATACTCCAATTTGCCAAAATTGTGTGTGTGTGTGTGTGTGTGTGTGTGGACTGACTGACTGAATAAACATACAAAGAAAGTCAAGATTAATTCATATATATCAAGTGTTAGGGAATCTCTGTAGTTCAAAGCAACAATTATTGGAATTTGGAATCTCTAGGGTAAATATCCAACTGCCTATCATTGTTGAATGAGCAGAGCTCACTAAAGACTGAGCCACAGATTAAAATGCCTCTAAGTAAAAAGACTCTCACTGACCAGACTCTTGGCAAGGCCACCTGTCTCCCTAAAACAGAGAATAGACAAAACCTAAGAGAAGGCCTATCTTCCTACCTCCATATTGCAGATGCACCCCTGGACCAGTGAGCAATGAGGCTTCAGAGTGACTCTCACTTCAAAGGGATATGAGGGTGTAGGTTGGAAAGGGCAGCATGAATTTATGGAAGAAACTCATGCAGAGCCCAAGGTCTAAGACAGGAAGAAGCTGACTTCCTCCTGACACTGTCAAGTTAAGCATCTTCGGCAACTCAAGACTCTTTTCAGACAAAGAAGGCCGAGGACTCCAAGAAAGAGGAGTCCTCACAAGATGTAGAAATGAAGGAAGAACCTAGACATGTGCAGACATGGTTTTAGAAATTGTAATTTGTAAATTGAGCAAAGTTTTGTTCTCACCCACTGCAGCCTGTGTCCCCTATCAGCATCTTCTTCCCAGAGGTCCAGGGCTCTTTCCTGTCTTCAGTCGCAAAAGAGACTGCTCTGTATAAAGGAGCTGAGAATTAGCATGAGCAAAGGAACACTAAGAATAGAAAACCAAAGAAAAAGTGAAGCTGACCCTCAATTCAGCTCAAGTAGTGAAACTTCTCAGGCATTGACAAGGCTCCTACATATCTCAAAATGTCTTTCTCTAAAAAAGGAATGGACTTTTTCTGCTGGAGTTGTATTCTTTTAGCTTCTGACTTTAATCTCATTCAAATACAGATTTCCTTAAAGAGAAAGTAGCTCAAACATGAAACTGTTGTCAATCATCTGCTCCTCTGTGTGAAAGCTTTGTCACTAGAGAAGAAAGTATGATAACC
The DNA here is from genome assembly GCF_000151845.1 of Pteropus vampyrus. Classification (NCBI taxonomy): domain Eukaryota; kingdom Metazoa; phylum Chordata; class Mammalia; order Chiroptera; family Pteropodidae; genus Pteropus; species Pteropus vampyrus. The sequence goes on along the minus strand of NW_011888816.1, from coordinate 7,090,115 downwards.
AGGAACATAAATACATGAAATAGATGAGGAAACAGGATGCCATTTGTGGGGGAAATGGTATTTGGGCAAGAGGCACACTGGACTAGGCAAAGCATAGACTTCAGAGTCAGAAAGACCTGGATTCAAATCTTGATTCTATTACCTACTAACCTTGGGCTAATTACTTCACTTCCTTGAAATTTAACTATCTTCTTTTTGAAATAAATGTATAAATACCTATCTCTATGCTACTGATCATTACATCCTCTCTGTCTTGAATGTCCACATATTCCTTGACGTTTGCCTGGCTAACTCCTACTCAGGCAATATGTCACCTATGTCACCTCCTCAGAAAGACCAGATTGGACAAGTGCCCCTTGTCAGGATCCTATGGCATCCAACTACATAGAACAGGGGCTGCATCAGTTGTAATGCTTGGTATTTTAGACTGCAACTTCTCCCTCTGACTATCTCCACTAAAATGAAAGGGTCTTAAGACCCAGGGTCTGTGTCTTATTCACCAGGTGCATCTTCAACACTTGAAAACATCAGGGAGCGAGATCTGAAGGGCTCTTACCTAAGAGAGATGGAAACTTTGGACTTTGGTGTGCTAGGGGAGAAGTAGGGCTTCTGAGGGAGGCTGTTCCTCCACCACACAGGGACACAGTGCAGGCGGGGCTGAGAGAGAGATGGGCAGCCATAGCAGTCCTCCTGTCCTCAGACCAGTTTCCTAACCTGGGGCAGAGCCTTAATGAAAATGAAGCAGGAATTGTGACATTATTATTAGAAAAAGATGAGGTTGAAAGTATTGCATGGGGGTGGAAGAGGTCACTTCATAGCGATAAAGGCTGCAATCCACTGTGGAGATGATATTGTCATGAACCATTAGGAATCAAATAACGAAGTGCCAACATTGGTATGATAAAACCATAGGAAATATGAAGAGAAACTATCAAATATATAAAAGTAATAAGGTTTTAATACACCTCTTTAGATCCCTAACAGATTGAGTATATAAAAATACATGAGGATATAAAATATATGGACAATATAATTAAAATTATGTCTTTCTAGGTTGCTATGGTACATTTACAAAAATTATCATCTTTTTGTCATAAATTCCAAAAAGCTGTTATCATGCAAACTACATTCCAAGATTGCAATACAACAAAACAATAAATAAGTAGCAAACATAGAAACATAGAAAAGCCAAACACCTGACAATTAGGGGGAAAGCATCTCTCCTAATTAACTATTAGGTAAAAGATGATAGACAAATTACAATTGTCAAATATCTGAAAAATAAAATAGTAACAAAAATTAGAACTGGAATATATTCAAAATTGTACCCATTGGGAAAGTAATAACCTCAACACTTATCTTACTAAACAAACAATAATAAAAATAAGTTAAATAAGCATTCAACATAAAAAGTTAAAAGAGAAAGAAAACCAGAAGTTCAAGGAAAATATAAACTCCAAAAACAATGAATTTGTGATCAACAAAGAATTAAATATTTTAAAAGTCAGTTCTTTGTGGAAAAAAAATCAATACAACAAATATATATAATTAGGCAGCCTAATGAAGAATGAAAGAGAGAAAGTACAAAATTATAAAATTAGGAATGAATAAAGGAGTAAACACAAATGCAGAAAAAAATCCAGAGATACATAGAAGAACATGTTGTCCAACACTGCATCAGTAAATTTGAAAATACGGATGTAATGTATGATTTTCAAAATAAAATATAAATTACCAAAATTGCCAAATTAAGAGGGAAAAACCATGATAGAAACTAAGAAATGTCTCAAAGAGCTAGCCTTTCAACATCTCCCATCTGCCCAAAATACCATACCCAGATGGCTTTACGAATTAATTCTAGCAAATATTCAAGGCACAGATACCACTCATATCTTTTAATTGTCCTGAATTAAGCCAAAAGAAGGAGAATAAAGTCCCTACCACTAGATGAAAGAAGTCACAGGTTCACATTTTAAGAGCACGTAGGATGAGAGATATTTCTCTATAATTACAAAATTCGGTTTCACTCTCAAAACCATAATTGTGATCTCTGTCTCTAGTACTTGTACTGTTATTTAAAGCACTAAAAAATAGACTTTTGACTAAAAAAAAGTGTGTCTGATGCTATCTTGCTGTCCTGCTGTATTTACTATCTTATATCTTTCTGGTTGAAGTGGAAACTATCTGTGGCCTATTGGAAGTCGGGTGAGCATAAGAGTCAGGCTGAGCCTAAGACCACTAAAATGGGTTTTGTTCTTCACAAGCGTCGTTAAGGTATTGTTCTACTTTTGCAGAAATTCAAATTGGAAATTGTGGACATATACAATTTAAAAAGATATATACTTAAAGATAATGCCATGGTCCTACATCGAAAACTTGGTGAATTGGTGTCCAAGTGTATATGTTATGGTAAAATTAAAATTATAAGTTTAACATATGAGAATTTTGCTTCTGTGACAAAAGTAGCGTCTATCAGATAAACTCTCCCGCAGATAACAGTTATAAACTCTAGACAAACTTAGGAAAAAATTAACTATCTAAAAGCATTAATGAGAAATCAAAAGCAGGCAGAGACTAGAGGAGCACTGGATATTGGTTTATGCAGGTGTTCATCTGTAGGTTTTCCTAATCCATACAAAATGGGGCTGGAAAACAAGCAAACATCCACAGTCCTACAGCCCGATGACTCAAAGAGTTATGTTCAGAACTGCCAGAGTGGGTACAAAGGAAGGATGTTATAGAGATAAAGCCCTACGATCTGCACGTAAAGCCTACCCAAATCCTTAGTTGACCCATGAATTACACAAGCATGGGAGAAAACACTAGGAGGCTTGGCCGAAAGCAACAGCTGGAAGACAGAAAAACTGAATGCATATTTCAGCTGTTGCCCACCATAGGAGAAACAGAATTTGGAGTTTGTGTCCAACCAAGGAAATTGCTTCCTCAATTAAAAGCCAACAATCTTCAGAGGAAGATAAGACAACCCAGAGCTTCAGTTAGGTGTCATTCTTAATTTCCGGTACACAATCATGTCTTACTAGACAGTATGAAGAAGCAGGAAAATGTGAGCCATAGTCAAAAAAAAAAAAAAAAATTTAGTCAATATCAACTGACTCTGAGACATTGGAATTATCAGATAAGAACTGTAAAGTAGGTGTTACATTTTTAAGCACTTAAAGGAAAATATGGTTAAAGTGAGTGAATAGAGTAGGATCTTCTGCAGAGAAATGGAAACCTATGTAAAAGGACAAAATAGAAAATAAAAATATATAAAGTATAATATCTAACATGAAAATGTGCTAGATAAACTTAACAGTAAATTGGGAATGGCAGAAGATTCATTAAACTTGAAAACGGGTCAATATCAATTTTCCAATGTGAAAAGCAGAGAAAACAAAGAACTTGTTTTAAAATGAAAGGGCCATAGTGACCTATGGGACAATATCAAGCAGTCTGGCATACATGCTACTGGAGTCCCAGAAGGAGAAGAACCAGACAATGAGAAAGAAAAAGATATTTGAAAAAATGATGGTTAAAATTGCTCCAAATTTGGTTAATACCAACTTATAGATTCAAGAAGCTTAGAGAAACTAAACCAAAATAAATACTAAGAAAATCAGATCTAGGCAGGCCATTGTCGAACTGCTGAAGACCAAAGATAAAGCAAAAATCTCAAAAGTAGCCAAATAAATGAACACATTTAGGGAAAAAATATGGGAAAAATATGAATAATGGCAAGTTAAAAAAAAAAAAACAAAGATCAAAAGGCAAAGAAGTTACATCTGTAAATTACTGCAAGATGAATCCAGATTTCCATATCCTGCCAAAAACATTCCTCAAATAATAAAAATGAATAAAGACATTTTTAGATAAACTAAGATTGAGAACATCTGTTGTCATGAAAATAATACTACAAGAAATGCTAAATAAAGTTCTTCAGACTGAATGGAACTGACATCAGATAGAAATTCAAATCTACACAAAAACTGAAGAGAATTGGAAATGGTTAAGATGTATATAAATACAAGATATTATAGAAATCTTAATTCCTTTAAAGGATACGTGACTATTTAAAACAGAAATTATAGCACTGCATTGCAGCCTTTATAACATAGGCAAATATAACATCATAAGAATAGCCCAAAAGACTAGGAGTAAAACAGAACTATCCTGTACAAGAATCTTATTAAGAAACTTAAGTATAATATTAAAAAGTATTTGATTAATCCAAAAAAAAAAAGGCAAGAAAAGGAGAACAAAGGATCACAACATCATATTGGGGCAAATAGAAAACAATAAAACAGTATAACTAAATCCAACATCAATGATTAAATTAAATAGGAATGGACTAAATACTACAATTTAAAATCAGAGATTGTCAGGTTGAATAAGAAAGCAAGGATCAACTATAATGCTGTCAACATAAGATGACTTTAAATATAAAAGCAAAAGTAAGTTGAAAACAAAAAGATACTCCATCAAACACTGAACATTGAAAATTGGTAGTTATTTAATATGACAGAATTGTATCTCTAAAAAGACCTATTACAGAGATAAACAGCGTTATCATTATGATAAAAAAGCCAATTCATTAGGAACTCATAACAGTCATAGATGTGTATGTGCCTAAAAACAGAGCTTCCAAATACACAAAGCAAAATCTGACAGAACTAAAAAAATACATAAATAAAACCACAATCATAGTCAGAGATTTTTAACACACCTCTCTAAGTAATTTATAGAAGAACTAGTCAAAAAATCACTAAAAATATAAATTATGAGAATACTGAAATCTTACAGAGTATATTCTTGACCACAATAGAATTAAATTAGAATTTATAACAATATACATCTAGAAGAACCTTGACTATTATAAATTAAACACATTTCTAATAACTCTTAGGTCATAAAAGAAATCACAATAAAAATTAGAAATAATAAAAACTAAATAATAATAAAAACATAAGATATTAACACTTATGAGATATAGATGAAGAAAAGATTATCAGGAAATTTATAGCTTCAAATGCTATTATTAGAAATTAAGAAAGCGTTAAAATGAATAAAGCTTCCACCTTAAGAATCTAGAGAATGATAAGCAAACTAAGCTAAAGCAAGTAGAAGGAAAGATATAATAATTATATGAATAGAAATCAATAAAATAAAAAATAAATAATAGAGAAAAGTCAACAAAATCAAGAGTTACTTTTTGAAAAGTTTGGTAAATTGAAAAACCCCTAGTAAGGCTGACAAGAAAAAGAGACAAATACAAATTACCTGTATCAGAAATTGGAGTATTATTATAGACTATTGGAGTATTATTATAGACTAAATAATACTCCAGAAATTGGAGTATTATTATAGACTATTGGAGTATTATTATAGACTAAATTGGAGTATTATTATAGACTATAAGAATATTATTATAGACTTGGTAAACATTAAAAAATAATAGATTCTGAATACTATGTGAATATATTCAATAAGTTAGAAAAAATAGATAAGTTCCTTTAAAAACACAACCTACGCAAACTGACAATATAAAATATGAATAGCCCTATGAATATGAGACATTGAATTTGTAATAGAAAAAAATGTTGTAAAGAAAACTCAAAGGACAGATGGGCTCCCTGGCAAATTATGAAAATAAAGAAGAAATGCCATTTGATTGTCTCAAAAAAGAGCAGAAAATTATTTGACAAAATAACATCCATTAATAATTTTAAAACTAGGAATAGATGGAACTTAGAAAAGGAATATATGAAAAACGACAGTCAAAATCATCAAAACTAGTCACTATCACACTCAAAGGTAAAAAATTAAATACTTTCCCCCTAAAACTGGTTACAAGGCCAGTATGCCCACTATCACCCTCTCTTCAACATTGTACTAGAAGTCCTCGTCAGTGTGGCAAGAAAGGAAAAAATAAAAAGGAAGGACTAAAATGTTTATTTATGTACAGATGACATGATTGTGTACAAACTCTAAAGAAATCTACAATGAAATTATTAGGATTAATAAGTAAATTTAACAAGATCATAGCATACAAGTTTAATATATAAAAATCAAGTACAGCAGCAAACAATTAAAAACTGAAATTTAAAAATTTCAATTATAATACAGTCGACAAACAATACTATAGGGGGATAAACGTAATGTAGGATGTGCAAATACCACTGCCATTTTTATGGCTCCATTGTTTTAATAAAAATAGTAGGATCTGGAAGCAGCAGAGGTCAGGTGGTAGAACTTAATCACTGGAAACAAGATTGGCATAATCATTATACTGGGACACTGAGATGAAGTGGCTATCAGAATTTTTTGACTCATGGGACTTTGGGTAACGGCTAACTGATTACAGCATCCTTAGGAATGAAATAGGCTGACAGTCTACTAAAGAATTAATGTATCTACATAGCTGAAATACTCTAGGTCTGGCAGGAAAAAAGCTTGATAAATCGCCTTATAGAAAGTTAGAGCCTACATCGATTCATAGGCAGCGGCTAATGACTTCTCTATAAGGTCAGTGTTTAGGAAGAAAATGATTGGTGACCAGGAGGTCCAGAGGAAGAGTATGTAGATGGACCTCTCAAAATGTGGATATTTGTGTCTTATGTGATTGATTGATCACTCAGAAAAGGTTGTCATAATCAGGTGGACAAAATAGAATCTGGTGATATCAGTCAACCTCTTTCCACAGTCACTGCAGTGGTTACTCAGTGGACTCCTGAATATAATGACGGGGCTGGTAGCTACCATGGGCTCAAAATGGGCCTTCCCCATCAAGCCTAACCTGCCTTCACCACTGCAGCAGCAGAGATCAGTGGTGGAAGCTCATTGTGGCACCATTTTCCAGGGAACCATCAAATCACCTGGTGTTAGAGTGATTACAGTGTGGCCCTTCCATCACAGAGGGGTAACAATTTGACCACACTGAAATAGGCCTTCTGCTGAATATGGATTAGCTTCCTGTGCCCACAGCCATCTGTGAACTTAAGAAATGTTTATTCACTGTTTTATACAAACTCACGACGTTGCTTCTAACCAACAACTCACTTTCACAGTAAAAGAAATATCACAGTGGCTCATGCTCATGAAATTCCAACTGGTCTTACCATATACCCCATCACCTAGAAGTAACTGGATTAACAGAATCAGAGAATGGCCTGATGAAGACTCATGACAGAGCCAGCTGGAAAACAATACCCTGCAAGGTTGGGGTACTATCCTAAAAGATGTTTTTGAACCTACGTTTTCCCCATAGCTAGTGAACTCGGGCTGAGGGAAATCTTGCAACTGAGTGACACTACACTGGTTTATTTGAATTGGAAGTTGAGATTAAGACCCGGTCATTTTGGACTCTGCATGCTAGTGACCCAACAGGCAAAGAAGTGAACTGCTCTTCTGCCTGAGATGGTTAATCCTAACTATTGAGGAGAAATTGAGTTGCTACGGCAAGTATCCATGCCTGGAACCCAAGTAGTAAACTCCTTCTCCCCAATAAAGATAGGTTTTGCAGGACTGGCAAGGACTCAGATTGTTCAAGTAAAGAACACTGGCCAGCTATTGTTAAGCAAACTCAGACTGTCAAAGGATGAGGGTTCTAAATAGTAAAGCCAATGCTCCTTTCATATTAATATAAAAGAAACCTGAGGGTCTGAGTGCAGCTAGGAGATAATATAAATAGGTTGTTTACTTCTTCAATCAAGAAACTTATTTTCTCGTAGAATTCAGAAACCTTTTATTGTGAATAAACGCATGAATATATCATAGAAAAAAATGTGGCCCACCATTTGGCAGTATAAATGTTCCCCAAATTGGTTAGTAAATAAAAAACAACCAAAATTATTTCATAAAAAGAAAGCAATACTTTAAAGAACCTGGTTCTCAGCCCTGGGATATAGTTCCTGTCTTAGTCCATTCTATTGCTATAACGAAAATACCACAGACTGAGTGGTTTGAACTACAAACGTCCCTCTCTCACAGTTCTGGAGGCTGAGAAGTCCAAGGTGAAGGCTCAGGTTTGGCATCTGGTGAGGGCCCAATCCTGGATCATCAGTGGCTCTCTCTTTGCCGTGTTCTCGCATGACAGCAGGGGCAAGGGAGCTCTCTGGGGCATCTCTTTTATAAGGACACTAATCCCATTCATGAGAACTCCATCTTCATGTTCTAAGCACCTCCCAAAGGCCCCACCTCCAAATACCACCACGCTGGGAATTAGGTTTCAACATATGAATTTGGGCAGCAGTGGGGTGAGGACACAAACACTTACTCTATAGCAGTTCCTAAGTAACTATGTTTCCTTGAGCTTTATCACATATTAACTCGACTTAAGAACTTCCAACAGCTGGATTTCCCAAACTGAAATGAAATGGGGCTCCCTCAGGCAGAAGAAAGAAGCCCCCCAATACCAGAGGAGAACAAAGAGAAGCTGAGGGAGTGTGAGTCCAGGACGTTGGAGGAATGTTTCTGTATCAGAAGGGGCTGGAGGAGATGACCTCTGAAGTCCATCCCAGTCCCACTGGTTTGAGTCTCTTACTGAGGGGGTTGAGGGTGGGAAGGTCTGCTGAAGTCAAGTGCCAGCCCTCTTGTCTCCTCACCTCTTCCCCAACTGCCCCCAAAGTGTCTTAATCACTAATAAGACTTAATACTGTGATGAATAGGTGATAGCTTGTGGTCTGGAAATCAACGATCCCTGTAATACTTTGTTTTGAGGCAGGTGCACAGAAATTCTTATCCCAAAATGTCATATGAATTTGTTTTATTTGCCACGGCCTGCTGCTTCTGGATGGCAGTCTCTGGGAAATCAGAAAGATGACTCCTCATGTGCTAGAATCTTATTAAGGACTCTTCATCGTGTGAGACTGCTAAATCTCACTGATACGTAAAAAATGACCCATAGAACACATACTCCTATCACCATCCTTCCGATTTCACTGATGAACAAACAGCAACTTTGAGAAATCATCCAAAGCTACATAGCTACTCGGTAACCAAACTGAAACTTGGACTCAACCAGGCTGACTCAAAAGCCACACCAGTGTGCCCCCAAACCAAAAGGCAGTGGTCCAAGGACTGATGATGATGATGCTGGTCCTAAAACTCCTCTTGGAGTGCCAGGCACTGCTCTCTCCAGCTTCCCAGTAGAGTGCTTCACTACTACTGAGCACCTACCCAAAACCAGGCATTGCACAAGATGCTCCATAGACTTGGCTTATTGAATTCCCAACCACCCTATGAAGTAGATATTATTCTAATTCCTATTTTACTGAAGAGAAAATTGAGTTAGAGAGCTAAAGTGCTTACCTCGAGTAAGACAGATCTAAGAGGCAGAAGCAGGACTCAAACCTATATCTAGCCAACCCCCAAACTGTTTTCTTTGCTTTTTACCAGATGCTCTGATCTACTTGTGCCCGTAGGAACTGCCAGGTGTACTTACAGTGCAGTAGTTCATGGGCGAAGAAATGAAATATTCCACAAGAAAAACAGGACGCCACGGCCAATAATGACTTCAGAAGAAATATCACTACAAACTGTGGTGCAATCCAGCACTTTTGATAAATCTCTCGAGAAGATACATTATATGAGTTTATTACTTTAAATAAATTCTCAACAAGCTATTTACCTGTCACTCTGTATCTATAGAGACTGTTTTCATAATATCGGATAAATGAGCAATTAGAGACTTTAAAAGGCTCTTAAATGTGGTGGGAGCTTGTAAACCTGAGCTCCCAGGGACTGTAAATGTCACATCAAATGTCTTCAGTACACATTTCCTGCCTCTCCTTTGTTTTAACAGCTGTAACTGGCACTCCTTGTCCCAGTCTGAGGACACCTGCCTGCCAGCAGGATGTAAAGGGGACCTGGGACTTAGGTCGCTTGGATTCTAGACCCAGCTGTCCTTGGATGACCTTGACCAAGTCAACATTTGTCTCATTTATTCATTAATAAAATGAGAGAGTTGAAACTAGACTATTATTAAGAGTGCTCCATGCTCAAATATTCTTTGGCTTCAAGAATCTATGATTTTGACTATGTATAGTTTCATTTTTTACAACTTCCTAGACAGGATTCTAAACAAGGACAAGTTTAGCCTTCAATAAATATTAGTTATCATTGTCATCATCATTATTATTTGGTGAAGTAAAAAGTCTATATGTAGCAAAACAAGCAGAACCAGGATCTAATATTCTATCATTAGAGACTCATTTCTTTGGTTTTAGTCGGTTTTAAAATATCTCAGACCAGAGAAATGTTTTAAAACAATTGGATTGTTTTTAAGAAGCAGAAATCTTTTTCACAGTAAAACTCTTTAATGAGCCCCTATATACATAGATATTGAATTTTTCTGGATAAACTGGGGAATGGAGCAGGGGCAGGGGGAATGCGCAGGGGTTATGCGCAGGGGTTACCTGGGAATTCCCCCACTTAGCATTTCCTTTACCCTCACATGGGCCCCAAGGCACTGCCACAAAAACCTAGCATTCCTCCTAAGACCATTAGAAACTCATTTCTTTAAACCAAAACCAGCTCACACTCTTAAGGACTGAAGAGCGGGTAGACATTAGGATGAGTAATTGGGAATGGAGAACGGTGGGGTAGACGTAGAGGAGGCCAGACCCTAGGATGGAAGGGAGAGAAAAGAAACTGATCTTTATTAAAGGTCTTACGTCCACCCTATATCTCCTGGTTCATTCCCTCGCTGCCTCTGCTGCAGCCATGCCAGCTGCCTGCTGTTCCTGGAAAATCCCAAGCACACTCCTTCCCGCTTCTCGTGCCTTTACCATCCTCTCTATCTGGGACACCTCCGCAATATTCACATGGCCCACTCCCTACAGCCTCCAAGCCTTCTCTGCAATATCTCCTTCTCAACAAGTTTCCCTATTTAACACTGCAGCCCACCCACGCATTTGGGCACTTCAATCTCTCTTCATAAAATCATATGTCGAAGTCCTTAACTCCAGTAGCACCAAATGTGGCCTGATTTGGAAATAGAGTCCTTGTCAGTGTGATTAGTTAAAATGAAGTCATACTGGAGCAGTATGGGCCCCTACTCCAATAAGACTGGTGTCTTTACAAAAAGGAAATATTTGGACCCCGAGACAGACATTCACAGGAGAATGCCATGTGAAGATTCAGTTATGCTGTCACAAGCCAAGGAACTGACCAGAAGCTAGGAGAGAGGCCTGGAACACATCCCTCCCTAGAGCCTTCAGAGAGACCACGGCCTTGCTTGACACCTTAATCTCAGACCTCTGGCCTCCAGAACTGTAACACAATGAATGCCTGTTGTTTATGCCACTCAGTTTGTAATACTTTGTTACAACAGCCCTAGCAAACCCTTACACTTGCCATACTCTGCTTTTCTGTTTTTCCACAAAACTTTCTAATGTATCACATAATTTACTTGTTTATTTCTTTTAATGTCTATTGTCTATCTCCCCCTTCTGGATGATAACCTCTGAGGGGGCCCAGATCTTGGTCTATTTTGTTCACTAATGTGTAACATAGTAAGCATTAAGTGAATGCGCTCAGTTGAATGAACCAATCTACTTCCTTTCTTCTGTGTTCTAAAGAAACCATAAACTTCTGCCCTTTTATACCTTAACTCTCAGATTTATTTTCCCTGACTGATGGCCGAGTCTGCCTTACCCACTCTCACTGACTGTTTTCCCACCCCTAGAGACAAGAACAGCATGTTGGTTTAGGCCTTATAGCGAAAGGGGTGTGGCCCAAGAGAGTGCAAATACATTTGTGATGCACAATTTAATACTCACAGGAGCCCTGTGAGGCAGACATTGTAATCCCATTTTATGGATGAGAAAACTGAGGTTCACAAAAGTTAAGCAACATGATCAGAGCATCCTGTGCAGAAACTACTCATGCAAGTTGACCTTTCTCCTTTTCTCCTTAGCATGACAGCTTCCCAAGGGCAGGCACAGCATCTTTACCTCTACATCACCAAGGCTAGGCCAGGCACACAGCCGACGTTCCATGAGCACTGCTGGACTCTCCGCTGTGACCACTGATAAGTGGCAAAGCTGCACAGGAACACAGCCTGACACCACGGCCCATGCTCTTGTCCCACAGCTTCCTTTTGTTTCTTGAGGGTTTCTAGCAGCCTCATCTCCCCACCATCCACTCAAAACACTTTCCCACTCCCCTGACCACAAGTAACCCACACTAACCCCAACTCTAGGCCTCTCCCATACACACACACGGAGAGTTTTTGTCACACAGGTCTCATACATTCCTGTGTGCATCTGGCTTGTTTCATTCAGCAGTATTCCTGAAAACTCCTCCAGGTGAACTGCTTTGGCTCTAAATTATTCTTTTTATTTTTTTATTTTTTTCCTCCTCTTTAATCCCGCCCCCCCACCCCCACCCCCGGACACACACTTCCACCCCTGACCTATGGATGCTGTTGTTTCCCTTTAAGAACTGGATCTCTGAAGTGGAAGCATCTCCTCCCACACGCTCACAGCGTGCACCCAGGACCTAGCACACCCGGGGTATGGTGCGTGGCTCCACCTGGGGCACGAACCCAGGACCTTTTGTGTGTAAAGTAGACGTGCTAACCACTACACTATGGAGCCATCTCCTAAATTATTTTTTTTAATGACTGCAGAGTATCACAATTTATTTAATAACTATATGTCATTCTTGGGTATTCAATTTATTTCCAGGGTTTTTTTTTCTTTTTGTTAGTTTGTTAGTTTTGCTACACTAACCATCTTTACGTGAATAATATCTACAGATAGATTCCCAGGAGTGAGATCATTATATTAAAAAGTAAATGTGTATACGCTTCTATTTGTTATAAGGGAAATTTTCAAACATAGAAAAGTAAAGGAAATAGTACAATGAACCTCCATAAACCAGCACTTATCAACTCATGACCAGTCTGGTTTCATTTAATCCCTTACCTACTTCCCCACAGTCCAGATTATTTGGGGAGGGGGGAGAAAATTAATCTGTAACTATTTCTATCTGTATCTCTAAAAGTTGAGGACTCTTTTAAATAGCATAACCAAAATACTACAACCAAACCTAAAAAAATAATCATCATTTTTTCCTATTATCCAGTCTTCAGGCAGTGTTCCAATTCCCTCAATCGAAACATAAATATTTTTCAGTTTGTTAAAATTAGAATCTTAATAAGCTTCATGAATTAAAATTGGTTAATATGTCTCTTGTCTCTTGGGTCCCCTTTAACTTATAAATTTCCCCGTGTTAGTGTTTTGCAGTATCTCTTTTGAAGAAACCAGGTAATTTGTCCTGTACAGTTTTTCACACTCCACATTTTGCAGAGGGACTCACCACAATATCATCTGTCCCCTATAATTGGTACTTAGATATAGAAGTTTGATCTGATTCAGGTTAGAACTCTTTGCAAGAACACTTACAGGTGGGGTTATGTACTTCCATCAAGGGGCACACAATGTCTGGTTGCCTCTCTTCTGTGCTATTAGCAGTCACTGGTGATAT
>NW_011888816.1:7070170-7076577 GCF_000151845.1 Pteropus vampyrus | reverse complement strand
TTCAAACATAGAAAAGTAAAGGAAATAGTACAATGAACCTCCATAAACCAGCACTTATCAACTCATGACCAGTCTGGTTTCATTTAATCCCTTACCTACTTCCCCACAGTCCAGATTATTTGGGGAGGGGGGAGAAAATTAATCTGTAACTATTTCTATCTGTATCTCTAAAAGTTGAGGACTCTTTTAAATAGCATAACCAAAATACTATAACCAAACCTAAAAAAATAATCATCATTTTTTCCTATTATCCAGTCTTCAGGCAGTGTTCCAATTCCCTCAATCGAAACATAAATATTTTTCAGTTTGTTAAAATTAGAATCTTAATAAGCTTCATGAATTAAAATTGGTTAATATGTCTCTTGTCTCTTGGGTCCCCTTTAACTTATAAATTTCCCCGTGTTAGTGTTTTGCAGAATCTCTTTTGAAGAAACCAGGTAATTTGTCCTGTACAGTTTTTCACACTCCACATTTTGCAGAGGGACTCACCACAATATCATCTGTCCCCTATAATTGGTACTTAGATATAGAAGTTTGATCTGATTCAGGTTAGAACTCTTTGCAAGAACACTTACAGGTGGGGTTATGTACTTCCATCAAGGGGCACACAATGTCTGGTTGCCTCTCTTCTGTGCTATTAGCAGTCACTGGTGATATCGCCTAGATTCATCTTTTCAGTAGGAGTTGCAAATGGATGATATCTTAATTCCATCATTCTTCATTTATGAGCTGGGATATTTCTATGAAGAGAAAAATTCCCCTTATCAACTCCTTCATTATCCTGAGGCACAGCTCATATAAGTCCAGATAAATTATTCTTTCTCTTCACTTACCAGGTTTCAAAATAACGAGTTAGTTTCCTATTATCCTCTCTAAATGAGAGTTGTTTGGATTTTTGTTTTGTTTCAGTTACCTTTATGAATTCATAGGTATTTAAATGCGAATAAAAGGTAAACAAACTCATTCCCTTTCTCTAGGAAAAAGTGACCTTGGGTTAACTTTCTAGCTCTGTTCCCCTGGAAACCTAATAAAGGGAGAATGTCATCTTTGTTACCAGGCAACATTGCTTATGATAAAAATGACCTGTAATTAGAAAACTACACCTGGCCTGGGAGGACTGTGAACTAACTATAAACACCTAGTGGGAACCCATAGTGTGAGCTTCTCTAAATGCAGTGCGTCCTTGTAAGTGGGCACGTCCCTTGCTAGGACCCCAGGAAGCTATTCCCACGAGATGAAATAAAACATATTGGCTCAAAAGGGAAATGAGGTTTATAAGCCAGAATGGTTCCCACACCCATTCTCTTGGGCCAGATTTTCCAAGAAACAGACTATGAGATGGAGATTTATGCACAAGATGTTAAGCTAGAAAGGGCTTTTAGAAGGTGAAGGAAACAGGATTGTGCAGCGGGAAAAGCTAAACTACAATATAGATGCAACTGTGAACCTCAGCCAATTCAATGGGACTTTCTTAGTAGCTGAAATGACCCTTTAAAGACGTCCCGATTTAGGCAGGGCTGATCCCTGAAAAGAGGCATAATTTGGGGATGTTCTCCTGCACTGAAAGCAATTCCCAGAGGAATATTCAGGTATGAACTGTGAGCAGCCAACACTCCAGGCAGCTGGAGGAATGGGTACCTCAGTCTTAACAAGAACACCTGGCTGGTGCACCGCAGCATCACTATACCATTCATATGGCTGCATTCCTTCACAGCTGACCTTGCCCTGCTGGCATCTGTCCCTTCTGTCCTATATCCTCTAGCAAAGCTAAGTAAACTGGTGCCAGAGGAGACCTGTTCAGTCTTGTGAAATGTACATCTAAACCCACATTTTTCTTACACATTTCCTGCCCCAGATCTGAAATCGCCCATTTCTCCAGAGCCCTGGTTGCTTTTAGTGATATTCAGAGGCCACAATCTTGGAGACAAAGGGGCTCATTACTAATGAGTTAAAAAATACTTTTTTCAGATAAAATACATCATGAATTAATATTAATATTTCCAATTCAAATTCAGGAGTAAAGATTTTAACTTCAGCCATCATCCACCTGTACGTCCTTTCTCCCACTACAAAAACTGTGACTCTCCAGCATCAACATAATTCCTCATTTGCTTTATTGTACCACACATACACCACTTTCAGAAAAACAATACTGACACTCCCATTAACAATATGATTACTGAAAGAGTGTAAGATTTGTCTTTGTTTTGTTTGTTTGTCCTTAGGGACAAACCCCACTGGGATGTACCATCAAAAATATTTTAAGCTAACAAAAGAATTCCTCTTTGTACAGTTATGTCACCAACTCAATTTACAGGTTCATTTGTTTCATTTTGCTTTAATTTTTACGATTGTTCTTTTCAGTTTAATTTTGTTTTATAATTATGTAAAATACTTAAGTGACTTCAAAACCAATTCAGTAAATTAAGATATCTAGTCCCCTTGACCTTATTCTTGCACTGCCTCATAAATCTAAGTTTTTGGTTTATCTTAACGTATCATATAGAAAGATAAAACGATGACTTAAGACCTGTTCTGAGATGAACGGTAGCATCTTATACACACATTTCTACACCCGTTTTTTTGCACTCAGTAATATATTTTAGAAGTCCTTTTGAAATAGTCAACAGAAGTCTTTCTCATTCTTTCATATAAGTGCATTAGATACCATCATGTGGATTAGTTTATTTGAACAGTTCCCTATTGATGAATATTTAGATTGTAGAATTTTGTGCTATTACAAACAGTGCTATAATAAATAACACTGAAAATGAATGTTTTTGTCAGTATATCTTTGGGAAAAATTCTTACAATGGGAATTGTTGAGTCAACAGGTAAATGCAATTTTGAGTTACGTCAAATTCCCCTCCACAGTGTTTGTGCCATTCATAACATTCTCACAATATGTATGAGAACTCCTGTTCCCCTAGAGCTTTGCCAACATATTGTTCCCATTTGGGGGGAATTTTGGTAATCTGATGGGTGAAGATGGCATCTCAGTGCAGGTTTATTTTGCATATCATTATGAACAAAGGTAAGCAACTTTGTACATGGTTAAAGGCTATTAACACATTTTTTTCTGTAAACTTCATATTTTTTGCTCGTTTTTCTGTAGAAAATTTGAGCTTTTCTATCTAAAATTTTTAAAAGCTCTTTGGATGTTAAGAATAGCATATCTTCGCCTATGATATAGATCATACATTTTTCTTAGTTTCTCATTTGCCTTTCTACTTTGTTAATGGTTAGTGGTTTGGTATATTTGTGGGGGTTTTTGTTTCATTTTTTCTTTGGCTTTGGTTATTTATTCTTTAAAATATGTATATTCATGTAATCAAAATTATCAATCTTTTTCTTTTATTGTTTTTGCATTTTGTCATAATTTGAACAGTTTCCTCACTCCCAGATTATAAAGCAATTAACCCATGTTTGCTCTATTACTTGTTATGATTTTATTTTTTACCACATTTAAATCTCTGATCCATTCAGAATTTATATTGGTGTGAGGAATGGATCCAATTTTATTTTTTACATAAGACTATTTAGTCCTCCTAATCTTGTTAAATTATTCAATTTTATTTTGTCTTTTCCCCCACTGATTTGAGATACTGCCTTTAAAGATTTGTTAAATTTCCATATCTAATTTGTCCTATTTGGATTTTTCTGTTCTCTTCCAGTGGTCAGTCTATTCTTTCATCAACACCAATACTGTTTTAAATTTAGGGGCATTATAACATTTTTTAATATTTAGTACAACCAGACCATTTTTTTCTCCATCAGAGTTTTCCTGGCTCTTCTTACTTGGTAGTTTTTTCCAAATAAACCTTAAATCAAGATTTCTAGTTTCAGGAAAAAAATTCCGATATTTTTTATTAATGCTGCCTTGAATTTGTTAATTTAGGGAAACTGACATCTTTATGATGTTGGGTTTTCTAATCCATTAATATGGTACATATTTTCACTTACTGAAGTCTATATTTAAGTCTTTCAAGGATGTTTTATAACTTTCCTTATAGGTTTTGAAATTTTCTGGTCAAGTTTACACTTATGTATTTTCTTAGTTTTTGTTTTTGTTTGTGAATAAATTTGAGTCTTCTTTTCTAACTTCTGTTGTTTGTATGTATGGTCATTAGTTTTTATATGTTAATTTTGTTTCTATCCTCAGCTTTACTGAGGTATAAATGACAAGTAAAATTGTGTGCGTGTGGTATGTGTGCGTGTGTGTATAACAACATCATGACTTGATATACATTGTAAAATGATTACCGCACTCAAGTTAATACATCAATACCCTTTGGTGAGAATGCTTAGGATCTACTCTCTTAGCAAATTTCAAGTATACAATATTAATTATAGTCACCATGCTATACATTAGGTCTCTAGAACATAGTCTCTGACCAACATCTGCTCATATCCCCCTACTTTATCCCCCAACTCCTGGAAACCACCATTCTACTATGTTTCCATGAGTCCAACTTTTTTTCTTATTAGCTTCCACATGTAAGTGAGATCATACAGTAACTGTTTTTCTCTTACTCATTTCACATGGCATAATGTCCTCCATGTTCATCTATTTTGCCACAAATGACAGGATTTCCTTCTTTTTAATGGCTGAATAATATTCCTGTGTGTGTATCAATCACATTTTCTTTATCCATTCATCCATTGATATACACTTAAATTCTTTCCATATCTTGTCTATTATGAATAATGCTGCAATGAACGTGGGAGTGCAGACATTGTTTCAAAATACTGATTTCATTTCCTTCAGCAAAATGTTCAAAAGTAGATTTCTGGATCATAAGGTAGTCTATTTTTAATTTTTTGAGGGATCTCCATACTGTTTTCCATAATAGCTGTATCATTTTACATTATAGCAGTACACAAGGGATCCCTTTTCTCTATATCATAGAATATAATTGTTATCTCTTGTTGTTATTGTTGTTGTTGTTTTGATAATAGCCATTTTATTGTGGATTTGATTTACATTTCCTTGATGATTAGTGATGTGGAATGCCTTTTTATGTACCTGTTGGCCATTTGTAAGTCTTCTTTGGAAAATGTCTATTCAGGTATTTTGCCCATTTTTTAATTGGATTTTTTTTTTTTTTGCTCTTGAGTTGTATGAGTTCTTCATATATCTTAGAAATTAACCCCTTATCAGATATATGGTCTGCAACTATTTCTCTCACTCCACTGGTTGCCTCTTCACTCTCTGGATTGTTTCTTTTGCTGAGCAGAAGATTTTTAGTGTGATGCACTCCCACTTGTCTTATTTATTTTTGCTTTCATTGTCTGTGCTTTTAGTGTCATATCCAAAAAAAAATCATGTAAAAGTACCTCTATTCACAGATGACATGAAGTGTTATACATATATGTATATAAATCCTTTAAAATAAACAAAAAGACTAGAGCTAATAATGAGTTGATCAAGGTTGCAGAATACAAGATCAATATATAAAAATTTGTTATATTTCTACACTAACAATGAACAATCCAAGCATAAAATTAAGAAAACAATTTCATTTACAGTAGTATCAAAAGAAAATATACTTAGGAATAAATCTAACCATAGAAATACAAGACTTGTACACTGAAAGCAAAAAACAAAACAAACTATCAAAAAAATTAAATGACAAATTTAAAAATACCTAAATAAATGAAAGGACAGCTTGTGTTCATAGACTGAAAAACTTAATATTGTTAAGATGATAATATTCCCCAAATTGATCTACATATTAAATGCAATTTCTATCAAGATTCTAATGGATTTTGTGCATAAATAAAGAGCTGACCCTAAAACTTATATTAATATACAAAGGACTCAGAATATCCAAATCAACCTTTAAAAGAAGAACAAAAGTGGAAAGCACACTTCTAATTTCAAAACTTATTACAAAGCTGCAGTAATCAAAACAATGTGACTGGCATAAGGATAGACATAAAGATCAAAGGAGTGGAGAGTCCAGTAGCAGACCAGACATCTATGGTCAACTGATTTTCTCACATCAAATATAAAAATTAAATCAAAATGGATCAAAGACCTAAGTGTAAGAGCTCCAACTATAAAGCTATGAGGAAGGAACATGGGTATAAATCTCCATGATCTTGCGTTAGACAAAGATTTCTTATATGACACCAAAAGAGCAAGCAACAAAAAAATATATATAAATAAATTAGCCTTCATAAAAATTAAAACTTTGCATCTTCAAAGGGCATTATCAGAAAAGTAAAAAAAAAAAAAAAAAGCCACAGAATGGAAACAATATTTGCAAATTATATATCTTATAAGGGTATAGTATCTATATTAAATAAAGAACTCTTACAATTCAACAATAACAGAGATAAATAACTCAATTATAAAATGGGCAAATATTTGAATATATATTTCTCCAAAGGAAATATACTAG
>NW_011888816.1:7056656-7069330 GCF_000151845.1 Pteropus vampyrus | reverse complement strand
TCAAAATACTGATTTCATTTCCTTCAGCAAAATGTTCAAAAGTAGATTTCTGGATCATAAGGTAGTCTATTTTTAATTTTTTGAGGGATCTCCATACTGTTTTCCATAATAGCTGTATCATTTTACATTATAGCAGTACACAAGGGATCCCTTTTCTCTATATCATAGAATATAATTGTTATCTCTTGTTGTTATTGTTGTTGTTGTTTTGATAATAGCCATTTTATTGTGGATTTGATTTACATTTCCTTGATGATTAGTGATGTGGAATGCCTTTTTATGTACCTGTTGGCCATTTGTAAGTCTTCTTTGGAAAATGTCTATTCAGGTATTTTGCCCATTTTTTAATTGGATTTTTTTTTTTTTTGCTCTTGAGTTGTATGAGTTCTTCATATATCTTAGAAATTAACCCCTTATCAGATATATGGTCTGCAACTATTTCTCTCACTCCACTGGTTGCCTCTTCACTCTCTGGATTGTTTCTTTTGCTGAGCAGAAGATTTTTAGTGTGATGCACTCCCACTTGTCTTATTTATTTTTGCTTTCATTGTCTGTGCTTTTAGTGTCATATCCAAAAAAAAATCATGTAAAAGTACCTCTATTCACAGATGACATGAAGTGTTATACATATATGTATATAAATCCTTTAAAATAAACAAAAAGACTAGAGCTAATAATGAGTTGATCAAGGTTGCAGAATACAAGATCAATATATAAAAATTTGTTATATTTCTACACTAACAATGAACAATCCAAGCATAAAATTAAGAAAACAATTTCATTTACAGTAGTATCAAAAGAAAATATACTTAGGAATAAATCTAACCATAGAAATACAAGACTTGTACACTGAAAGCAAAAAACAAAACAAACTATCAAAAAAATTAAATGACAAATTTAAAAATACCTAAATAAATGAAAGGACAGCTTGTGTTCATAGACTGAAAAACTTAATATTGTTAAGATGATAATATTCCCCAAATTGATCTACATATTAAATGCAATTTCTATCAAGATTCTAATGGATTTTGTGCATAAATAAAGAGCTGACCCTAAAACTTATATTAATATACAAAGGACTCAGAATATCCAAATCAACCTTTAAAAGAAGAACAAAAGTGGAAAGCACACTTCTAATTTCAAAACTTATTACAAAGCTGCAGTAATCAAAACAATGTGACTGGCATAAGGATAGACATAAAGATCAAAGGAGTGGAGAGTCCAGTAGCAGACCAGACATCTATGGTCAACTGATTTTCTCACATCAAATATAAAAATTAAATCAAAATGGATCAAAGACCTAAGTATAAGAGCTCCAACTATAAAGCTATGAGGAAGGAACATGGGTATAAATCTCCATGATCTTGCGTTAGACAAAGATTTCTTATATGACACCAAAAGAGCAAGCAACAAAAAAATATATATAAATAAATTAGCCTTCATAAAAATTAAAACTTTGCATCTTCAAAGGGCATTATCAGAAAAGTAAAAAAAAAAAAAAAAAGCCACAGAATGGAAACAATATTTGCAAATTATATATCTTATAAGGGTATAGTATCTATATTAAATAAAGAACTCTTACAATTCAACAATAACAGAGATAAATAACTCAATTATAAAATGGGCAAATATTTGAATATATATTTCTCCAAAGGAAATATACTAGAGTTCAAAAGCACATAAAAAAGTTCTCAAAATCATTAGCTATCAGGGAAATTCAAATCTAAACCACAACGAAATCCCACTTTATCAATGATGGCTATAATAATAATAATTTTAAAAGAAATTTTGTTTTATAATTATGGGTGAGAATGTGCAGAAATTTTAACTATCATACATTGCTGGTGGGAACATAAAAATGTAAAATGGTGCAGCTGCTTTGCAAATAGTTTGGCATTTCCTCAAAAAGTTAAATGTAACGTTACCATATGACCTAGCATTTTACTCCTAGATATATACTCAAGAGAACTGAAAAATATGTTCTTACAAAAACTTGTACAGAAATGTTCACAGCACCATTATTCATAATAGCCAAAAGTGGAAACAACCCAAATGTCCGTCAATTGATAATTGATAAACAAATGTGGTAAACCCATACAGCATCATTCAGCCATAAAAAATGAAGTATTGATGATAGCAGACAGCCTTGTCTTGTTCCTGATATAAGAGGGAAGGTTTTTAGTCTTTCATCACAAACAATGTCTCTGATAAGGGACTAATATGGCATAATATCCACAATATATAAAGAACTCGTACAACTCAACAATTAAAAAAAAATCCAATTAAAAAATGGGCAGGGGACCTGAACAGACACTTCTCCCAAGAAGACATGCCAATGGCCAACAGACATATGAAAAGATGCTCAACATCACTAGCTATTAGGGAAATGCAAATTGAAACCACAATGAGCTACCATCTCACACCTGTTAGAATGGCTATAATCAACAGTACAAGTAATAACAAGTGGTAGAGAGGCTGTAGGGAAAAAGGAACCCTCATACACTGCTGGTGGGAATGTAAATTGGTACAAACACTGTGGAAAACAGTATGGAGGTTCCTCAAAAAACTAAGAATTGAATTACCATATGACCCAGCAATCCCTCTTCTGGGTATTTACCCTCAAAACCAGAAAACATTATTCTCTAAGATATATGCACCCCAATGTTCATAGCAGCATTATTCATGGTGGCCAGGAAATGGAAGCAACCGAAGTGTCCTAAGATAGATGACTGGATGAAGAAGCTGTGGTACATATATACAATGGAATATTACTCAGCCATAAGAAAAGATTAAATACTGCCACTTGTGACAACATGGATGGATCCAGAGATAACCATGCTAAGTGAAATAAGTGAGACAGAAAAAGTTGAAAACCACATGATTTCACTTATTTGTGGGAAATAAAACTGAAAGCAACAAACAAACATGACAAACAGAGACTCATGGACATGGACATTGGATTGGTCATTATCAGAGGGAAGAGGAGGAGGGGGGAGGCAGATAGGGCAACAGGGATCAAATATTTGGTGACAGAAGGGAATCTAACTTTGGGTGGTAAACACACAATGCGATAGATATATGACATATTGTTGAATTGTACACTTGCAACTTACTTGATTTTATTAATAAATGTCACCCCAATAATTTTAATTAAAAAATGAAGTATCAATACATGCTAAAACATGGATGAACATTGAAACATTCTAAGTGAAAAAAAAAAAAAAACAGCCAAATGCCACATATAACATGATTCCATTTATATGAAACGTCTAGAATAGCAAATCCATAGATATAGAAAGTAGGTTAATGGTTGCCAGAGGCTGCAGAGAAAAATGGCTAATAGGTACAAGGTGTCTTTGGGGGGTAATGAAAATATTCTGGAATTAGATAGTAGTGATAGTTGCATCATCTTGTGAATATACTTAAAACCATTGAATTGTTCCATTTAAAATGTTGAGTTTAATGGTAAATGAATTATATCTCAAGAAACATTTTTTTTAAAAAGACAAGAGGGAACCTTGCACAGATCAATGATGAAGATGTACTATAAATTTAGGAGTGTTTAAAACTCAAACTCTGTGCCTGGAGAACAGAGAGAACAGAGAGGATAAAATTGAGTTTGGGAAAACATGAAGGGAAAAGGTGTCTCTCATACATTGTTGGCATCAGCATAAAGTAGCACATTCATTTAAGTAAGCAATTTAGTGGTATCTATCAAAAAAATAATAAAGCAGGTACCCTATGATTCAAGATTTTCATTTGTAGGAATCTAAAATCAATGTGTGGCTGGCACAGTTAGCACTCAGTGAATGTTCTTCCTATTATAAAGGTGATAATCATATGGAAAGACTATAAATTATGCAATAAACTCCTGCAGCCAATTCAGCTCTCACTTCTGCTTCTTTTGGAAAATAATAAGACAGTGTTTATACCACAGGGCGGTATGACCATGAAAGTACTACTCTTAATTTTTGCAAGCTGCAGAAAAGAAAATTCTCCCCTAAAATATAAGGTCAAGTCTAGAGATACTGCCCGTATACTAAAAGTTAAAGATTCTCATGAAGAATCTTTAAAGGTGATACTTTTGTAAAAGTGATACAGTGAGATGGGAGTTAGAGGGGGAGAAAGGAAACAGCTTGAGCCTCAGCCAAACCCCATGAAGATGCAAAAAAGCCAAGAAATATTCAGAGCGACGTATGCATGAAGCCTCATGAAAATCAGCAGTGACGATGCAACAATTGGCAAACTCAGTGACTACTGACAGAAGTGCCTAAGTGAACCGATATCTTTTTTCCCATTAATTCTTTCTCCAAATGGTGATTCCCTTTAAATGTGGCATTGCTATTACGTGTAAACACTGTGCTTTGTTCATCAAATAAAAGTTCTATCAATACAGAAAAGGCCCGAGGAGAGGAACATCATGTCAATCTACTTTTCCAATTAGTCATACTCAGGCCTTTCAGCCTATAAGGATATATCCTCAAATCAACTTGTCCAAGTTGCAGGGAAAGCACCAAGCAAAGGGAAATAGCTTCTGAAATCCACCCCATAGCTCGAAAAGTGGCAAGCGACAGCTAACCCTCCAGGATGCTCATTGCCTTAATGTTCCTCGGGGCTGGTCCTTTGGAAGCATGACGTGTCCATCGGTCCACCAGCCACTAACCCCCAGATCTCACCCTCCCACCTACCCAACATAGTGAGATATGATGGGGAGACAGGGATTGTGACATAAGAAAATGGCCTCAGGCTGATATATGTAAAAGCCAGCCCATGAGCTTCCTAGGAGGGGCACAGCCTGTGAAGTCCTCATAACAGCCAACCTCTTGCAACCTCCAAGCTGACGGCCCCATCAAGGAGAAGAGGAAGCCCTCCAAGGGAGAACTAACAGCAGGATTCCAGTAGAATAGAGAAGGTGCAATCATGTAGGAGCCATGGAGACTGCTATGTGTGTTTGTTCCCCATGTTGTACATGGCAGAGATGTTGTCCTCAATTATGTTCCTGTCTGTGCTGCAAGTTCCTCTTCACCTCCGAGCGGAACTGCACCTGCTTTCCCTGCCCGTACAAGGATGAGCGGAACTGCCAGTGCTGCCACTGCACCTGCTCCGAGAACCCCAACTGCCACTGGTGCTGCTGTTCGTGGGCCAATGACCCCAACTGTAAGTGCTGCTGCACGGCCAGCAGCAACCTCAAGTGCTACTACTACGAGAGCCGCTGCTGCCGCAATGTCACCATCACGTTTCACAAGGGCCGCCTCAGGAGCATCCATACCTCGTAAGTGCTAGGAACCCGGTGCGGGCCACACTGGCTCAGGAAAGCTGTGGGGTCCACAGAGCAGGCCAAGTACCCCTGTTCTGAGTCCATTTCTCTATCTGAAAAAAAAAAAAGGAGGCCAAGAATTCTGTAGCAATTAAGTGTGTCCTGTATAGCTCTTAACCACATATAGATCTGAGTTCTAAATCCAAGCTCCGGCAGCTGTGTGAATGAACACTGTGGTCTCCTGAGCCTCAGCGCTCTCTCTACTCGTTAATACTCAGTGCTTAAGCAACTTGCCAGGTACTGCCTGTCGGACTCCATGTAACCCTCATCCCATGCTCACCCTACCAATAAGAAAACTGAGCCACTAAGAGGTTAAGTTAGTTGCCCAGGATCTCACAGCTAGTCAGATGCACTCAGGATTTGAATGCAGAGTCTGTGTGTTCTTTTACTTTAAAATGCTCTACCGCAAAACAGAGAGAACAACACTTGCTTTGATTCAGTGGGCATGAGGATTAATGCATGTGCTTTGTAATCTGTTATGTCAGCGGTCCCCAACCTTTTTGGCACCAGGAACCTGTGCTCCTATGAGAATCTAATGCCTGCTGATCTGAGGTGGAGCTGAGGCAGTGATGCTAGCACTAGGAAGCATCTGCAAATACAGACGAAGTTTCACTTTCTTGCTGGCCACTCACCTACTGCTGTGCGCCCAGTTACTAACAGGCCATGGACCAGTACTGGTCCACAGCCCAGAGTTTGGGGACCCCTGTATTATGTGATATAAAAATATAAATTCCTCATACTCTTCTTTCTCTGAACTCTTGATATCTGCAGTACTTATTAGAAAAATAATCACTCCACAAGCCACTTTAGACCCCCATGGCCAACATAAGGACACCAGGCAGCTGTGTACTCCTGCCAGCTTTCTCTTTGTTCCTATCCAGAGGTCTTGGCACTGAGGGTTTCAGTCACTCTTTGGGGCATTAACTCTCTGTGTCGGGCATCAAATATCCTCTTCCCGCCTTGACTAAACCAGTCTTTTTATGCCACCTGTGAGAAGAGTCTGGAGTACTAGAGACAGACTCCTTAGGGGAGGAAAGATTAAAGCTCAGTACTATGACAGGATTTGGAGAGTAAGGTTTAAAGCCTTTCAAGTTTGGAAAAGCAATTCTGTGAGCAAAGGTTCAGTGAATTCAGCGGGAAAGTACGATCAATCCATCTTGCCTTTAAGCACTTAGTAGATGCTTAGTAAACATTACTCTGCTCATGGACCTCTTATCGTCCTTGCATGAAAACAGAACCCAGGGGTTCTGGATGCAGGCCCAGAAGTTCTAAGGTGCAGAAAGTAGTGTCCACACGCATCTCTGCTCACCTTCCCATTTTCTGTGCATCAGCCAGGAGAGTCACTGAGACGATTTCAACAGAGGAGGGATGACATCGGTGCTTTGGGAAGATGCCTTAAGCCAGTAACTCCCAAACATTGCATTGAGATCACTGGGGGAATCTTTAAAAATACTGATACTTGGCTCCCACCCCCAGACATTCTGATTTTATTAGTCTGGGGTATGGTCTGGGCATCAGAATTGTAAAAGCTTCCATCCCACACCCAGTGATTCTAAAATGCAGAATGGCCTGGAAGGGACAAGGAGGAAGATGAGAACCTAGGTGCAAGGAGAACAGGCTTGAATTTAGGAGGGGGAGAAAGCCACGCAGAGGAGCACAGGCTGGATATCTCAGCAAGAAGACAAGGCTGCTGGGCTAGGAGCCAGTTTTGACATGGAACCATGAGCACCGAATGCCCCCATTTAAGCCTAAGGCTTTGAGGAAATGGTCAAACGCTATTGCACGTGTCAGGAGGTTGGTTCTGGGTGTACTGAGGCTTATGGCCTTTCCTGGTTTCTGAACCACTGCCTCCCCTGTTCCTCACCACTACTTCCTGCTCAGCATCTTGCTTATCCTGTCTCACTCTGGTCTCGCTCACCCTTCTCTGCCTTACTCATCTCTTTTTCTCACTTCCTTTTCCACCCCAGCTCCCTGAGCCATTAACACCTGTCTCTTAGCTCTGCCCTCTCTTTCTCTTCCCCCAACACCACCTACCGTTTCTTCTTCTTTCTGATTTCTCATGCTGTCTCTCTTTATATTACACCCTGATTGTGAGAGTTCCACCTCACCAAACTAGAAAGATCCATTGAGGTACCGTGTGTATAATGGACCTGTACCTCCCCATGATCCCTTCGGGGCCCAGGCAGGAGGCTGGGAAGGTGGAAAAGGAGCAGGGCTGAGAACCCTGAGGCCTGCCAGCCTGAAGCCCAGCATCCAAATGGTAAGGGATGAGCTTTTCAGGTGCCTCAGTCACCACAGGGGCACTTTCTGTCACCACAGGGGCACTCCATTCCAGTACCCTTAGGCTGCACCTTTGACTGTCTGGGCCCTGAGACATGGGTGTCTGACCAAGGGATTAGGGAAAGAGACAGGGGTAAATACAGACCACAAGAAGGCAAAAGCAGAAGAGAACACAGCCACAATGTTAAGATCAACACCCAAATATAACTGAGGTGAACAGAGGCAAAGAGATAGAGTCAAAAATTGTGTATCTGTCGACACCCCACAGCTAATTCATTTATTCAGAAACAGTCCTGATTATAGCTTCTTAGAACATGCACTTGAATTTTACGAGCATGTTCTTACTTTATCCATAGTTCTTAAAATACATGAAATCGGCCTCAGATATTAGACAAATAAAGCACACGCACCCCCACAAACAGTAGAAGCACACACTTTTCATGCTCTTGACCACTGTTTTCCTCTACTGGGGACATTAACCAGCTAGTAGTAGAGGGTAATAATTACAGTGGCCACATTTACTAACTAGGTACTAGCAGTTAAGCACATCTCATAGATTATCTCGTGCTCGTAGATTATCTCATGTAGACTGTAAAATTCTCATGAAAGTAGTATTATGAGCCTTGATTTATAAACGAGGAAACAGAATGAGAGAGGTTAAGAAATTCATCTCAAGGGTGCGACTCTACAGTGCTGCATTCCATCATGTGCAATCTGCTTAGATCCTTAATTCTTACTTGTCTAGTGGTGAGACACACGGATTTTAGGCTTGGCTCGGGGACTGACCTCCTGGTGTCCAGGGAAGGACACTACCCATCCTCTTCTGGGTTCCATCCTACACTAATAATAATGATGCCAATGCCCTCCGGGAAAAACCCACCAAGAATACACCTTTAACTGGATGAGATTGGATTTGTTGCCAAATTGCGACAAGTGAGAACATACACTGTGGTTAAGTGTGAGGTGTCTCGGTAAGAAGGCATCAAGAGGTTATTATAGGATTTAGTTTCATGTTAGGTGAGGATGTGGGGATGAATCTCCTACTTAGTATCTTAATAAATCTTGTCTAGAAGGTGGGAAGACCAGAGGGAGCCTAATGATACAACTGGTGAAAAAGCAGCAGTCACTCCCATCAACCAGGAGAGGGGATGTGTGGTCATTTGTGTGATTTGGACAATGAACTTGCTTTTGTCTAAGTTCAAACATGATGAAGTGGTATCATTTCTGCTTTGCTCTATCACAGTCCCAGAATGGCCTTGTCTAGTGCTGATATTCTGTGATATTATTATGGCCAACAGAATCCCAAGGCCCAGCTGACAGTGTCAGCCCAGTCTGGCTGCTTTTTTCTTGCTCAAAAATAACAAGAAGCAGTTGTACAGCATTTACTGGGATCCAAGGACTACTCTAAGGCCTTGCAGGTGTTAAATTCAATTGTGATCCTCTCGAGAAGTTCTCTAATGTGGGTACTAATTTTATAATGAGGAAACAGGCAGAGAGAGGTTAATTAACTTACCTGAGGTCACCTAGCTAACAGATAGTGAAGGCAGGTTCAGAATCCAGGCACCCTGACACTGAGCCCATGCTCCTGGCCATGACAGGGGACTGCCCCTCAGTGGCCCTCCAATTCGGGAGGCGGAGAAATGGAGCGAGCTCTGGAGCCCATGTCTTAAAGTTCTCCCTGTGTCTGCTTCTCCTTTCAGCTCCAAGATGGCCCTGCGCATCGGGGGCAGTGATACCCAAATGGATGAGGTGAAGACGATGTCAACGAACAGCCACCTGGTCGACCATCTCTCGTGCCCCATGTGCAACCGGCTGCGCCTGCACTCGTTTATGCTGCCCTGCAACCACAGCCTGTGCGAGAAGTGCCTGCGGCAGCTGCAAAAGCACGCTGAGGTCACTGAGAACTTCTTCATCCTCGTCTGCCCAGTGTGTGACCGCTCGCACTGCATGCCTTACAGCAACAAGATGCAGCTGCCCGAGAACTACCTGCGCGGGCGCCTCACCAAGCGCTACATGCAGGAGCATGGCTACCTCAAGTGGCGCTTCGACCGCTCCACAGGGCCCATCCTCTGCCAGGTCTGCCGCAGCCGGCGCATCGCCTACAAGCGTTGCATCACCTGCCGCCTCAACCTGTGCAACGACTGCCTCAAGACCTTCCACTCGGACGTGACCATGCAGGACCACGTCTTCGTGGACACCAGCGCCGAGGACCAGGACGAGAAGATCTGCATCCAACACCCATCCAGCCGCATCATCGAGTACTGCCGCAACGACAACCAGTTGCTCTGCACCTTCTGCAAGACCGCATTCCACAACGGCCACGACACCGTCAGCCTCATCGACGCCTGCTCCGAGAGGGCCGCCGCACTCTTCAGCGCCATCGCCAAATTCAAAGCAGGTCCTGATCGCCTTCTCTCCCTTCCAGCATAACTCGTAGTTCGGAAAGTGATGGAGAAGATGGCTTGGGGTAATCTGGTTAGTGAGAGCCTTGCCTCCACCTGGTGGAGCTTCACTAGAAGCGCTGGGAAGCACTGAGCTAGGCTACAAGTGGTTGGCTTGGTGTCCACACCTGGCAACTACCACCAGCCGCTTAATCACCCTGTGCCTTGGCTTTCTCATCTATAAAATGGGGATAATAGTAGTAACTCTCTCATTGGGTGATTGTGAGGCTTTAATGAGTTATACTTTGTGAAGCATGCAAAAAAAAAAATCTGGCACATAAGAAGTCCATAAAGATTATATAATCTTAGTTATAATCTTCATGACCTCAAGCCTCATTTTCCCCTTTGGAAAATGATGAATTTGATCCTGTCATATCCTGAAGTTCTGTGAGCCTTTTCTAAGGTGTTTTGTCACTAAAGTTGGATTTCTGTAGTAGTTTTCCAATTTACAGAGGGAAAGATTTAAGTCAATGTTGAGAATTACCTCAATTTTAAATTTTCCCTGATGGATTTTCTCCTAAACTTGCAAACAGTAAAGGAAATGAACTGGTAGTAAACACATAATAACAGGAAAATTCAGAAATAGTCAATAATGTTCTGATCCACAGCTTGTTTTCCCTCTGCACGCCTGCTCACCGTTATTTTATATTGGCTACATATAAGGGAAACTGATCCTAGTCCACGATGGAACCCAGTACAACAATATTTACGGGGTTCAGTAAAGAGCTCCATAATTTCTTGGTGTGCACCCACCTGATAAGACATAAGAATTGCCCCTGGGAATAGCTCCTTTGTTAGAGTCCTACTTTGCCCAGACCTTTTAGAAGAATTATGTCTACTCGTCTTAATAATCCTACAGTGGAGGCATTAAAATTCCCTCCACAGAAAAGAAAAGTGGGGTTCCAAGAAATAATTGGCACAAGGCAGCTAATAAAAGACAAGCCCAATCTATCTGCCCCCAACATCCATGTTCATTTCACAATATTCATTTGATAGCCTACTCTGTGCTGAACAGTGACCAGATCCTAAAGACAGAGATTTAAAAACACCAGCTACAAACACCACCACAACCCATGGTCTATTTCCTTAAGGAGTAGCCTACAGTCAAGTGACCAAAATGCACCAGATCAACCCAACTCTTTCCTTTTTCAGATTTTTTCAGTGTCCGCAGTATAAACGTATGAAAGGGAGACAGTTTTTCTCTGAGCTACACAGAAAGGTCCTATTAGACATAGAGTTGGGTCAGAGATAGACTTTGCTAAGTATGTCATCCAGAACCTCTCACCAGCATGAATATTTTAGGAATACTGTGATTTCTCAATTGCCCCATACCTGGAAACATTGTTTGTCAATTGACATTTGTTCAGTTTCGGAACCACTACCAGGAAAAGCCTCTGTATTAAAGAAACCCTACAGGATTCACATTGCCAAGCAAATGGGTAGACCCTTTGGTTCCTAGAGCATTTTCTCAAGGTGGGACTCACTGCCTGGGCACGGCTGGTCTCTGGGCCCTCAGCACAGGGAAAGGGCTGCTGCCTGTAACCTGCCGTGACCCCCATGCAACCATAGAAAGCCTGGGTATTTAGCTCAATAGTTTTCTCAGAGTCTATAGCACCTAAAAGTCAGACAGTGAAGTTCAATTCAGGGCAAGGAGACACCAGTGCAAATATCAGAGAGCCCAGAAGTTGCAAAGGGGGCAGGGACCACCTTCACAGAACATCCATTCGGATATAAGAATTTAGCCTTTCCATCCTTGCTAAGGAAACAAACAAAAATTTTAATAAAATTTTTTTAAACCAGGGTTCAAACTCACTCTTAAAGATTCAATTCGCTTTCTGGGGAGGAGCCATAAGTCTGCATTTAAAACAGATCTCCAGGTAATTCAAAAACAGGGATCTGAGAACACAATTTGAAAAACTCAGCCCTGGAGAGATCTAGTTTGTGTTGAGAGTTTAAAGCAGTGATGTCAACCCCAGCTGCACACTAACACTGCCTGGGAAGCTTTACTAACTAGGACCCAGCAGCGGTGGCATCACCTGGGAGCTTGTGAGACTGCAGAACCTCAGGCCCCACCCCATCCAGACTGCATGGGAATCTGCATTTTAATAAGATCCTCAGAAGATTCTCCAGATTAGTTCTAAACCTAGCAGCAAACTGATTCACCTGAATTGCTGAGCCCCAACTTAGGGCAATTCAGAATCTAAGCAGGTGAGGCCAAGAGAAGAGTATTTTTTTAAAAATTCCCTCAGGTGGTTCCAGTGCTCACAGAGGGCTGAGAACCACAGAGGAGCATTTAAGAGCATAGGCTTTGGCGTTAGACAAATAAAATTAAGGACAGGTCCTGGTTCCTCCCATTTACTTGCTGTGTGACACTGGACAGTCTTTGTTTAACCTCTCTGAGCCTTAGTCTCCTCATCTATAAATGGGAACAACATCTTCATAGAAAGATATGTGTACTGTATGATAATATATGGACATAATCTATCATATGCGTAATATATGGATCTGGTCCATAATAAATGTTTAATAAATAACATCTATTTTTAAGCATATTGCCTGAGAGAGGCCTTGATTTGACTTTCCTCTAAGACCAGCTCTTGCAAAGCTGCCGCCATATTTGTAAGGGCAGCGAGCAG
>NW_011888816.1:7050368-7056606 GCF_000151845.1 Pteropus vampyrus | reverse complement strand
GCCATAAGTCTGCATTTAAAACAGATCTCCAGGTAATTCAAAAACAGGGATCTGAGAACACAATTTGAAAAACTCAGCCCTGGAGAGATCTAGTTTGTGTTGAGAGTTTAAAGCAGTGATGTCAACCTCAGCTGCACACTAACACTGCCTGGGAAGCTTTACTAACTAGGACCCAGCAGCGGTGGCATCACCTGGGAGCTTGTGAGACTGCAGAACCTCAGGCCCCACCCCATCCAGACTGCATGGGAATCTGCATTTTAATAAGATCCTCAGAAGATTCTCCAGATTAGTTCTAAACCTAGCAGCAAACTGATTCACCTGAATTGCTGAGCCCCAACTTAGGGCAATTCAGAATCTAAGCAGGTGAGGCCAAGAGAAGAGTATTTTTTTAAAAATTCCCTCAGGTGGTTCCAGTGCTCACAGAGGGCTGAGAACCACAGAGGAGCATTTAAGAGCATAGGCTTTGGCGTTAGACAAATAAAATTAAGGACAGGTCCTGGTTCCTCCCATTTACTTGCTGTGTGACACTGGACAGTCTTTGTTTAACCTCTCTGAGCCTTAGTCTCCTCATCTATAAATGGGAACAACATCTTCATAGAAAGATATGTGTACTATATGATAATATATGGACATAATCTATCATATGCGTAATATATGGATCTGGTCCATAATAAATGTTTAATAAATAACATCTATTTTTAAGCATATTGCCTGAGAGAGGCCTTGATTTGACTTTCCTCTAAGACCAGCTCTTGCAAAGCTGCCGCCATATTTGTAAGGGCAGCGAGCAGGAGGCAGTTTCTGGCCTCCGCTGTCCTTTTGCTTCTCCTACTGCTGCCTATTTCCCCCTCATCTGTTTTTATCCTGCCTCTCCTGACTCTGCTCTACTTAAGCGTAACTAATCCCTAATAAAGCAAAAAAAATTCCTATCCAAGTGTCTTTAACAGTGAGTAACTATTGAATAGTCAAAGAAAGTAATGCATAAAGTGAAATTTCAGCTGCCATAAGTCACAAGAGGGTTTGCATTTGGGGAGGGCAGGGGGCACTTCTCAGTACCACTGCAACCGCACTCTGATAGTTTCCTGTTCAGGCCCCATCTACATCACCCCCTCATCCCTTCTGGGCCAGTGTGAGGAAGGAGGTGGGCAAAGGAAATAGAGGCTTCAGAAAGTAAGCCAGAGAGTGACAGTGCTGATATTCCCCCCAAAGATGTTAGATAACAGGACACAATGGCTTTCACACAACAAACACCTTTTGAGCACCACTATACACCCTAGTTATAACAGTAACCAAGATAACCATGGTCCCTGCTCATGGTCTGACAGAACACCAGGGTTCTCTTACTCAGGTGTGTATCACTGTTACAATGGCCACCACCCACAGAGGTCCAGCTCACCATGGACCCAGGACCATGTTAAGAACCAACTACAAAAAGACTTGGTCACCCCTACTCCTGAGTAAAATTTGGTGGATGGTAGTCCATCAATTCACTGTAGAGTTGGCCTTCCATGGGGAGAAACTTATTTTAGAATAGGCCACAGAAGGCTGACATGTCTTCAAATTGCTGCCTGATCCCTAAATCTCCCTAAAGCCAACAAAGGTACCCATTTCACAGAGACATGCTACATACCACCCTATCCATGTCCTCTGTGCTGTAGTACTACTGGATTTATCAGTGTCCCAAGAATCGATGCCCTCTCATATTCATGGCTATGTCACTAGTGCATAGAAAGGCATGTACCGTGAAACGAATGTCCAGTCAGTCAAATGAGTGCACTTAAAATCCAAATACCATGTGAGAGGATGCAAGATGGATTGGATTCTCCTTGAAGTGTAATAGCAGACTCTTTATTAGAAGGAAGTGGGAGAAAGGCAAGAGATGGAGCATAGCTGAACCCCAGAGAGTGGAATCCCCCAGCAGAGAAAAAGGGCATGTGAGACAGCCACAGAGAAGGAAAATTGTGCTGATGTCCCACTATTGGCGAGGGCTGGGTTTTTGGTGAATAAGGCATGACAACATTTAGAAATAGTCATTAGAAATTTAATTCTTTCTCCTACCCCTGCAAAAGCTTAGCTTTCACACAGGGAAATCCACTTTGTGACATTACATCTTCTCAAGTTCAATTTGCTGAAAAGTGTAGTCTGGTGAAAACTTATATCATGGGTAGCCTTGAACTTCCAACTTCAGACCAAAGGCTACAGGGATTACTATTAAAATATAGAAGTATACCAGGGAAGAGTGACTGTTATATCTAAGGGATGTATTAGAGAAGAAAGAAGAGATGCCAAATTCCTTTCACAAACCATTTTACGAAATGTATTCTAGTGTGTATCAGCCCAGCTACAGGTGCCTCCCCTCCCAGTCCACCCACTTCCTTGGAGTCCAAGGTAATTTGCTGCAGTTTACTACTGGCTTTGACATCTGGCGAAATGAAAACTTTAACTGAAGTAACTAACTTGATTGTTTTGCAGTCCGATATGAAATTGATAATGACCTAATGGAATTCAACATTTTAAAAAACAGCTTTAAAGCTGACAAGGAGGCAAAGAGAAAAGAGATCAGAAATGGATTTCTCAAGCTGCGCAATATTCTACAGGAAAAAGAGAAATTGATCATGGAGCAGATAGAGAATCTAGAAGTGTCCAGGCAAAAGGAAATTGAAAAATATGTGAACGTCACAACCATGAAAGTAAATGAAATGGATGGCCTGATCGCCTACTCCAAGGAAGCCCTGAAGGAGACAGGCCAGGTGGCGTTCCTGCAGTCTGCCAAGATTCTGGTGGAACAGATCGAGGACGGCATCCAGAGCACCTACAGGCCTGACCCACAGCTCCGGCTACACTCCTTGCACTGCATGCCTTTGGACTTTGCTGAGCTCTCCAGTGCTATCCATGACCTCTTCCCCACAGGACCCAAGAAGGTATGCTCCTCAGGAGACTCCCTGCCCGCCCCCTATCCCATGCACTCAGAAATGATGATTGCCAGGAAGGTCACTTTCAGCACCCACAGCTTTGACAACCAGGAGATATACCAGCGAAGCACCTCCTTGTTGTCCTTCAATACCACCGGCAATGAGAAGGCCAAAATGGGTCTGGAGGCCTACGGGCGAGCCCAGTCGGCCGCACCCGCCAAACCCACAGATGGCCTCTACACCTACTGGAGCGCAGGGGCAGAAAACCGGTCTGTGCAGAACAGCGGCAGCTTCCACAACTGGTACTCATTCAATGATGGCTCTGTGAAGACCCCAGGCCCAATTATTATCTACCAGACTCTGGTGTATCCCAGAGCTGCCAAGGTAAGAAAAGGGTCTGGGCCCCGTGGGGAAGGTGGAAGGATGTGGGGTACTGAATGGAGGTGGTTAGTCAGAAAGAACTGCACTTATTGCTTTGACCTCTAGGGTCCAGTCACTCAAATCTGCTCCTCTGGACTCTTTGTGGTCAGCCCATTTGAAAGGGGTAAGTTTCTGAAATTTTAAGTAGCCCAAGACTAGCTTAAAGCTAACAAGGTCTCTAACTCGTAGTAGAAATACATCTAAAATTTCCAACTCCACTTCAAAGGCAGCTTCTCTACTGAAAGAGAACCCAATTTGGGAACCAAAGTAATTTGAAGAGACTGCTTGGAAAGTCTAATATTTCCCAGAGAAAAACCTGTAATAGTAGAAAGAGCACAAAAATTGGTATGAGAAATGCAGGTTGCATTATGTATCAGCTATGATTCTTCTAAATTGCTACCTTTTCTAAAGAAAACATCCAGACTCTCCATGATTTGGAAATATTGGAAGGATAATCCTCAATGGAATTTCAATTCTCTTCTCCTGAGATTCAACTTTTTTTGGCGGGGGAGAGGGGAGGGGAGGAATCTTTCACAGACCTCTACTATTGCCATCACCTGGCTTCAAGGGACACGACTCCTCCGTGGCCTCTTGGCCTAAACAGACAAATAGCTTTTCCCTTAACATTCCTTTCAAATTCAGCT
This sequence comes from Pteropus vampyrus, assembly GCF_000151845.1. NCBI lineage: Eukaryota > Metazoa > Chordata > Mammalia > Chiroptera > Pteropodidae > Pteropus > Pteropus vampyrus. Next base: position 7,052,630 of record NW_011888816.1, on the reverse strand, counting down.
GAACTTAAATTGAACTGTTTATAGAATATTTTATTAAAGTTCAAGGAGGAAAAAAGATTAACATGCAACTAGATATTCTATTAGACAATATCTTGCCTCCTCTTAGGCTCCCTACAGGGAGATCCCCTGGGCCAGCCCATGGCCTGCTTCCATGTGGCAGAGCCCAACTTTTGCTCCCATAATCTGAGAACATTCCCAAAGACTTTTAGCATCCTTGAAATCTAAACTAGTAGTGCTCAATCATGAATGTGCACCTGGGGATCTTGTTAAAATGCAGGTTCTGTTTTAGCGAGTCTCAGTGGGATACGAGATTCCAGGTGGTGATGCTGTTGCTGGTCTGCAGGCCACACTTTAGTATCAGGGGTCTTAAAACAAGAAAATGAAAGCCAGACACTGACCAAGCTTTACTTTTCCATTCTCCTGAGACATCATAATCTATATTTTGTTTATAATTGACATCAAGAATAACCTTATGTTGCAACATAGAACATGCCCTCCTATGGGCCATCAGACACAGCAGAATATCTCTGCCCTTCACATAATAGGTGCCCACAAATGAGCAGCTGGATCTACATTTCCAAATGATACTAGATCAGCAAAGCCTGCAGTGTGTGTGACATTAGCCCAGGGATGGCATTAGGTCTCACCTGCATGTAACTCAGACCTCTTGGGAGGCTGGCAGGATCTTGCTCCAGAGGGGAAGGCCTAGTGATTTCTGCTCTCTACTTGGGCGTGGGGAACAATCACCCCATGCCACCTATTAGTAGTCCCTGGATGAGTTCAAGAAAGGAGTCTACACAGGAAAACCTAGTCAAGTCATTAGCTTTCAAGAGAGGACACCTGAACTTAATTGCAAACAGTAGTATTTAATGTAAAATACCCTTGATCCCTATTTTAGGATTATGGAATGGTTTCACACAGAAATCACAGTGCTCAGTAATGCACTGATGGAAAATGAAATCTGCGTTGATATCTCTCTCAAATGATGGTTAACTAACAGTCTCCTTGAAGCCTTTGGCATAGAAAATATTCTGAAAGTTGGAATTATAACTTAGTATCTAAATAATCCTAAAGAGTTTTTTTTTAATATATAAAAACTCAACTTTATTTCTAGAAATTCCTCCCAACAAAATGATGAAAAATTCAGATGAGGATTCATGCCCAGAAGTGTTAGTTGCACCATTATTTGTTTAAGTATAAAATTAGAAAACAACCCAAAATCTAACTCTGGGTGGTGAACACACAATGCAATATATATATATATAAAAATATATAAATATATATATATATATTTATTTATTTATTTATATGACATACTATTGAATTGTACCCTTGAAACTTACTGGATTTTGTTGATCAATGTAACTCCAATAATTTTTAAATAAATAAATAAATAAAATTAGAAACAACCTAAATGTTCAATTATAGAAGGATTAAATCATTTATGGGGCAGTAGTATTTTACTGAATTTTTAATAATATAGAGAAATATATATCATAAGTTTTAAAAAAGCAGGAATCAAAGCAATTTAATCTAAATTATGTATATTTGTGTATTCATGCATATACCAAAATAGGAAATAATAATGAATTATTAACTGAATTGTGGGATTATAAGTGATGTTTATTCTCTTCCCTTATGCTTTTTCTGTATTTTCCAAGTATTTTACAGCGAGTATGTTTGTTCTGATAATTAGAAAAAAATAAGTTAATATTTATTAGTACATTACATGAATAACAAGTTTTAAATGTGTTAATATATAAAAATAATTATAAATGAATTATATAAGTTCATAAAATTAAAAATTATGTTGATAAGAATAATTATAAATTAATTTTATAACTATAACATTTACATTTAGTAAAGTTTAAATAAAGTATGCAATATCTATTAAAAATACAATTATTTTGAAATATTTGTATACCAGGTACAATCTGCTAATTAATACTTGTTAATATATCTCTTCCCAAGAGCTGCTATTTTGTTTTAAGTATGAATGTATATTCTCCATTGCTAAGTCATTTCATCTCTCTGGGATTCTATTTTCTTGTATGTAAAACAGAGAGTTGGAATATATACATTTTTCACCTTCTAGGATTCTGTGATTCCACTGGTATTTGCTAAATGTAACCTTTCTGAATGGCAACTGTAAAATGGGATAATAAAATCTCCCTCCCAGGGGATTGTGAGAACTGAATGAGTTAGCCATGCCTGACATAGAATCTGATGCACAACAGGTGTTTAATAAATGGTAGCTCCCCC
>NW_011888816.1:7049530-7050318 GCF_000151845.1 Pteropus vampyrus | reverse complement strand
ATTGACATCAAGAATAACCTTATGTTGCAACATAGAACATGCCCTCCTATGGGCCATCAGACACAGCAGAATATCTCTGCCCTTCACATAATAGGCCCCCACAAATGAGCAGCTGGATCTACATTTCCGAATGATACTAGATCAGCAAAGCCTGCAGTGTGTGTGACATTAGCCCAGGGATGGCATTAGGTCTCACCTGCATGTAACTCAGACCTCTTGGGAGGCTGGCAGGATCTTGCTCCAGAGGGGAAGGCCTAGTGATTTCTGCTCTCTACTTGGGCGTGGGGAACAATCACCCCATGCCACCTATTAGTAGTCCCTGGATGAGCTCAAGAAAGGAGTCTACACAGGAAAACCTAGTCAAGTCATTAGCTATCAAGAGAGGACACCTGAACTTAATTGCAAACAGTAGTATTTGATGTAAAATACCCTTGATCCCTATTTTAGGATTATGGAATGATTTCACACAGAAATCACAGTGCTCAGTAATGCACTGATGGAAAATGAAATCTGCGTTGATATCTCTCTCAAATGATGGTTAACTAACAGTCTCCTTTAAGCTTTTGGCATAGAAAATATTCTGAAAGTTGGAATTATAACTTAGTATCTAAATAATCCTAAAGAGTTTTTTTTTAATATATAAAAACTCAACTTTATTTCTAGAAATTCCTCCCAACAAAATGATGAAAAATTCAGATGAGGATTCATGCCCAGAAGTGTTAGTTGCACCATTATTTGTTTAAGTATAAAATTAGAAAACAACCCAAAATCTAACTCTGGGTGGTGAA
>NW_011888816.1:7046160-7048310 GCF_000151845.1 Pteropus vampyrus | reverse complement strand
CAGAGAGTTGGAATATATACATTTTTCACCTTCTAGGATTCTGTGATTCCACTGGTATTTGCTAAATGTAACCTTTCTGAATGGCAACTGTAAAATGGGATAATAAAATCTCCCTCCCAGGGGATTGTGAGAACTGAATGAGTTAGCCATGCCTGACATAGAATCTGATGCACAACAGGTGTTTAATAAATGGTAGCTCCCCCGGTTAGTGGTGTCAGGAGGATAACGGTGACAGTCACAGAACCCAGAAGAGTATTCTCTGTTCCTGGAATGCATTACAAGCATCATGTCAGGCCTCATTGCACAGCCTTTCAAGACCATTGCACAAAGTCTAATTCAAAGTCTTCAGCACCTAGAGGAGATGAGGTCAGCTTCAAGTCACCCCACAGATAGTCAGTGACACAAATCTTTATGGGTAAGCTGAAAGCTGTGTCGTAGGACCACACCCACATGTTCATTTCTTCATAGGTTTACTGGACATGCCCAACAGAAGACGTGGACTCTTTTGAGATGGAATTCTATGAACTCATTACTTCCCCTCCTAACAATGTGCGGACAGAGCTCTGTGGACAAATTCGGGACATAATGCAACAGAGTCTGGAGCTGCACAACCTGACTCCCAATACCGAGTATCTGTTTAAAGTCAGAGCCATCAACGATAATGGACCTGGGCAATGGAGTGACATCTGCAAGGTACTATATATATTATTTCTTTAAAAGCTCTGGATGCAGGTCTGTTAGGATGATCCCAAGATCACAGAACCTACCATGTGACTGCACCCCCCCTTCCCCCCACCCCGCCATCCCATAAAATGTGTTAACTCAGGGCCAGAGAGAGGGCTGCTGGCTTCAACTGACTTTGCAAATGAGGCCCGAGAATTATTAGTTCAGTTTGATTCAAAAAACATTTGTGCTAGTCATTGGGTTAGGTTGTAGAGATTTAGAGGAAAATAAGATATAATCCATGCCTTCGAGGAATTCAAGGTCTAGTAAACAAGTAATCAGGGTGTCAGGACAAAAAAAGAGTTGCATGTTAGCCCCAGTGGTGACTCAAGGCAAGGATAAGGTGCCAGATTTAACAAACACAAATACAGGATGCCCAGTTCAATTTGAATTTCAGGCTAATGACATGCAATTTTTTTTAGTAGAAGTATGTCCATTCAATATTTGGAGTATACTTATGCTAAAATATATATTTATTTGTTGTTTATGTGAAAGTCAAGGAAGAGCCACTGGGCAGGTCAGGACAGAGTCCATAAAAGAAGGTACAAGATTATTCCTGTCTTCTTTGTGATGCAAGACTAATTCTTCTTTATATCCCTAGGTACAACCTGCTAATTGATATATAGCAGGACATACATTCATGAGTATAATTTTATTGATATTCACAGGAGAAAGGGAGGAAAAATATCAAGACTACACAGAGCTATCTTACTTTATAACCCTGATGGTACTCTTTGGAATCAGAGTAGAGTATGTCTTAATTGGAGATTCTCTAGAAGAAAAGATAGTCCATCCATTTAAGCTTTCGAAAAGAGAAGTTTATGATACAGAGAAGGGAGTCTTATGAGACCACTTCCGGCCAGGGCATGTATCTGATACCCAAGAGAACTGGAAAGTCATCAGTTTCTCTCTCTCTCTCTCTCTCTCTCTCTCTCTCTCTCTCTCTCTTCTTTTTCTCCCCTCCTCCCTCCTTCTCTTCCTCCTTCCCTCTCTCTCATCTGAATCTGCACCACTTTCAGCTCTCCCTTAGTTTTTCCTCCCTAAACTCAGCTTGCATGTGATTTTGGATTGTCATCGTCCAATCTCTGTAGGACCAACGTAATCTGACTAGCAACACTCCTTTTGTCTCCAGTCAAATACTTGCAGAACAGAATCTGATTGGTTGCTACCTCTAGTGATAAAGAAAAGCGAGAGGTAGGGTGGGGCCAGGATTTTGCTGTTGGTCATCTACCAATAGCAAGCCTCGTGAGGGTGGAGGCTCTCTACTCCATCCTGCTTGCCAGTTCCCGAGGTCATGTTCTCCTTCTGGAGCCCAGAACTCGCATGTACGCCCATTCCCACCCCCAGAGGTCGGACACCTAGGAAGGAAGTAGGATAAGAAAGTCAGCCCGGCTGCTGCTCCTGCTATACCCCAGCAAGTCATCTTG
>NW_011888816.1:7043715-7046110 GCF_000151845.1 Pteropus vampyrus | reverse complement strand
CATTCCCACCCCCAGAGGTCGGACACCTAGGAAGGAAGTAGGATAAGAAAGTCAGCCCGGCTGCTGCTCCTGCTATACCCCAGCAAGTCATCTTGTCATTCATTTGCCCCCCAGAGCCCTTCTTGTTGATACTCTTCTCTCCAGAGCCTGGAACACCCACAACTGCTACCACGTTTTGCAGCATGTCCATTTGACCACAGATTTTTCCCTTCAATCTAATTCCTCAAAACTGTCTTGCCTATGAAAAGTACTCAGTACTGTTACTTTTTTTTTTTTTTTTTCAATGTATCTTCTGTCACTTTTAGATGCTAGGAACAGAGATAGAGGCGGAAACTGAAGTATGTTGGCTTTCTTAAGTAAATGTTTTGTCATCCCTCTTAAACTCTGACTCCTTGAGAACAAAATTCATGTCTAATTCCTCTTTCTCCCACAATGCTTACCACAGCACTGTGCATATAGCAGGTTCTTAATGGTTATTGAATGAATAAATGAGTGAAAATGTGACCAAACAAATGAATATATGAATGAATGTCTAAATTAAAGAGCAAAGAAATAAATTGATAAACAAAATTAATAATTACAAAGTACCAAAAGATGCCTGAAAGCTGTTAAGGGTTTTATACAATCAGTCAAGAATAACATTCCCCCTGAAATTGTGTTTATGCGATTCACACTCCCTGTATGGGAAAGAAATTCATTGCAGTCCCTTTGCTTCTTAACACAATTTCTAAATGAGCAGAGCACTAATTAATGAGGTTTTCTGGAAGCTTCATTTTTATCAGAGTCACAGAGCTGCAGTATAGATTTTTCCTTCAGAAGTAATTCTTCCTCCCTCCCTGTGATTATATTAGCATTCCAGGGGAAACACTGGTTTCTTTAACATTTGTCAGGATTTGCATAAGTAAAGGCTTCAATTGCAAATGAAAATAAGATGGTGTGTTTGAATGACATTTATAAAGCTTCATAAAAATAATGACTTCAGCTCTTTCCTATAAAATCGAAATATTTTTCCTCTGGCAACAGTTCTGTGTAGATATTTAAAAGGTTTCATTTAAAATGATGTAATGAGGCAGCAGAATCATTTCTTATCAAAAATGCAATATTTTTATCATATGTACTTTTGTAAAGGAAGTGGAATGACACCTTTTGTATTTGATTTTCATCTGTAGCTTGTTGATTTTTTTAAGGGATTTTATTTGAAGTATATATAATACGTGAAATATGAAAGTGAAATTTAATACTTTTTAAAGGTCTCATTTATTGAAAGCCAACTCTGTGTCTGACACTGTATATTCATCATCACTGGTCATCCCAACCACAAGAAAGGTGGGGGGTTGTGGCCTCCATTTTACAGATGAGGAAACTGAGGCTCAGAGAAAAAAGTGTCTGGCCTCATGTAACTCGAAGGAGTTGAGTGGGAAGGTACGCCTCATCCAAGGCAGGAGCTCATTGTCCCCCTGCACCATAATCAGATGCAGGGTGGGCTCAGCCCTGGGGACCTACCCGGCACCTCACTCTGAGAGAATGTCGTTGAGACCAACAGCAGTGAGAGCTGGACTTTTGTTTTTGTGAGAGGCAAAATCATGCATTGGAAAGAACACTGGACATGGGTTAGTGTAACTAGGTCCAAGCCCCAAAGCCACCAGGCTGTAAGCTATCTGAGGACAGGCACCAGGTCAGCCTTATTCATCCTCTTGGTCCGCAATCTCCAGCTGAGAGTCTCTAACACCCAAGACCCTAATAGATATTTTTGAAGGATTCGAGAAATGTGTTTTTAGGCAAGTCATGTGCCTGTTGGCCTCAGCTTCTCCTCCTGCCCTTCCTCTCATCCTCAGTGTATCTGCTGACCACCATCCCCTTTCTGAGAACAGTTTCCTTACTTTGGTTGTCTCCCTCTGACTTCGAATCTCAGCTAAGTTCCAGGACGTCTTCCCATAATGAATCTAGAATAGTATCAATTTGTGATTGATACTATTAGTATCAATTTCCCTGTAATGAACCTGTGCACTGGTTTCCTGTTGCTCTTGTTAACAAACTAGTGGCTTAAACAATACAAATGTCCTTATTATCTAACAGTTCTGGAGATCGGAAATCCAAAATGGTTCTCACTGGGCAAAATTAAGATGTTAGCAGGGCTGTTTCCTTCTGGAGGCTCTAGGGGAGTTTTTATGTCCTGCCTTTTCCAACTCCTAGCAACAACCCACATTCCTTGGCTCATGGTCCCTTCCTCCATTTTCAAAGCCAGCAACACTAGGCTGAGTCCTCCTCACACTGCCATCTCTCTGATTCACTTCTGTCTCCCTCTTCCACTTTGAAGGACTCTTACAATTGCAATGGACCCATCTGTCACAGGTTCTAGCGATTGGGATGTGGACATCTTTAGGGGGCCATTATT
>NW_011888816.1:7036481-7041495 GCF_000151845.1 Pteropus vampyrus | reverse complement strand
GAAACTGAGGCTCAGAGAAAAAAGTGTCTGGCCTCATGTAACTCGAAGGAGTTGAGTGGGAAGGTACGCCTCATCCAAGGCAGGAGCTCATTGTCCCCCTGCACCATAATCAGATGCAGGGTGGGCTCAGCCCTGGGGACCTACCCGGCACCTCACTCTGAGAGAATGTCGTTGAGACCAACAGCAGTGAGAGCTGGACTTTTGTTTTTGTGAGAGGCAAAATCATGCATTGGAAAGAACACTGGACATGGGTTAGTGTAACTAGGTCCAAGCCCCAAAGCCACCAGGCTGTAAGCTATCTGAGGACAGGCACCAGGTCAGCCTTATTCATCCTCTTGGTCCGCAATCTCCAGCTGAGAGTCTCTAACACCCAAGACCCTAATAGATATTTTTGAAGGATTCGAGAAATGTGTTTTTAGGCAAGTCATGTGCCTGTTGGCCTCAGCTTCTCCTCCTGCCCTTCCTCTCATCCTCAGTGTATCTGCTGACCACCATCCCCTTTCTGAGAACAGTTTCCTTACTTTGGTTGTCTCCCTCTGACTTCGAATCTCAGCTAAGTTCCAGGACGTCTTCCCATAATGAATCTAGAATAGTATCAATTTGTGATTGATACTATTAGTATCAATTTCCCTGTAATGAACCTGTGCACTGGTTTCCTGTTGCTCTTGTTAACAAACTAGTGGCTTAAACAATACAAATGTCCTTATTATCTAACAGTTCTGGAGATCGGAAATCCAAAATGGTTCTCACTGGGCAAAATTAAGATGTTAGCAGGGCTGTTTCCTTCTGGAGGCTCTAGGGGAATTTTTATGTCCTGCCTTTTCCAACTCCTAGCAACAACCCACATTCCTTGGCTCATGGTCCCTTCCTCCATTTTCAAAGCCAGCAACACTAGGCTGAGTCCTCCTCACACTGCCATCTCTCTGATTCACTTCTGTCTCCCTCTTCCACTTTGAAGGACTCTTACAATTGCAATGGACCCATCTGTCACAGGTTCTAGCGATTGGGATGTGGACATCTTTAGGGGGCCATTATTCTGCCTACCACAGTCTATAAATTCGATGTCCTAGGCTACATCAGATTTGGAGGTAAAAATTCAAGCCCAACAATAATCACAAATTGATACTATTCTAGGTCTTTCCCTGTAGATCTTCAGGAAGTGAGCCGCCCCTGCACCCACCCATTGTCTCAAATTCCTTCTCAGTCTGAACTGGGGTGCCCCCCACCTCATGTGCTGAAAAAGTAGTCTTGCTGGCTACCCTGAGTCTCTGTGGTGCTGTTCCCTTCCTGCTCAAGCTACGCTCAGGATGGAACTCCAGTCACAGAGCAAGGCTGTCCAGTCTTCCCGGGTATCTTTCCTTGGTTTCATGAATATCTCTCTTCTAGTTTATCCTTTGTCCCTAGGCAGACCCTCTGCCTAGGATGAGATGCACATCTTAGAGGTTGGGGTTGGAGGACAATTTGAGTGACCAACACTATTTTACACTTGGAATAACTGCCCCAAACCTATCCCACACCAAACAGTCCTTGATCCCTCGTAAAGATAGAATACTATTGGGGGCTGCTCTGCAGATGGGCTTGAGCCCTGGACTGAGTATAATTTAGGCCCAAGCTAGACTTATTATTTTTAACCTCATATGCAGAAGGTTGATTTAATTATACACCTCAGTTCATGGTCCATTATCAAAACTGGTCTATGCAAGGCCCTTTTCTTGTTTATGTATTTATTCCCTTTTATGAACATTGCTCCCTAGGCATCCATTCTAATATGTTTTATGTATATCTTGTTGCTTTTATGTGTCTTATATGATGTATGCTGTTTTAAATGTGTTATTAACTTACACAAATAGTATTGTGTTGCATATCTTACTTTCTTACCTTTTTTCCTTAAACCCTGTATTTTTATGATCAATTTATGTTGCTATGCACATTTAGTCCCTTACTACTAAAGCCACTTTACTCTTCACAATGTACAATTTGTTCACCACATTTTACTTGTCTATCCTGCCAGGATGGACACCTGGGTGACCTCTAATAATGCTGTAGTGAACAGCCTCTTTTATGACACCTTGTGTGTAGGATGGGGGTGTAAGTTTGCCAGGGCTACCATATCAAAATACTATAGACCAGGTAGCTTGAACAGCAGAAACTTGTTTTCTCATAGTTTTGGAAGCTAGAAGTCCAAGATCAAAGTATTGGCAGGTTTAGTTTCTTCTGAGACCTCTTCCCTTGGCTTGCAGGTACATCTGCCTTCTCCCTGTGTCCTCACATGGCCTATTCTCTGTGTGCATTCACCTCTTACGTGCCTCTATGTGTCCAAACTTTCTCTTCTTTTTGGACACCAGTCAAAGCAAATTAGGGCCCACTATAATAAGCTCATTTTAACTTAATTACCTCTTTAAAGGCCCTGTCTCCAAATACGGTCACATTCTGGGGTACTGGAGGTAGGATTTCAACACATGAATTTGGGGAGGACACAATTCAGCCCTTACCATATATATACACCATGAGTGAAGTTGCTGGGTCTTAGAATACGTGCCTACTTGATTTGATTACATGCATGTACACTTCCACAGCCTCTATATTCTGAGCCCCACCTACATTTGGCATGATCCAATTTTCTACTATTTTGCTAGCCCAATAGGTAGATAGCTCTATATCCTTAGTGTTTTACATTTTATTTCATACGCTTGTTAGTTTTCACGATTTCCTCTTCGGTTAGTAGACTGCTAATATTCATTTCCCATTTTTCTATTGCATTTTTCTTTTTCCAGATGATTTGCAGGATGTCCTTATATAGCCTAAATAATGGTTTTAGACATTGCTAATATCTTCTTCATTCTGACATTTGTCTGTTAACTTTGTTCATAGTATACTTCATGAAACAGCAAAGATCTTCAATTTTGATATGCTCAAAGTCATCAATTATTTTTTTCCTTATGGTTTGACTTTTTGAAGTTTTGTTAAAAAAGTCCTTCCATACGCTTAGATCACGAAGATAAGATCACGAAGATAACCTTCCACATGTTCTTTTGTTAACTTTATAGTTTCACCTTTCAAATTTAGGACTTTGATCCAGAATCTACCTTTGTAACTAGTGCTAGATATGGATACTCTTTTTGAGCCAGCTAGTGAGCCAGTTTTCCCATATCATCTACCAAACAACGTCTTCTCCATTAGTATTCAATAAAGGTGCCACTCTGATCTTATATTAAATTCCATATATTGAGGGGTGTGTCTCTGAACTCTCTATTGTATTCCATTGGTCTACTTGTCTGTTCTTATGTGAGTACCACACTAGTTTTATATTATTCTTTAATCTCAGCTTTGTGCTAGCTCCTGATAATCTGCTAAGGTAAGTCTATCCATTACCCTTCTTTCTTTTTTAAGGTTTATTTATCTAGTCATAGAAATGTATTCCTTCATATAAATCTTGGAGTAAGTAAATTGAATCCCTAAAAAAAAAAAAAAAATCCAGATAAAATTTAATTAGGAAGGGCATTGAGTCTCTAAATTAATCTGAAGACAATAGATATTCTTATAATATGTCTGAACATTTATTCAAATCATTTTCTGTGTGCTTTACTAGGGCTTTTAAGTTCTTCCCATAGAAGTACTATATATTCCTAGTTAAACCAGATAATTTACAGTCTTTGTAGATATTATGAATGTTATTTCATATTTGATATTTTCTAATGTATTGCTGGTTTAGAGTAAAAACTATTGATGTTTGTATGTTAATCTTGATTCCGGTAATTTCAATAAACTCTCCTATTATTCTGAGAGTCTATCTGTTGATTCTGCTCGTTTTTTAAAGGCATATGATCTTATGGTTTATAAATAATAATAGTTTTATCTCTTTATGTACAATCCTTGAACCTCTATTTCTTTTTTCTTTCCTTAGAGCTTTGGCCAGGGCATTGGTCTTACAGAAAATGGTAGTTGTGATAGTTGATATCACTGTCTTATCATATGACTGATCTTAACATTTCTCCATTAAGCTATGATGATTTTTAATTTAGTTTTTGTGGTATATAATCCTTAATAGGTTAAGGAAATTTTCTTTTACTTCTAAATTTCTGAGAGCTTGAGCAATCTTATGATTTTTTTTGCATTATTGGAGATAATTATATGATTTTTCTCTTTTAGACATTAAGTGAATTACATTGATTTTGTGATGTTAAACTCTACTGTCATTCATGAAATAAACCCTATGTAATCATGCAGTATTCTTTTTAATATATTTTAATAAATATTTTAATAAATATTTTTTAATACTTGGTTTAGTCAGCTCACATTTTGTTTTGTTTTATTGCAGCTATAGTCTTAAGTGAACTGGACCTATAATATTTTGCTTATATTGTTTTTATCTGGTTCTGAAATCAATATTTTACTATTTTGATAAAATGAGCTAGGAAGCTTTTGCTCTCTTTATATTTGCTAGAACAAACCTTTCTTGGAAGTTTGGTAAAATCCATGTGGAAAACCATCTGAGCATTTTGGGCAGGGAAGGCTATGTCAACTATCAATTCAACTTCTTTAATATCCCAAGTTCTGTCTTCTGTTCCTTCTGTCCCGTTTCTTCCGATCTCCTCATTAATAAGCACAGGACAGTCCACATTGTCTCATTCACGTGTTGTACACGGTCTTTATCTCTAGAAATCCTGACTCATTTTAAGGCAGAACTCACATCTCTTATTTTTTATGAGTCAATTCCCAACCCCTCACAACACTGTTATCCCTTCCTCATTGTCCCCTGATAGCTCTGTGTGTACACCTTACATTATCTATATTGCCTTTATCAGGGTTATCTCTATGTAGTATCTATTTTTATCTGGCAATGGGTAATCTAATATCATGTATATGATATAATCGTTACCTTGCATGAAGCCCTGTTTTCTCTAAAACAAAATAAATTTTGTAAAACTAGAGAACATAATGGTAATAAGTGTCTATTTTTTTGCCCTTTCCCTTTGAATACAAACGTAAAAAGTTGGCAGCTTTGCATATAGAG
>NW_011888816.1:7029732-7035816 GCF_000151845.1 Pteropus vampyrus | reverse complement strand
TGTTTTTATCTAGTTCTGGAATCAATATTTTACTATTTTGATAAAATGAGCTAGGAAGCTTTTGCTCCCTTTATATTTGCTAGAACAAACCTTTCTTGGAAGTTTGGTAAAATCCATGTGGAAAACCATCTGAGCATTTGGGCAGGGAAGGCTATGTCAACTATCAATTCAACTTCTTTAATATCCCGAGTTCTGTCCTCTGTCCCTTCTGTCCTGTTTCTTCCGATCTCCTCGTTAATAAGCACAGGACAGTCCACCTTGTCTCATTCACGTGTCGTACACAGTCTTTATCTCTAGAAATCCTGACTCATTTTAAGGCAGAACTCAAATCTCTTATTTTTTTATGAGTCAATTCCCAACCCCTCACAACACTGTTATCCCTTCCTCATTGTCCCCTAATAGCTCTGTGTGTACACCTTACATTATTTACATTGCCTTTATCAGGGTTATCTCTATGTAGTATCTCTATTTTTATCTGGCAATGGGTAATCTAATATCATGTATATGATATAATCGTTACCTTGCATGAAGCCCTGTTTTCTCTAAAACAAAATAAATTTTGTAAAACTAGAGAACATAATGGTAATAAGTGTCTATTTTTTTGCCCTTTCCCTTTGAATACAAACGTAAAAAGTTGGCAGCTTTGCATATAGAGACTTTGTACTTCATACGACCATCAATCTTCACCATCCAAACCCCACCCCCACCCCATCTGTCCCATGAGTCCTGATTCATCTAGACAGAGCCCACTGATCCAGTGGGCTGTCTCTCATCTCAGGGTCTCAACCCTATTCCCTAAATGCCTCTTCAGTAAATGTATTTTGAGAAGGAACAGGAATGCTGCCAGACTGGAGATATGGGGAAGCCCACCACCTCTCAGGTAAGGCATCGAGATTTACATGTATGCTGAACTGGTGAGACCTGTAGGAGGGTCCTGATGCCCAGTGCAACCTCCTTTTCTGGGTAGCACTGACCATTCAACTGTGATCAAAGAGAGTATGAAGCATCAGAGAGAAACAGCTCGTAGGTCTATAAACTATGGTTATATTTACCTTTCATCCACTTTTCTAAGAAACTTCTCTTTACCATAACTAAAGTTGGAATTACAGAGATGAAGGACTGTTACTCCTCCACACCCCAATCAAGCTGCTTGCAGTCTGATAAGAGTCAAATGCATTCGCTGAAGTTTACAAATAATAAGAGCTGTGACCGAAGCAATTCTCAGGGGGTTACTTTATGGTGAAGCCCTTCTCAGGTCACAGCCCCAACACTGTCACTGTTTGATTTCACTGTCAGCTCTCAGTCACATGAGGTACCTTACAGGAAGTGGAACATGGTCTATGAAATCCCAATCCCACCACATATTAGCTGTAGGACTTTAGAAAAGTTACTCAATCCTTCTGAGCCTCAGTTTCTTCATCTATAAAATGGGATCAGTGTCACTTGCCTCATGTGGCTGTCGTGAGTTGTTAATGAGATGATGTGTATAGTAGCTGGCACGCAGCAGGGGCCAAGTTCCTGGGAGCTGCTGTTTCCCTTGTGGCTGGCGCCATGGCTCTCTGCTTCTGATTGCAGGTGGTAACACCAGATGGGCATGGGAAGAACCGAGCTAAGTGGGGCCTGCTGAAGAATATCCAGTCTGCCCTCCAGAAGCGCTTTTGAGCCCCCTCACAGAGCAGGCAGCAACCTCAGAGATGCACCACAAAATAGACATATATATACACACATATGTATATGTATTTTTCTCACCACATTCTTCAGTGAGGTTGCAGATGATGTTTGTGGAATCTCTGAGCTGTTTCAGCAGGAGTCTTCTAAGAGCTAATAAAAGGAAATGCCTGATGTCATGGCTTGCTGTTTGCTCATCATTATGAAACCAAAATACAACAGTCAGCAAGTCTCTATGTCTTCATTAACTCAGGCCTAGTCTTAGGCTCAGAATTCTGTGGTGTTTTGTACATGAGACCATGAGGCTGCTGGGTGATAAAAAGAGCACTCTTTGCAATCAGGCCCCTGGAGGTACATTCTGACCCTGTGAAATCTGACACAGATTTCAGTATTTGGACAAGTCACGACTGACAAGGAGCTCATTACCTCACCATGCAGTCTATTTCAATATTAAGCTGCCCACATTGTTGGAATGTTCTTCCTAATATTGAGCTTGAAATTGCCTTCCCATAACTGTAACCCCATGTCTGAGGTCTGCCTCTGGGCCATAAAGACTGAAAGAACTGCCTCTCCTCAGGCTTTCTGGTCCCCAGAGCAAAGGAGGAGCAGCAGAATGCCTGGCCTGAGGCTCCCCTGTGGCTCTTTGAAGCCAGGCATGAGAGAGTGGCAGAGTCAGGTATCAGCTGCAGCCACTCGGAACTTGGCCTGGCCCTTTAGACAATACAAAGCCCCTGGGGCTTCTCACCTGACAAGGATCCCTCTGCCTGGAATGACCATCTCCTGAACTCCACCCCACTTCTGCCTAGAAAACACCACCAATCTTTCAAAACCCAGCTCAACCATTTCTTCCAGGAAGCCTTTGCTGATTCTCCAGAAGGGATGGTGCATCTCTCTTCCTCTGGGTTCCCACTGAACATAGACCCCCTCCTCCCCAACCCATCCCTATAGAAATATCTATACACCGAGCTTCTGTGATACACAGAAGCTCTCTTTTGTCCAAAGTCTCTAGGGTAGAGATGGTGTCTCATTCATTCTGTCTTAGCGCCTGGCTCGCTGAGGCTTACGTTGCACATTAGTACCAGGGAGAAAGGAACTGCTGCTAGAAGGCAGGCACACAGACTGACCCTCCTCTGACCCCCTCCACGTGTCAGTTTACACAACAAGGGTCTACACACAGACGTGGGAGTGGACATGGAAAGACATAAGCCATCGCCGATCTCGACCTCCAATCCCATCCTGTTTGTGAACTATCCCACTGGCAGGGGTGGGCAGCCCATCTAGCTTCACCCATAGAACCATTGCTTTGCAACCCTTTATTTTGCCCAGAGGTTCAGCATCAGAGCCAGAAAAGGCCCTTTCTTCAAGGGAGGTCCCTAGTAAAGATCTTCTAATAATATGGGATGAAGCAGAGCAGATTCCTGCCCCACCCCTAACAGTATTACAAAAAGGACTGCCCAAGAGCTTCGTTATCATCCTATTACTGTAAATGATGGCTTGAATCCACCATCAGCTTTGGTATTATCATATAATCACTTCTGTAAAAAGCTTCGGAATCATCATTAGCACAGCGAGCAAATTAAACTACTTGCCAGCAGGGATTTTACTACTGATAAAATAAAATGAAATTAAACTAAAAAAAATAGAATGGTATGAATATTGTATTACAATGATCATACTAACAGAGCCAAGAAGAGCCAGAATCAGATAAACCACAACACCTTGCCTCACTTGCATTCAGTAACCAAGACAGTTAGCTGGATTCTCTTAGAGGCCCACTTAACCAATAGCTGGGCCATTCTACCAAATGCATAATGGAATTTCTTTTTTTTTAATTGAACTATACTTAACATTTAACATTGTATTTGTTTTACATGAGCAACATAATGATTTGGTATATGTATATATTTTGAAATGATCACCACAATAAGTTTAGTTAACATCTGTCATCACACATAGTTAAATTTTTCTTTCTTGTGATGAGAACTTTTAAGATCTCTTCTCCTAGCAACTTTTGAATACACAATTATAGTATTACTAACTATAGTTCCCATGCTGCACATTACATCCCAGGACTTATTTATCTTGTAACTGGAAATTTGTACCTTTTGACCCGCTTTGCCAAATACCCCCTCCTCCAAAGGGATTTCTTAAAGGCACAGAAACCCCTGCACATCATTTGGTCCCTGAGATTATAACTCACACAGAGTCCCCAGTCCCAGGACCCTTTCTGAGGTATGAAAAGAGAGGCAAGGATCTGGTTTTAACAGCCCTCTTCAAACTTGCTGTGTGACCTTGAGCAAGCCCCTCTCTCACTCTGGGTGTCAGCTTCTTCGTCTATACAATGATTTGGTTTGATTAGATATTTTACAGATGATCTTTAATGAAATGAGAATAATGCTCCTTGCCCTACCTCTTAGGACTGTTATCAGATTCAAATGAATAATATAAGCGAAAGCATGTTACAAGGAAAATACTGTTTAAAAATATGAAGTTTTATAAAGTGAAAACATGTATGTGCATAGTAATGTGTATATGCCAAATATAACCAAGAAATTCATAAATATATACCACTAGATTGAGCCATAATCCCTCTGTATATCCATGTATTTCAACAGCCCTATCAGCCTGTCTTTAAAGAAGAGTCTGTGGCTATGGGAATTGATAATTAGTGGCAGTGTGTACGTAAACACAACTTACAGAATATCAGTACAGTTGTTAGCTACGTAAGTGGTAGTTTCCTTGCACCTCTGCTTTTTTATTCTTTCCTTCCTTCCTTCCTTCCTTCCTTCCTTTCCTTTCCTTCCTTCCTTCCTTCCTTCCTTCCTTCCTTCCTTCCTTCCTTCCTTCCTTCCTTCCTTCCTTTCTTCCTTCCTTTTTAATCCCTTCTACATTCATTTAGCCCCTCTGTCATGAGACTTGGGTGCAAGATGTGGGAACACAGCAATAAATTAAACAGACATCATCCTCCTCATGTATTTTACGGTCCAATGAGAGAGAGACATAAAGATATAAACATAGATGACTGAAAATGATAAGAAATAATGGGAAGGGGCATGGAGCTGAGAGATATTTGGAGGTGGGGCCTTTGGGAGGTAATTAGGTCATGAGGGTGGAGCCCTTATAAGAAGAGGTCATAGAGCTAGCTCGCTCTTTCCGCCATGTGAGGATACGACAAGTCAGCAAACCACAACCCTGAAGGGGGCCCTTACCAGAACTCAATATGGCACCATGATCTTGGACTTCCAGCCTCCAGAACTGTGAGAAATAAATTTCTGTTGTTTACAAGCCAACCAGTCTATGATACTTGTTATAGCAGCCCAAACTTATTAAGAAAGAAGTTGTCAGTGAAAGGCTCCCCCAAGAAGCGAATTTAAAGCTGTTTCTTTAAAGATGGGGAGGAGCCAGCCATGTGACAAATCAGTGGAGAAAAGTATGACAGGCAGAGAGGCAGCAGGTGCCAAGGCCCTGAGGCAGGAAAGGGCCTAGCACGTTCAAGAAACAGGAGCACAGCCAGAGAGACTGGCGTGCAGGAAACAAGGAGGAGCGAAGGGTAGGTAGATGGCCTTGCCAAGACTTGTGGGTAATCACAGCACAGAAGGCATATGCTCCAGAAAGCTGTTGAAAGATGTTTAGACAGGTAATGTCACCACCTTACATATATTTTGTAGTGTGTATGTGTGTATGTATATATATATATTTAATATACATATATTTTTGATTCTCTGTGAGAAACGAGTTGTGGGGAGCTGCAAGAAAAGGCGGGAAGACTGTTAGCACACACATGGGGACAGGTTCAAAGTAACATCAACAGCCTTTTCTGACCAATAGGGTATGTGGCAGTGAGTAGGAGAAAGGACCCAAGGATGAGGCCCAAGATTCTGGATGAAGCACCAGGTGGATGATGAATCCAGAAAGCGGGGAATGGACAAGTTTTGGGGAAATATCAGAGTTCTTCTTTGGGTGAATGAAGATACTTGAGGGACAAGTGAGCGGAATCAAACAGAGACAGCTGGGTGTTGTATTAGTCTGGTTTGGTCAGGAAAACAGAAACCACACCAGTCCTTTTAACAGAGAAAATTGAATGTGGGTGCTGGTCAAACAGACATTGGAGGACTGAAGACAGAAAAGGGTCACTGGGATAATAGAGATGGTGACCTCAGGGAGCCGCTGTAACCCCCTAGGACTGGGGTAATGAAGGAAGGGGTGGGGTTAGCACAACTAGAGGCTCAGAGGAGGATCCCAACTGAGTTGGGACCCGGATCTCTAAGCGGAGTGGCTGCCAGGCTGGTGCTGGTGGATCTGAGGGAGTTCTAGGAGGCCGGTAGTAGGATCCTGGGGGGAAAAGATGAAAACTGATAGCAGCAGCTAAACCACCACTGCCCAGAAAGGACCACTGCTACAGTGACACCATCCAGA
>NW_011888816.1:7028544-7029682 GCF_000151845.1 Pteropus vampyrus | reverse complement strand
GGAAAACAGAAACCACACCAGTCCTTTTAACAGAGAAAATTGAATGTGGGTGCTGGTCAAACAGACATTGGAGGACTGAAGACAGAAAAGGGTCACTGGGATCATAGAGATGGTGACCTCAGGGAGCCGCTGTAACCCCCTAGGACTGGGGTAATGAAGGAAGGGGTGGGGATAGCACAACTAGAGGCTCAGAGGAGGATCCCAACTGAGTTGGGACCCGGATCTCTAAGCGGAGTGGCTGCCAGGCTGGTGCTGGTGGATCTGAAAGAGTTCTAGGAGGCCAGTAGTAGGATCCTGGGGGGAAAAGATGAAAACTGATAGCAGCAGCTAAACCACCACTGCCCAGAAAGGACCACTGCTACAGTGACACCATCCAGAAGAGTGAGCGAGACAGAAAGCAGCACCCTTGTCTTCCCCCTCCAGGCTTCCAGGCTTCCTCTAGCATACTCTAGTAGTAGAGCCTGGCAGAGCCAGCTGGCAAAGGAAAAATGCCATCTGCAAAGCCACAGCCCACATGACAGACTGAGTCTAGAAAGGTGGGTTTAGGGCTGATAGACAACAGCTTTATCAGCACAGTTATGTGGGAGTAGAACTCAAAGGATAGGCCTGGGCTGGGAACACAAACTTGGGACTCATCAGTGGGCACAACTCAGTGATCTTCTAGAACACTAATCGCACCAATGCCCTGAACTCAGCTAGACTGTAGGGTAAACCAGAGAGACACAAAGCTAGTTCCTGTCTTCGGTTGCTTCTTAACCACAAGACAGCCACAAGGGCATTTGGAAAGCAATTAAGCAATGGAATTGGTCACTTTGCCTCTGGAGCAATGGGTCCCAACCCCAGGTGAGCACTGGAATCACCTATGGAGCTTTTTAAAATGCAGATGCCCAAGCCTCACCAAGCAGTGCAGGTTGGGGGACGGGTTAGACATTTGTATTCTTTAAAAGCCTCTGAGTGATTCTGAGAAATAGCTCTCTCCCAGGCCAACAAGCATTTTGGACTCACGAGGTGGTGGCTTTTGAAGAATGGGAAGCAATTGGATAAGGTGTGGGCCAGAGGAAAAGCTGCCAAGAGGTCGACTTACAAAAGAGCAGGGAGGCAGGAATGAATGAGATACTGGGTATAATAGGTATTCAAA
>NW_011888816.1:7019797-7028494 GCF_000151845.1 Pteropus vampyrus | reverse complement strand
GCAAACACTTGTATACACACACACATGCCACACACACTGCCTCTGAATCATGTCATCCATTCTGAAGTCAGTGAAAAGTTCATGGACCAATAGGTACTTGCTTGAGGCTTAAAGGACTAGAAGATCAAAGAAGTGTGGTTCTGAGAGAATATTTAAATATCTGTGACAGGAGATAGGATGGGAGGAAGGGAAGGGTTGACATGATAGAAAGGGGTGAATGAAGGCATTGCCCTGCCACCCCAGTTTCTAAATGATCTGTGAAGCCATTTTGGTTTGAAATCAAAGGGTTTCTCTGCCAACAAATGACCAGAAGAATCAGGTAGTGTAGAAGTTCTCAGAAAAGCTAACACATTCTAAGGCAATAATTGACTGAATCTAAGAAAAAAAAATGCAATTCGGGGAGAAGCCCAAGGGACATGTGCTACTGCAAAGCTGAACTGGGCCCAAGTTGTAGAAATTAGCAAAATAGTGTCCAAAACAGCTCTTCAGATGCCGTGAATCTACGCATGACTTCATTTCCATTCCTTTAATTCCACTAGGAGCTACGATTTCCAAATTTTCCTTCAGGAAAAAAATAATCATTTAGTTCAGAAATGATGCTTTCTATATAAAACTGTAGCTGTTTCAGGGTTTATTTCTTTGATTTTTTTTTTTCCTTCCAAGAAAATCAGAATAAAGGGAATCTTTTATCTTAGTAAAATCTTACATGGAAAATTTCTCTCTTGGCACCAAAGCAGACAACAAATTCGCTCAATAAAAATTAACCAAATGCTGCACCAGGCTGGTCCTGGACACATGGAGCAAATATAGTAGGCTCTGCCCGCCATGAATGATGGGAAAAAGTGAAGCCCGACCCCGTGGAGGCTCTGCTATCCAGGCCAGTTTTCATCGAAGACATGGAACATCCCTGGGGTCATGAAAATGGAAGGAAGTTTAAATGAGCAGAGCAGCAAGAAGTAGGCATAACAGATGGGGGACGGCATAAATAACGGTGTAGAGGCTGGACTAGGATGTCAGATGTGTGAGTACAAAACTGTACAAAATATATATAATGTCTCTACCCTCAGTTCCTGACACCACACTCCTAAAACCCTTTTAAATTCCTAAGTGATAAGAGCACTAGGAGAATCTTTTGTTCTAATGAGGCAATTCTGGGTCGGCTCCCAAGTAGGGCCAGTCACCAGAAAGCCTAAGCCATGATTAAAAGGTTGGAATTTTCAGCCCCACCCCACTTTCTCCAGAGAGGGGCAAGGGGCTGGGAATGGAGTTAATAACCAATCCTGCTTACATGATGAAGCCTCCATAAAAATCCCAAGAGTGCAGGGTTCGAGATGTTTCCAGGTTGGTATACACATCCACATATTGGGAGGGTGATGCACCCCAACTCCACAGGGATAAAATCTCTTACACTCGGGACCTCCTAGACCTCACCCTATGTATCTCTTTATCTGGCTGTTCATCTGTATCCTTTATAACATCCTTTCGTAAACTGGTCAACGTGTTTTCCTGAGTTTTGCGCACTATTCTAGCAAATAACCAAGCTCAAGAAAGAATCGATTCATAGCCAGTTGATCAGAAATACCGGTGAAAACCTGTGACTTGTGATTGGGGTCTGAAATGTGGGCAGTCTTGTGGAACTGAGCCCTTAACTTGTGGGATCTGACGCTAATTCAAGGTAGACAGCATCAGAATTGAAGTGAATTACAGAACACGCAGCTGGTGTTTGTGGAGAATTGCTTGGTGTGGAAACCCTCCCTCCACATTTGGTGACCAGAAGTGTCAGAAGTGAAGTGTGGCTGCAGTGTGAGAATAAAGGAGAAATGCACAGGTGTGTGTTTTTTCTCTTCAATGAGTGGTAAGTCTGGATGGGGATTTGTGGACAGATTGTAGGGGTCAATGCAAAACAGGTTTTGAGTTTATCCTGTGGCTAATGAGGAACATATATAGATTGTTGAGCTGGAAATGAGTAATAATAGTAATTATAATAGTAATAGCTAACACTTATGACCATAGTCCAGGCATTTTACATGTATTGGCTCATTTAATTCTCACAAAAACCCTGTGGGGTGGGCACTATCATTATCTCCATTTTACTGATGAGGAAACTGAGGCACAGAGAGGTTACTAACTTGCCCTAGGTCATATAGCTTGTAAGTAGCACAGAAAGGTTGAGGTAAAGCACAGCCCGGGCCCTCAGAGGCTGTGATGGGGGAGGGTTCTGCCACGCCTTCACACTGCACCCTGACTCATGGCAAGCCAGCCTGAGAAGGAAGCTGAAAGGCAGGAGAAGCAGAGGTGAGAGGAAGATGAGGCTTGGTGATATTCCAGGGTCTGGATCAGGATTCAGCCTTGCCCTCTCATCCTCCTTTGTAGCTTCAGCTAATTGGGGAGGGGGTGTGCCACTTATAATATGCTTTCTCTTCTTCATCCTTCATTATTTTCGGATTGGGCCTCTTCCTCTGCTGGAAAACCGCACCTTCGTCAGTGGCACTTATCTAAGTACTAAGTGCCAGGCACTGTGCTGATGCTGGGGACACGGAGATGAGGGAGACACTGGCCCACCCTCAGAAGCAGACTCGTCTAAAGGGTCATGGCATGCATGGCTGGGCAGGTCATGGTGGGAGTAGGAAGGCCCAGGATGCTCTGGGGACTCACAGAAGGCTCTCAGTGGGGGTAGCATCCAAGTGATGGTGGGGAGGGTGGGTGGAGGGAGAACAGAGGCATTGGAAGAGGGACACGGGTCCTCACTTAGGCCTGAGACCTACCAAGATCCTGTGACAAGGTTCAGACAGATACTTTGCCTGCATTGTGGCCTCACGTCAGTGGAGTCTTCGAGTGCTCATTCCCCCAACAAAAACAGTAACAGAGGGCCGTTGATGTTCAAGTGTCAGACATTAAGCGTCCTCAAATAGTATTTTTTTCTCAATATAAAAGAAGCTGCAGGGCTTGTGTGGGCATAAGAGAAAAGCTATGGTTTATTGCAAGTAGAGTCAACTTCTTTTGGGACCAGCCCAGTGTCTTTGTGGGTTTAAAGGTATGAATCCACCTGTCAGGCTGGAGGGAACTCACCTCAGGCCTCACCTGTGCAGACTGGATTTCCTCATTGGTTGTCCCAAACTATGAAAACCAGGTTTTCCCTCCCAGCTCCCCAGGATGGGAGTGTGAAGTCTCTGACACATTTTCAAGGATTCTCAGGAGGATACCTTATTTGAGCAATTGTCACTGCTCCAGGGTGATGCCCGAGAGAGAGCACCAGCATTGAGGTACTCAGACATAGGCCCGCGCCCTGTCTCTGCCACTCTGTCTCTGCAGGACCCTGTCGAAATGTTTACACTCTGGGCCTCAGCACTTTACTCTTCAAAAGAGACAGAAACACCCATTGCGAAGGACAGTCATGAAGACTACAGGGGTATAGAATGAAGATATATCCCCACCATGTCAAGCATAGGGCCTGGCCTGTGGCAGATGCTCAGTAATTGAGATTTGTTGCTACGACTACAAGAATAATCCACTCGGTTGCCATCTTTCCATTTAGCCAAGTACTGATGCAACCTGCCGCTTTTAAGGACTCTCTTTAAGAATCTGGAAAAGTGACAGACCCTGGCAAAATGCACATACACACACGATTTCACACAGGATTTCAGTGGAGTCATGAAGCCCTTAATCTCACCCAAGTGCTTCACCCTGCAGGTATTCAGGGGCTCCAGGTTCAGAGGCTCCAAGTTCAGAGGCTCTAAGTTCAGAGGCCCTGCATTCAGGAGGACTTGACTGTCTGAACCCATTTATTTTGCACTGAGACGAGAGTGAGGTGGCCTCTTTGTACCTTTTCCCAGGCCAGTCTTGGGAGGCTGGTCACCATACCACCATGAATGACTTACAGAGATGGCCAGGCCCAGAGAGGCCTGGCGTTGGACCACAGAGCAACCACAGAACTCCAGGAATTAACATGCACACCAAGCGCTGTGCAGCTTGAGGAATCAGCAGCACCCATCCCATGCACGAGCTTGAATTTTTCAAACACAGGAAACTTCTGTGGCAACAAATACAAAATAGAGTTACTTAAAGCACAAGCACTAACCTGTGTAGGTACCAGAAATATTTGACATTTAGGCAGACTCTCAAACTTGACAAGGTCAGAAATCCCTGCTGTGGTCTAGCCGTCCTTCCCAGGCCCCCAGTCCAGTGTGGGCATCCATGACGGGGTTGCCTAGGCAATGCCTGAACAGTTGGCCTCCTATGGCAACTAATATAATTAAAGTGGAAACCTTTTAGAGCACAGTTTAAGCAGAATAGAATCATGCCGCATCCAAGGGCCCCTTTTTTTAGCTCCTGCAAATAAATCTCATTTCCAGGGTCTGTGGGTCACAGATTCTGCTCACAGTCACTTCACTAGTTCTTAGACTCTCATACACAAAAAGAAAGGTTTAGGTTGGGTTGATTTGTTTGTCTTTGTTTCTTTTATCTTTGCTCTCTTAAAGTCACAGAAACTAAAATTAGAGAAAAAGATAAAATGGTTAGAGGCTATGTTTCAATTTGCTCCCAAACTGCTACTCAATCAAAATAGTAGGTTTAAACTGTCTCTATTAGACTTTAGCCAATGAAAACAGGAAGAAGTTTAACAATAGTAGCAGAGATGCCTTATAACAAGCAAGTTGAATAAATGAAACTTTGTACACAGTCCTCTCCATCACCTATGTGCTCCTCTGATTCCACGCCTGTGCTTCTCCCAACCCTTCCTTTATGCTTACTTAATCTTCCAAGGGCTTTTCTCTTGAAATAAGGTGAACAAATCTATCACTTTCTCCATCTCTCCCCTTGTAAATATAATCACCTGCGTTACCTGCAATTCAGAAAGCGTCCACCAGGGGGTGGTACTTCATTACTGCAGATTGTGCAGCAATATCTGTATAAATCAAGAGTTGAAACACGAACATTTGTTCTATCAGCCTCCAGGTAGTGGGATTATGGGATAAATCTTTTTCTGCATCTTTATCCTTTTCCTCTACTTTCAAGAGAGAATATATTTCTTTGATAATCAGAAAATAAAATGTTCTAAAGTTATTACATTAAAATAGCATTATGCAAATAAAAAAGACAGCAAAATGGATGCTGGGATATTCCCTTTCATTACCATTAAATATAAGGCTATATGTTCCATGATGTACAAGAGGAATTCAAGGACTCTGGATGCAATCACGATCTGTCGCTTGTCCGTCCCACTAAGTGGCTGTTTATTGTTTGAATGGTCATCCTTGTCACCCTTGCACTTGATGTGTTAGTTTGGCTCAGAAGAAAAACACGAAATGCTGCCACTGCAAAGAATCTGAATCCCAGGGATTCCAATGACTGATCTCTCTTTTAGCCTCAAGACATTCTTTCAATCTGTCACTGTTGATCAGTGTGTGTACAACAAAATTTAGAGAAAGGAAAGAGAGAAACCGAGGTGTTTTTCTTGCCTTTATCTTCCCAACTTTTCTCGGATTTACCATTGGAACTTTCCATTTTTACTTCAATTGCCAATTTAAAAAAAAAAAAAGTAATAATGCCTCCTGCAATCGTAGTTGTAAAGAATTGTGTAAAAAATATTGTGTTGGGTATGAATTTCTCCATGAAAAAAAAATTTTTTAAGTGTTTAGAGTTTATTGCTAATCCAGCAATGTCACTTTGAGGGACATATTCTGTGTAAATAAGCAAGTGTACAAAGATGCATGTCAGGGATGTTTATTGCAAAGTTATTCAAAATAACAAAAATATTAAAACCATATAAATGTCTAGCACTTAAGAGCTTGACATACTTCCACATTTTGATATACTATAAGGTCATTAAAAGGAATAAGAGAAGTGTTTATGTGCTGGCATAGAAAGGTGTCCACTGATTGGTATGGGGGTGGGAGGAAGAAGCAGGTAACATGAGAGGAATTACAACCTAATCCTGTGCAGACGAGTCAATTAGACTAGGAGGAGAGGAGTGAAATGTAAGATCAGAGTTTTTATTGAGATTAGACTAGACATTTTTCAATGTGAAAACAGGGTTCTTATCATTGAGAAGTGGCCAGAAAGCTATGAAACCTTCCAGAGGCAACATTATGGGGAGAGAACGAGATCTGACAGAACATATTGGAAAACCATGATGGGATTAACCTAGTCAATAAAATGGTTACACCATTATATACATTATAAGTTATACATAACAATCGTTATATATTCTATATAGTTCTATATTATATATGCTATATATCATATGTATTTAGCACGTTGAGATGCTTATATTTTGATTTCTGAGAAAACAAATGACCAGGCATGGGTCCGAGACTGGGCTGTCTGTTGGGCAGTGCCCCTGCAGCGGAAACAGACTGCAGCCTTCTCCTCTCCCTCGTTCCCTGGGCCCTAACACTATGGCTCACCCCCCAGCAAATTTCCCCTCAAATGTTCAGCCTGTGGCAATGAGATATTTTTATAGCTTTCCATTTAATATCTCCCTGAGAATTATTGTTCGCTTTTACAAGGTATTACCAAGAAACGAAGGCAACAAAAACACATTTTAATTTTTCAGGCAATTTGGCTCTTCTTTCAGATAATGGAAGAATCAGAACCCTGTCAGGCGGAGAACTGGATCCCAGAGTCAGAAGATGGAGATTCTTGTCTGGTCAGTGGCCCAGACTCCTCGTACAACTTAAACAAGGCCCTCGGGCTCTCTGGGCTTCATTTTCCTCTCGTGCAGATCCTCTGCAAGATATGCCCCCAAACATCCTATGTGCCAGGATGTCTTTTGTTGTGCAAAAAACCTGAGCTAAGTTGATAACCAGAACATGTGTGTTCTAGTCCTCCTTATCCCACCAAGGAGCACTGTGATCTCAAGCAAAGAATTTAGTGTCATCGAGCATTAGTTTCTTTATCTTTAAAATAAGTCATGCTTTACCAACCTCCCAGGTATTACCACTGATTTTTATATTTTCGTTATCTAGTGCAGCATACCACCACAAAACATAGTAGCTGAAAACAACCATCTATTTTGCTCATGTTTATGTGGGTCAAGGATTTGGGAAAAGACCTAGCTGAGTGTTTCATCTTAGCCCTCCGTGGCATCACGTGGGACCTCTGAGGCTGGAGGATTCAGTTCCACAGTGCTTCTTCACTCACATGTCTGGCACAGTGATACTTCTTAATACCTCTCTCTCTCTCTTTCTCTCTCTCTCTCTCTACACATACAAACACACACGCACACACACGCACACGATATCTCATCCCAGAGCCTAAACATAGCAGGCAGGAAGCAGAAGCTTCCAGTCAATTAAAAGCTACTCCCAGACCTGGCACAGCATAACTTTCGCTGGATTTATTCTATTGGTAGAAGTAGTCAAAGTCCAGCCTAGAATCAAAGTTTGAGAAATCATCTTCATTTCTTGATGGAGGAATGGCAAGTGCACATTGCAGAGGAGCAAATGGGGGAGTAGATATTGGAAAATAGAATCTGTCATATATTGTTTTTGTTGTTATTCTGGGCAAAAATGATGATAGATATAGAAAGTCTTTGAAAAATTAAATCTCCGTGCATGTATCAAGTGCCATTATGATCCTCATTTCAATTTTCCATTTTTAACCTACTTTCGTTAGTGTGATTTTAAGGTAAGCAATGGCTCCATTCCAAATCCAGCTACAGTAGTCTCCAAAGCAGTATCTGTCCCTTAGATCAACTTCAGTTAGAGACCCAGGGTAATTCCTTCAACAGGAGGACATAGAGATCTCTTGATTGAACAGAGACTTGATATATCAGTCATGACATACCAGATTATGATCTAGTAACTGACAACCACAAAATCAATGGCTTGAGAAAAGTGTAACTCTTTCTCACTGTCTGCCTGTCACAGGTTGGCTGGGGCTTTGCTGTTCTGAGGCCTGAGCTGACAGAGCATGCACCATCTGCAGTCTTGCTGGGCACCACAGCAAAGGCAGGGAGTATGGCTTCCACCCAGAAATGAGACATGTCACTTTCACTCACATTACATTGGCCAACACAAGTCACATGGCCACACCCGACCTCAAAGGGAAAGGCGTGTGCGATCTTTCTATGCTCCAGATGGACAACCAGAAATACTGAAGAACTGCATTCCTAATGATGACACTTGGATTGAACTTTTCCAAGATTCTGCTCAAGGACATTTTCAGAGCCCCTTCTCAATGCGTAAGCACCTGATTGAAAATGCAGAGAAAGTGCATGCTGTTATCCTATATTCTCCTGCTCTAATATGCTGTATATATATATTTTTTTTTTTGCAAAGCTTTTCCTTGCTATTTCTTGTAAGACATTTCCCAAGGGAGTGACAGTGATTGAAATCCTGACCTTGCCTGGAGATTCAGGAAGAACAAAATGTTCCCTGGGGGGAGTTCGCAATAGTACCCATCTGCTACCTCCACAGAACACATGGAGATGCCACATGCAACCCACATTAGCGAGTCTTCACCCAGAGTTTCATGTTCTTGGCTTAGATTGTAGTGTGTTAACGAAGTCAGCACAGCAGAGTGGAGAGAACAGTGCAATAGGAATTACGTTCCATGGGTTCAAAACCACCACTTCCTAGCATGTGACTGTGGACAATTTACTCAACTTCTTTGAGCCTCAGTTTTCTCAGCTGCAAAATGACAATAGTAATAACACCTGCTGGAGCTGTTCTGAGAATCAAATGAGATAATAGGTAT
>NW_011888816.1:7015806-7019747 GCF_000151845.1 Pteropus vampyrus | reverse complement strand
CACTGATTTTTATATTTTCGTTATCTAGTGCAGCATACCACCACAAAACATAGTAGCTGAAAACAACCATCTATTTTGCTCATGTTTATGTGGGTCAAGGATTTGGGAAAAGACCTAGCTGAGTGTTTCATCTTAGCCCTCCGTGGCATCACGTGGGACCTCTGAGGCTGGAGGATTCAGTTCCACAGTGCTTCTTCACTCACATGTCTGGCACAGTGATACTTCTTAATACCTCTCTCTCTCTCTTTCTCTCTCTCTCTCTCTACACATACAAACACACACGCACACACACGCACACGATATCTCATCCCAGAGCCTAAACATAGCAGGCAGGAAGCAGAAGCTTCCAGTCAATTAAAAGCTACTCCCAGACCTGGCACAGCATAACTTTCGCTGGATTTATTCTATTGGTAGAAGTAGTCAAAGTCCAGCCTAGAATCAAAGTTTGAGAAATCATCTTCATTTCTTGATGGAGGAATGGCAAGTGCACATTGCAGAGGAGCAAATGGGGGAGTAGATATTGGAAAATAGAATCTGTCATATATTGTTTTTGTTGTTATTCTGGGCAAAAATGATGATAGATATAGAAAGTCTTTGAAAAATTAAATCTCCGTGCATGTATCAAGTGCCATTATGATCCTCATTTCAATTTTCCATTTTTAACCTACTTTCGTTAGTGTGATTTTAAGGTAAGCAATGGCTCCATTCCAAATCCAGCTACAGTAGTCTCCAAAGCAGTATCTGTCCCTTAGATCAACTTCAGTTAGAGACCCAGGGTAATTCCTTCAACAGGAGGACATAGAGATCTCTTGATTGAACAGAGACTTGATATATCAGTCATGACATACCAGATTATGATCTAGTAACTGACAACCACAAAATCAATGGCTTGAGAAAAGTGTAACTCTTTCTCACTGTCTGCCTGTCACAGGTTGGCTGGGGCTTTGCTGTTCTGAGGCCTGAGCTGACAGAGCATGCACCATCTGCAGTCTTGCTGGGCACCACAGCAAAGGCAGGGAGTATGGCTTCCACCCAGAAATGAGACATGTCACTTTCACTCACATTACATTGGCCAACACAAGTCACATGGCCACACCCGACCTCAAAGGGAAAGGCGTGTGCGATCTTTCTATGCTCCAGATGGACAACCAGAAATACTGAAGAACTGCATTCCTAATGATGACACTTGGATTGAACTTTTCCAAGATTCTGCTCAAGGACATTTTCAGAGCCCCTTCTCAATGCGTAAGCACCTGATTGAAAATGCAGAGAAAGTGCATGCTGTTATCCTATATTCTCCTGCTCTAATATGCTGTATATATATATTTTTTTTTTTGCAAAGCTTTTCCTTGCTATTTCTTGTAAGACATTTCCCAAGGGAGTGACAGTGATTGAAATCCTGACCTTGCCTGGAGATTCAGGAAGAACAAAATGTTCCCTGGGGGGAGTTCGCAATAGTACCCATCTGCTACCTCCACAGAACACATGGAGATGCCACATGCAACCCACATTAGCGAGTCTTCACCCAGAGTTTCATGTTCTTGGCTTAGATTGTAGTGTGTTAACGAAGTCAGCACAGCAGAGTGGAGAGAACAGTGCAATAGGAATTACGTTCCATGGGTTCAAAACCACCACTTCCTAGCATGTGACTGTGGACAATTTACTCAACTTCTTTGAGCCTCAGTTTTCTCAGCTGCAAAATGACAATAGTAATAACACCTGCTGGAGCTGTTCTGAGAATCAAATGAGATAATAGGTATGGGACACTAGGAACAGTGCCTGGAATTTTTTAAATTGCTATTCTTGCTGTAGTTGGTGTTGTTATTTGGCCTGGCTCTGAAAGCCAATGACCAGTGTTGAACCCTGTGCAATAATTGATGGTCATACTCATCTGGTCAGGCCCTTGGTACTCATGTAAGAGAGCACAGCCATTAGGCCTGTGAAGATAAAATGAAAAAAGATGCAAAAAGCAGCAGTCCCTTACATTTAATTATTTTGAGATGAAATAGTTTTATGCATTGAATAAGGAGATAGTTATCCTTCTCATCCAAAAATATCTCCTACCAACCTGCCAAGATGCCTGATATTTTCTCATTAGAAATCCATTCATTTGGCCTAACCATTGCCTTGTCTAAGTGCCTCATAAACATTCATTGAACATATCCAGGACAGAAGGAAAGGGCTTAACAAGAATAACCAAGGCATTTCTAATATATACCTAGGTGAAAAAGACTAGAAAGTTCTCCTGCCCAGTACTCTCAGAGGAAAATAACTAAAATTCCACCTATGTGATGACATTACAAATTCTTTTTTTAATTACAATTATTGGGGTGACATTGGTTAATAGAATCATCTAGGTTTCAAGTGTACCAAAAATTCTTATTAAAATAGTTTTTTCCATCTGTATCACTGAAATGGTTTCTGAACCAGCATTCTTGCCTCTAATCAGCTTCCTCTAATCCAGCCTCTAAATTACTGCCGGTAATAGCTATGATCACGTCATAAACTTAGTCTAACGCCACTTGCTTCAAAATGGATACTGGTTCTTGATACGGCATGGGAGGGCCCCTATCATCACACTCTTGGCTCCCTCTTTAGCCTTGTCATTTACTGCTGCCTCCAGCTCCCTCATCACCAACATTCTAACTCAAACATACAAGTTGGCTAGGCAGAAAGCATCACATTCTTTCTTTGCCTGTCACCTTTACAGGAGTTGTCCCCTTTGCCTCCATCACACTGAATGGAAATCAGAGTGTGGGGAAAACTTTCCTCCATCAGCATTATCATGTGATTCCTGAGGGACCAATGATTATAAGACCCATTCCCTCCAGACATAAGAATGGGCATGTGACTCAGGCTCAGCCAATTATAGAACTACTTTCTATTGGAAATATAATTAGTCCAGGGATGGCCGAGATATCAGAATAAGGCAAATCAGAGCCTTCCCTTGTGGTGTTATTAAATGAAGTCTTATTTCTTTAGTTAGGAAGCTAGAATAATGTACACCTAGGGGGTGCCAGAAGCTCTCCTCTCCTCTTGTCTCCAAGGCAAAGATACTGTCAGGTGGTGGAACTAAAGTAGAAAAGGAAGCAGGAGACGGGAAGAGAGGGAGGGAGGGAAAGAGGGAGAGGGAGAGGATATGAATACATAACAGACCTTATTTTCATCCCGGGATCCACCCAAGCCTGGTATGGTGAATTTAAAATATGTCCACAAATTATTTGTTACTCCTCTCTTCAGTAGGTTAAGCCCAATTTCCCTCTCCTTGAGTGCGAGCTGGATTTAGGGATGTGCTTCTAATAAATAGAATGTGGTAGAAATTACAGAGCATGACTTTTGAAGGTAGGTCTTAAAGGCATTGTGGCTTCTGCCTTGCTTTCTTTTGGATCACTTGCTCTAGGAGGAGCTAGGTGCCATGTCAGAGGACATTAAAGCAGCCCTAAAGAAAGACCCATGTGATGAGGAACCGAGGCCTCCTGCCAACAGGCAGTGAGGAGCTGAAGGCCCTTGCCCATGGCCATGCGTGTGCGCCATCTTGGAAGTGGACATTTCAGCCCTAGTCAAATCTTCAGATGTCCCGGCAAACGTCTTATCTGCAACCGCATGAGACACCTGAGCCAGAACCGTCCACTTATGCCACTACCAAAATCCTGACCTTCAGAAACTGGGGGATATAAATGTTTGGTGTTTTAACTAAGTGGTGAGATAATGCGTTTCTCAACAAACAGTAAGTGATACATGAAGCATCTCCAGGTCCATTCTTGGATATCCCATATTTTTTCTGTATTCGAATTGGGTTTCTATCTTTCACATATGAAATTTCCCTAATTAGACTATCACCTTTCCCTTGCTCTCCCAACGTCTTCAGCTAAGTCTCTCTTACCTTTCAGATTCTCACTGAGTATTACCTCCTCTGGGAAACCTCATCTGTCCTGCTCCCC
>NW_011888816.1:7007091-7015756 GCF_000151845.1 Pteropus vampyrus | reverse complement strand
TCCACTTATGCCACTACCAAAATCCTGACCTTCAGAAACTGGGGGATATAAATGTTTGGTGTTTTAACTAAGTGGTGAGATAATGCGTTTCTCAACAAACAGTAAGTGATACATGAAGCATCTCCAGGTCCATTCTTGGATATCCCATATTTTTTCTGTATTCGAATTGGGTTTCTATCTTTCACATATGAAATTTCCCTAATTAGACTATCACCTTTCCCTTGCTCTCCCAACGTCTTCAGCTAAGTCTCTCTTACCTTTCAGATTCTCACTGAGTATTACCTCCTCTGGGAAACCTCATCTGTCCTGCTCCCCATGCTCCACCCGTCCAAGCTGGGAGAGGGTCCCTTCTCGGAGTCCCCCTTCCTTCCACTAAGTGCCATTATCATTTTGTGAGTCTCCTGAACTAGATTCTAGGCTCCTGAGAGCAGTGTCCATGTCTTTTCAACATAGACTACTACATCCCCCCTACCAAGAAGAGTTTTCACACATCAGGACTCAATCAATGTAATAGACAAGGTCAGTGCCCTACTTGGATCCCCTTTGCTGCCAGCTCAGTGAACAACTAGTGCCAGACTGCCCAGGACTTTCCAGGTTTTAGCACTGAAAATCGTGCATCCCAGGAACCCCTCGGTCCTGGGCAAATTGAGGTCACCCTACAGTGACCTTGGTCTACCTGAGCAAATTGATGTCACTATAGGTCACTAGCTCCCAGTTCCTTCTGCAAGAACTAGCGCCAAGAGCTAATACCTATGACTATCTCTAGAGAATGGCCTTTGGCTGATAGGAGCTGCCTCACCTAGAGACACTGGGAGGTTACACCACCACCCTCGGGGGCAGTGATTGGCTGACACAGGGGTATAAGAGCACAGCCCCCTTGTCTCAAGGTGGGGCAACTCAGTAGTGCCATTTATGCTCCAGAGTCCCCTCAGTGGTTTAGGCCATAGTGAGGCTACACCTGAGACCACATCCTTGCTCAGCCCTTTCCCCTGCTTATCCTACTTCCCTCACTGTTTTATGCAATTCTCCTTCAGTACGTCTCATGAACCCGATCCCCTGCATCGGGTTCTGTTTCAAGGGAATCCAAACTAAGGTGCTAAATAGTTGCTGAATGAATGAATGAATGAATGAATGGATGGATGGATGAATGAAGAGAATCTTAGTCATTTAACATTTCCAAGCTTGTTTCCCGATCTGTAAACAGGAATAATAATACTCACCTTACAGCGTTGTCCTAAGAAATAAAGGAAATGGTATTTGCAAAGTGCCTGGAACTGTGCCTGTGCCCATGAGGGGTTGTTCCATAACAACTCTCTACTCCCCTCCCTACGTGAAAGGAAGCCCACCACATGGGCAGTCCCCCTCTCTGCTCTTGGGTGAGCCAGGCTCTCCCCTCTGCCCACAGTGACCAATAGTTTTCCTGAGTCTGACTCAGCCCGTAGGTCTGACTGTGGGGAATGAGGTTGCTCCTGAATTTAAGGGCGGCACCATCACTGCAGAAAGCTAGGCAGGTAGACAAGGAGTGACTGGCAAGCCATCTGATAGCAGGTTTGGGTAGAAAGTTGTTTGGGCTGAAGGACATTCGTTTCTTGAAGACAAAGCAGGCATGCGGAGAACTTGTTAGCGGGAAAGTGTAAGCTCCTGTCTTGGGGAGAGGAGATGTCTAGACTCTTCCCCTTTAAACCTCTCCAAGGTAGTTTCGCCTGTTGGTGAAGAGGCCCAGAACTTGCAGAGATCCTCGTGACAGCAGCGAGTGCACCTAAAGGCAGTGGACAGCACCTCCGCAAAGTCAGAGGGCAGTACCCGCCCCCACTCGCTGCCCACAGGCACCTACCCGCCCTTGGTTTACCCTCCTAGGAAATTCAGGGTTCCAGGAAGAATGATAAATTATGCTCGGGTTGGAGGTTCAGCTGAGAAAAGCCACGTGACCTTGCTCTAGAACCATAGGCCTCTGAAGGAATGGACAGCAAGTCCTGGTGAGAGCTATTTAGGGAAACTGGCCCTCTTCCACCACCCAAACATGTGTGGCAGATCTCTGGTGCCAAATGGCAGCTCTCAGGATGAAAGGGGGGTGGAGAATTGCCCCCAGAAAAATGCTCAAAGTCTCAGCTAACAGAGACCTGACTTCAGGATCAGGCAGACATGCACACAAAACCTGGCTCTGCTCTCATTGCTTCTGTGACCTTGAATGAGGTCACATCTCTATATCTCTGAGCCTCCAATTACTCATCAATAAAATGAGTGTAATCACCTTTGCTTTACAGGGCTGTGGGGAAGATGCACAAATGCCACAGCTGTAGAGCACTGGGCTCACTACGGGAACTCATGGTGCAGAAGTTCTGGTCTCCCTGAGCCTGAGAACTGAGTCAGGGTGCTCGCACTACATTCTGGACTCACGGAGAATCCCTAAGCTGTCCTCTCTACCCATCCCCTTCCCTCACCCATGTGGTCAAGGCTTCAGGCTATGCTGGACCCTAACCCCAATAAAACCCAGAGTTAGATGGACCTTGCATTTAAAAAAGGGATTCCATACAGCTTAATATCTAACCCAAAGAAATAAATCAGTCATGATGGAATTTCTACACAATAATAAACGTTGGACTTTGATGGTTCCCATTATCTACTACTACTTAACCAACACAAAACTGTGCTTAAAATAAAACCAAATATATAATATGTAATATAGCAATATACCGTATATTTATATATAATGTAATTATTATCTTGGTTCTCTGTGCTGACTGAATGGCTCTCACTTGGGGACTTTCACGCAATGGCTGGGGTTAGAGCCATCTGAAGGCTTGGCTGTCCAAGACGGCTCACTCACGTGGCTGGCAGCTGATAGTGGCAGTTCCTGAGGAGCCCAGCTGAAGCTGACCACCAGGAAAACTCCACATGCCTTCTCCACATAATGACAGCAGCTGGGTTCTGAGAGGCTGCACCCCAAAAGCAAGCCTTCCAGCAGGCCTAGGAGAAGCTACAGCCTTCAGCTGCAGTAACCTAGCCTTGACAATCACTCCACATCACTTCCACTGCATTCTGCTGGTTAAGAGCCAGTCACAGCCAGACCAAATGCAAGGCGTGGATGTCAGGAGGCCCGGTTCACTGGGCACCATCTTTGGAGACCAAAGAAATAAATGTTAATGAAGAATGAGGAGAGGAAGATTGGCATTTATCAAATGCCTGCTCTGTGCCAGGCTTTTCAGAAACATTACTCTATATAGTCCTCACAACCCCAAAGAGGTGTCCCTGCCCCCCATTTTAAAGAAAAGGCAACTGAGGTTCAGAGAGATTACGTATTCATCCGAGGTCATAAAACTGCAGAGTGGCCAGGCCAAAGTTTGAACTCAGGTCTGTGGGCATCCGAGCCTGTGCATCTCCTCAGATGACCCTGGGCTGTGAGAATTTCATAGGCAACCATTTTCCTGGCTGTCCTGCCTCAAGAAACTGAGGACTTCACATGCTGATAATCACCTTCTCCTTTTCACTTGGACAAGTTGCCCTTTCACTAGAAAGGGAAATGACTTTCAGCTCCACCCAGTAAATCCCCTAGCCTCCTGCTCTGCCCACGGAGACAGTGAGGCCCATCCATCACTGAGGCTTGGCTTACCTGCCCCCGTACTGCTGCGTTAGTTCAGCCCCTTGGTTCTGCCAGGAGCAAAGGCAGCCTCGCTCCAGGTCCTTCCCTCCTCCCACTGCAGCGCTGAGCCCCCATTTCTCCACGGATCTCCCAGCTTGCTTTGCTGACTGGCTTTGCTAAGGTTCCCTGACTTTTATAGACATGAGCCAAAGCTGGGTCATTAAGCCTGAATCTTTGGAAATCCCAGAGACTCATAGTCCAATCTAATGTCTACCGCGGGTGACGAACAAAGCACAAGTGATCTGAGACCACGGATACAGAGCCTGTACCCTGCCCCTAGTAATATAGCCCCACTGACCCGGCTGCTAATTTAATCACATTCACAGAGGAAATCAAATCAGGACAAACTGCAGCAGGTTTGAAAAGTGCCTCCTCAGTTCTTCCCTAATAGACAAAGGCTGAAATGTGAGGTGAGGGCCAGAAACTTTCCCCACCCCACTATACAGAAATGATGGCCAAACTAGAAACTTCAATGCCAAGGACTGCTTACAAAGGCAGCCCACCTGGGGTACAGACCATGGACCATGTGCCCAGACTGAATGGTCGGCCTGCAGGTGTGAAGTCATCAGCATCCCTAAACAGTGTCCCGCTGCTTTGGTATGAACTCATGTCCCCAGAATCCACGGGAAAGGCCCCATGGAAAAGAAATAAAGCACATCCTCCATGGACTTATTTGTAATCATGGTTTCAGGAATTACTCTGTTTTTCCCAAATTAGGGCACTGACGCCGTTGCTTCTTGTCCTGGAGGGCAAGGGCCTGAGAAAGTAAAATCACCTCTTCCCAGCTTCTTTCTTCCAAGAGCACAGAGCATCTTCCAAACTATTGCAGTACCTGTGCTCATATTATTCTGATTTTATGCTAAAATTAAGCTGTTCAAGTTCACTTTCCTCATCTGTTTGGTGAGGGCTTCGACTAAATAAGGGTTCCTCCCAGATCTTAAATCCATGATTTTTATGTCAGAGTGATGGAGTGATGTTAAAATGGAGTCGCCCGTAGACAATTACTTATAATTTTTTTTTCATTACGGATATTCCTGCTGCTTTCAATCCCGGGAGTCATTACGCTTTCACTGGTACTGGTTTCAATCCTTGCTCTGCCACTGTGTCACCTTGGGAAAGTTACTTAACAGCTCTGAGGCTCTGTCTCCTCATGTGAAAATGGGGTTGAAGTTAGCTGACTCACAATGTCATTACAAAGATCAAATGAGATAATGTCTGTAAAGCACCTTGCTCAGAACGGACTCAGGAGATGCTCAGAAAATGTTAATTCTCTTCTGGTTCTTCTAGCATTCCCTGTTCATAAAGAAATCCCACAGGAACATTGCTGACCCCCACCCCCACCCCCAGCCCAGCCCCTTTGCTGTGTCAGGTTTCTTTTCTCCCATCCCTGTCCTACCCTGGCAGGTGGTAGTGGCCTGAGCCAGCTCTACCCAGCTTGTGAGAGCTGATAGTGCTCATTTTTTCCCAGCTCCACATTCAATAACCTCACACTGATCAACAGATAGTGGCCATGATGGTCTTTATACTACAGTAATTAGCAATGCTACAATTCAAGGCTTCCATCCTTCCAGAACAGTTTATTAGTACAGTCTTGCTGGCAGGCTACCCTTCTCCACCATCCTACCCACCCAGGCCCACCCACGGCCCACAGAGGAAGGCAGGAGGCTGGACATTGTGGGGAATATTGGACATAAAGCACAGCTTTCCCCCATACTAAACAGAGGTTTTTCGACTGGTTACATGGGGCCAGTCAGAGGCCCCGCTAATAGCCAGCTGCCATTGATTTTCTAACAAGAGAGAAAACCAGCAAAAAACATGTACACAGAGGCCAGTCGACCTCTTTTCGGATCAGACGAACCCAATTGAAAAACAACTTCCGAAAAGTTTCTGGCTAGGACAGAATAAGAGGGGATGTTTCTGAAATAAGACCACTTTGTTGTTTACATGTAGGTAGTTGACAGTTTTTTCTAAAGAAAAATTTTAAATAAATACATGTTAGGAAATGGCAAAACAAATTAAAGGCCACAGATTGTTCATAATAAATACACTTTTATGGCCCTTTAAAGTTCATCAGGGCCCGTTTTAAGCACTTTACAAATGTTAACCAATTAAATCCTCATAATAACCCTGCGAGATATACACTAACATTAGCCTCGTTTTGTAGATGAGGAAACTGAGGCAAAGAGAGAAACTCTGTGAAGTCGAGATCAGCAACCTTTGACAAGGTAGCCCCTGACAGACATTTGCTGAGGCAGGTGGAGATGGGCTGAGAAGGGGCCCATGTAAGTTGTTCCTTCTCTCTGATCATCTCTTCTGCCTGGACCACCCATCCTTCTTCAGTCTCGCAAACTCCTGCTCATCCTTTACATTCTCATAAGCTGTGGCAGAAGGAGGTCTGCTCTTCTTCTCTTGGCCGTCTTGCCTCCCCACCTATCCCTTTCCAGGAGAAGAAATTAATATCATTATAGTCCATCAGTGCAATGCCAGGAAATGCTGTTGATGGTAGGAAGGAAAGGCTTGCTTCTCCTATAACTCCGGAAGCACTAAGCTTCCCACAGGCTTGCACAAGACTCAAGGTTCTCCAGCGAGATCCCCAAGAGGAGAGGGCAAAAAAGAAAAGAAAGATGAGGTGGGAGGGAACTCCCAATCACCCACCATGAGGGGCCTTTGAGACTAACTGGTGACTCTGTGAGAACAATGGGGAAGCAACTTGCATCGATGTCCCCAAAATCTGAGTGCAACCTTCATCAGCTAAGACAAAACTCACAGAGTTGTTGGCAAAAATAAAAGGTTATTAACACATTCAAACAGTACAGTGGGATACAAAAGTGAAATATGAAAATTGAGAGTGTATTCAAGTGTTATCTATGTAAAAAGCAAAAATAATTATGGGGGACCAAGGAATAGAAAAAGAACATAGAACTTAATAAGTCACCCGAACATTGATTTTTATGTGAATAGGAAAATTAAGCTAAAAGTATAAGAAAATGGAAAAATCAATATTCAATATTCAATGATCATGACTAAAAGCTGTATTTTAAATACTGAGCCACAAGTCAAGAAAAATAGAAATGAATAGCCTTACTTAGGCTTTTATGTGGTGACTATGCTAGTTTCATGAAACTAGTAGTGTCACTTAAAAATCAAATTTTGGAAGAATTATATATCGAAACTACATTGGGACTGTTCCTATAAAGAAAATGTATCTGTTACTCTTTTTCACCTATTTTTTACATTAACAAACACAATATTCTTTCATTTGGAAAAAATTAAGTCCCCAAATTCCCAGGATAACTGGTGAACTTCCAAGCTCATTTCCTCATTTGTATATATGTACCGTTTTCTACATAATTGGAATCATACTCTACATATTATTCTGTGACTTAACATCTTAGAAGATCTCCCTGTCAATACGTATAGATTGACGGAAGTCTTGTTCGCCATTACATTGCATTACATAACATACTGCAATCATTCCCTATTGAAGAACCATTAGATATTTTCCAATTCTCTACTACTACAAGCTATTGCCGTGAACCTGGATATGTTTGTGCTCATTTAAGTATTGCTGGAGGATATATCTCTAAAAATGAAATTGCTAGGTCAAAAGGTGCAAGATAATAGATATTATCAAATTTATTTCCAATAATGAAGTAGCAATGGATCTCACACTAATAATGCATGTGAATTATTGAATTTATGAAATAATTTGAGGAGAATCCTCATCTTTAAAATATCGTCTCCTCCCATCTAGAAACCTGTCTGTCTGTTATCTCGAAACTTCTCTCACACAGACCATGTACCTCTCTTGTCAGATTTACTCCTAAATGTTCAGACTTCTGAACTTGCTGCTAGTTCTAATCATTTCTCAATTGATTTGATTGTTCTTTATATTAAAAATACCCATGTCATTTCAACTTTTCTTATATGACTGTATCAGCTTCTTATCCTTACATAGCCTTCCCCAGGAAGCCTTCATTCACTCTGCACCCTGCTTTCCTTTAATGTGAGCACTTTGAACAGTGCATAGGAATCATCTGTGTACTGGTAGCTTCCCATGTGAAACTCAGCTTCTCATCATCACCATTCGTAAGCAGGTATAATGTGCCATGGACTGGGCTAAGCGGTTTACATTCATTGTGTCATTTAATTCTAATATCATACCTCTGGAGCAGTTATCATTATTCCCATTTCTCCACTGAGGAAACTGAGGCTTGGAGAAGTGGTGTGGCACTTTCCAGTCCACACAGCTAATAATTGAGGAGCCGAAATTTCAAACCCTACCAGATTGTCACAAGCCAGCACCCAACTCTGCTATGACACCTTCCTAATGCCTGGAACTCATGTTATATTCATCTCCTCACCCTTTCTTCCAGCACAGTGTGACACATGGTAGATCCTTGCCAATGTCATTTCTTTGATATGTCAGATAGCTTGGAAAGTTTCCAAATAGTTCCCTCAGCTTGGACAAAACCTATCAGATCTCTACTTATGTTCACCCATGCATGGAAGATGCTTTTAATAACAGCATCGGATTGGGGTTTCAATAACAGAAGAGAACATTCTAGTAGGAGGAAGTATCAGACACCTCTTGTCCCTCATCTCACATCCTCTTTGCCTGCATTTTTACTCCACCCAGTGACAGCAGCCACCAGCTCATGCACCCTCCTCCCTACATAAATATCTGTCTCTCCTGCCCCTAGACTTCTCCGCCCTTGC
Organism: Pteropus vampyrus; assembly: GCF_000151845.1. Taxonomy (NCBI): domain Eukaryota; kingdom Metazoa; phylum Chordata; class Mammalia; order Chiroptera; family Pteropodidae; genus Pteropus; species Pteropus vampyrus. The sequence continues at coordinate 7,007,397 of NW_011888816.1, read as the reverse complement.
CCATGAACTGCCATGGCAACATATCCATTTTGAAGCGTGAGTCAGGTGAGAAGGACGAAGGTTGTTAATGCTGCCAGATAAGGACCCTCTTTCCCACCCTTCAGGTGGACCACTCCGAGGCACGTCCTGGACAGCTCCACAGAGGGTTCCAGCAGGCTTGAGAGCACTGCCCACAGCCATGACCAGCTTGACGACACAGCCTTGGACTGGCTTTCCCACCTTCTCTGTTTCCCTTCCCTCAGTCTCCCACTCCTGTTCTCTGGAATCACTTACCAAAATAATCTACCTGCACACAAATCCTTGTCT
>NW_011888816.1:7001803-7005801 GCF_000151845.1 Pteropus vampyrus | reverse complement strand
GCCCCTTCCTTCATCTCCAAAGTCGGTATCTTCTCTCTCTGACTCTGCCTCACTCTGCTTCTAGCAGATGGCTTTCTTCTTGGAGGCTTCCTACTGCTCAAGCAGGCAGCCAGTGAGGCACTTTAGTATTTTTCTTCCACCAAAGATATATTCCGTGTTAAGCCAGAGACATCATTCCCCCAGGGAAAAAAAAAAATGCATTTCCATTACAGGAATCTTCAGCAGAGCCTGTAGCCAAGGTTCCCTGTCGCATCTAAGGAAATCCGGGATTACGTTTAGGGACCACCTGGATAATCCAGGATAGTCTCCCCATTCTAAGATCCTTAATCATATCTGCAAAAACCCTTCTTCTCATATAAGGTAACCTTCACAGGTTCCAGGGATTATAGCCTGGGTATTACTGGAACTATTATTCAGCCTACCACAGCCCAGTTCAGAGAAATTCTTGTGACTTTATGAAGCCCAACAAAGCCAACCAAGCTGGGGGCCACTCTAGAAAAGTAACCCAGAAAACTATTAAATAATCAAGGCTACAGCCTAGTCAGTCACTCACATGCACACTTTAGAACTGAGTAAAGGAGGCCAACCCATGAGACACTCAGGAAGTCAGCAAAGTGCAAGCATGTCCCAGACACCTCAGCCAGCCTTGCCACACTGGCCTGCTCTTCCCAGGCACTCAGTGTTCTCATGTTTCAATGCTCTCCTTCCTCGCCTCCATAGCAATAGACTCTCAGGAGAAAAGGACATCAGGAATTTACACTGCCAATGCTTTGCAGCCTTAGCCTAATTTTTGATATAAGATGAAGGGCCTTATCCTTTGCAGAAGGAAGTTCAAGCATCAGAGACCAACTAAGTGCTTCCTACTGCTCATACAGGCAGACAATGAGGCCCTTTAGCATTTTTCTCCCACCAGGGAAATATTCAGTGTCAAGCCAGAGACTTCGTTCCCCCAGAAAATGCATTTCCATTGCAGGCATCTTCAGCTGAGTGAAGATTCTGCCAAAGACTTGTCTTCCTTCCTCCTTCTCTCATTGCTAGCAATACCTGCTGATTGCTTAACAAACCACGTTATCTGGGACTCCAGCTGCAGGAATGGCAGCCTCGCTGAGCCAGGGTAGTGAGAACAGGTGAAAAGCAGAGTTCTGAAGACTTTGCAGTCCAAATCCAAAAGCTGAATCCTCCCTGCCTCCCAGGAACCCTGTCAGTGACCATCTACCTGTCTATGGACCTCATCTCCAGCCATGAAGGCAGAAGGGAACCAAAGCTGGCCCCGGCCCCTCTGCCACTTCCAGGCATCCATCTCTCTCTCCAATATCTCTCAACTCATCCCTTACCAGGTTTGATAGATCATAGAGGATGTTTAAAAACTGAGAAACATTTTAAACTCAAATAAGAACTAATGGCAACATCTGGGTCACTGTAACAGGCAGAGAGGGAGATATTTAGGGGCAGCAAAGTCTCTCATGTGATGCCCAAATCATACCAAATAGGCAATGATACACCTTTGTATATGTTCTACTGGGCAAATGCTGCAGATTGTATTTAGGGCTTTGTTGGTTCTCATTGAAGGACAATTTGAGGGACTCACTTCAGTCAATGTTACCACGATGTGCTGCTTCTGCCCATCTACCAGGTAATTCCTCCAGTTAGGTTGATTATGTGTAGCTATGCACAGCCCCAACATGAGTTCCTATGAGTCTCACAGGGACTGTGGGACCTGGTGTCTATGTGCAGGAGACCAGGAAAGTGGCTGGGGTTTTCTGGACCCACAGTCAACCCCCAGAACTTGGCCAGCACTAACTTAGAAACTTGAGCAGGTAACAGTCTTCCTGAGTCTTATGGTTCCCCATGTGTAAAATGAAAATAATGCCTCCTAGAGTCACTGGGGAAACTAAATGAAGTTCACACATAAAATACATAAAATCACAGTGACTACTCTATATCAGACGTTCAATAAATGTACCTATTCTTAATGTTATTTATAATAATATTAATACAAAAATCATGCTGCTAGTTATCTATGGCTATTTGAAGACAAGAGTAATGACCCAGAGAACTCTCTCTCTTTTCATGTTTTGCTCACTCCCAGTCCTTTTAAGATGAGAGCAATGTTTTACTTTGCCTGGGATGTCCACAAAAATCGAGGAAGTGCTTGCTGCGTTCAAGTAAGAACAAGTTCGAGCAAGGTATGGAGAGTACTCTTAAGGGAATTACCACCACAATGCGGAGTTAAGAACGACAGGTCCAGAAAAAGATGGATCTAAGTCACATTTCTTGGTGCTCATTGAATCAGAAGAGCTTCCAGAATTCAGAGAAGGTCTTAGTCAGAGAAGGTCTTAGTCCTCAGGCAGCAGACACACAAAAGGCTCTTTAGGAATTGCACCTTGAAGAAAAGGAAGGACATGAACACGTGGAGAGGAGCGGAGAGATATCCTACCCCATGAGTGTGGCGCAAAGGGAAGGAACGACCTTTCCTCCGTTTGTCCCCAGCTGTCTTTGTGACAGCCACCAAGATGGTGCACAGGGGCTGGAGCGCTCAGTGAGCTCTGCAGTTCCCTAAATCTGCATCACAGATGTGAGGAACTCAGCCTGCAAGCTGATTTGCAAGTTCGTGCAAAAACTCTTCCTACCCACAAGCTGGGAACTTGCTTTCTGAAAGAGATTTTCTCAGTTCAAATTAGTTACAGTGGCGTTGATAATCCCCTTGTTATGGGATTAGAATATATCACTGTATTGAGATTAGAGCTGGACAGATAGGTTTGCAAGAGTTTGGATTCAACTCAAAGTTCCAAGCTAGGCGGTCTTCCCAACAGGCTATGTGGTCTGTGGCTGGACCAATGGTGCCACCTAGTGGCCGCAATGATCTCTATTTGGAAGGGTTTCCTTTGGGGCACATTTCAACTCCTGAAGCCTTGTATGTGCTGGGGCCGGAATAGTGACTGATGTAGGCTAACCCCTTCTTCCCAAGGGGCTTGCAGGCTGGCGGGCCTTACTAGTCCAGATCCCATGACTCTCGTCAACGATGGCCCCCAGGGAGTGCATGGTGGACAGCATGGACCAGGCTTTCTGAATCCCAGAGCTAACATAAATGTAGATGTCTGCAGAGTGGGATTTCAATGATTATAAAATGGCCTCCTGGACCCATATTCTCTCGAATGCCGAAAGTCCTTTCCACAGTTGACAAAACCCGTTCCTGGACTTACTCATGCATCAGCGCATATTTACCATTTGCCTCTATGAATCAGCTACTATGCTTAGGGCTGAGACACAGAAATGTTCAAGGACCAGCCCCTGCCTTCCACACATGGCCAGTACAGGCCGTGGAGCCCTCTCCCGGACTGGCAAAGCACTGCATCATCTTCTGTCTCCTTCCCCAGACACATTGCACCCTCCGCCCACTCCCCACAGTTCCCTGTGCACCCGCGCTTGGTCCTGCCACCACGCCTTTTCTTCACTGCTCTACCTGAAGGAAATGCCTTTCTGCTCTCCTCAAAAACGGCTGCTTTCGGAGGCTCTGGGCAGGGCGGGCCAAACTAGGGCTGTCAGAGAAAGAGGTAAAATGCCCTCCGGGTGGCAGGTCTGCAGCATGTAAATTTAGGATCTGGTAGTGGTGACTGTATCTCGTCATGAGAACTGGGGAGCAGAGAAGGCTTCACAAAGGGAAGAAAGAAGAAAGAGAGAAAGTAAGACAGAGTAAAGACGCCCAGCTTGGGACAGCACAACGGACCAGCTGTGTTCCGCTGCCTGGCTTTATCTCTGAGGCTGGATTCAACTGCACAGCTTGAGATTCTTCCAACCAAGTCCTTTTGCACTTGAAGTAGATGGAGTGAAGCTTCCTGAGCTGACATCCAGAGGAGGCCCAACTAACATGCAGACCAAGGTTTCAGTGGGAGGAGAGGAAGGACAATGATGTTGGATGCATGTCTCCCCAGATGATGAACAAATCACCTCCAAGCTCAGCAGTTTGGGAAAACCTACTCAGGTATTGTACATCTAAC
>NW_011888816.1:6999638-7001753 GCF_000151845.1 Pteropus vampyrus | reverse complement strand
AAAATGGCCTCCTGGACCCATATTCTCTCGAATGCCGAAAGTCCTTTCCACAGTTGACAAAACCCGTTCCTGGACTTACTCATGCATCAGCGCATATTTACCATTTGCCTCTATGAATCAGCTACTATGCTTAGGGCTGAGACACAGAAATGTTCAAGGACCAGCCCCTGCCTTCCACACATGGCCAGTACAGGCCGTGGAGCCCTCTCCCGGACTGGCAAAGCACTGCATCATCTTCTGTCTCCTTCCCCAGACACATTGCACCCTCCGCCCACTCCCCACAGTTCCCTGTGCATCCGCGCTTGGTCCTGCCACCACGCCTTTTCTTCACTGCTCTACCTGAAGGAAATGCCTTTCTGCTCTCCTCAAAAACGGCTGCTTTCGGAGGCTCTGGGCAGGGCGGGCCAAACTAGGGCTGTCAGAGAAAGAGGTAAAATGCCCTCCGGGTGGCAGGTCTGCAGCATGTAAATTTAGGATCTGGTAGTGGTGACTGTATCTCGTCATGAGAACTGGGGAACAGAGAAGGCTTCACAAAGGGAAGAAAGAAGAAAGAGAGAAAGTAAGACAGAGTAAAGACGCCCAGCTTGGGACAGCACAACGGACCAGCTGTGTTCCGCTGCCTGGCTTTATCTCTGAGGCTGGATTCAACTGCACAGCTTGAGATTCTTCCAACCAAGTCCTTTTGCACTTGAAGTAGATGGAGTGAAGCTTCCTGAGCTGACATCCAGAGGAGGCCCAACTAACATGCAGACCAAGGTTTCAGTGGGAGGAGAGGAAGGACAATGATGTTGGATGCATGTCTCCCCAGATGATGAACAAATCACCTCCAAGCTCAGCAGTTTGGGAAAACCTACTCAGGTATTGTACATCTAACGAGCTGATGCTTCCTGTGGATGATAATTCCATGCAGGCCCAGGAGTCGTTTCACTATTTAATAGGCTGCTTGTAGAGACTTCCCTCCACAATAAGAACATTTCCTGTTACAGGAGCAAAATGAAAAAGGAGTCATTCATTCCCCCATGAAAAACAGATGTTAAAAAATGGAAACACTGTCCATCAGGCTGAGTCACAGCTGTGATTAAAGCCTCCAGATTTTTTCCCATTGGCGTGGGCACATCTGAATTTTAGCCCAACACTGAGCCTGTATTATGGAACATCTGATTTATTCTGCTTTGAACATAATGCCAAACACGTTGTAAAGTAGAATACCTATCCCCTAAGTTCAAGCAAATTTTGGTCTTTTATTCAAGAAACAGTCACAGCACCTCATTTACAAACTTAACTCAAAACTAGGTCTTCCTAATCAGGGAAATGACAACAAAACTAGAGTCTATTATCTTTGTTTTTCCAGTGTGTGAAATATTGTTTGGGGAAGAGAAGCCAGAATCCTCTGGAAAAGGCGAGTTTCTACCCCCAGCCCTCTACAGCTGTGGCCAGAGATGGATTCATTTGCTGTTCCAATCCAACGACTGAGCCTCCTGCACTGGGGGCTGGGAACATAAGTGAGATATGATCCCTGCACCTAAGAAATTCACCAGCTCATGAAGGATGACCCTCAAGTAAAAGGACAATTAACTTTAACCAAGAGACTGTGTGCACATAGAGAAGAGGCCTGGGTGAAAGGGGCTGTCAGAAAAGGCTCCAAGGACGAGCAGGGTTAGTCCTCAGAACACGGTGAAGGCCTTCAGGCACAGAGAGCAGCATGAGCATGGGCACAGGTGTGAGGAGCCTGGCATACTGAGGGAAAGCTCTGTCTAATGGGCTGCCCTCCACCTGGCCACACTCCCCCAGGGGCATGCAGTGACCTCTGCCCAGCACCTGAGAGGCCCAGGAACTGGGGCATTCCTGGCCTAAGAGGTGGGATGCCCTGAATGTAGGCAGGCCTGGAGACAAGAGAAGCAGACAGTAGCCCCAGTGATCTGATGTGCTTCCAGAGACAGCTCTGGTCCATCTGGTGGGCTAACTAATGAGGAAGCTAAAGGGTATTAGCCCAATGTTCAGATGAATGAAAGGGAGTGTCCAGGAGAGGCCTCAGCTCAAAATCTATTGGCTTTCACCATGCTGTGGCAGGTGACCAGTCTGGGGCCTCTGCTGAAGACAGCAGCATTACCACTT
>NW_011888816.1:6993015-6998068 GCF_000151845.1 Pteropus vampyrus | reverse complement strand
TCAAGGCTTGTAAACTTGGATCGAATCAATGAGGAAGTTAAAGGGTATTAGCCCAATGTTCAGATGAATGAAAGGGAGTGTCCAGGAGAGGCCCACCAGTTGGACCAGAGCCGTCTCTGGAAGTTTTTGGTGCCTCTTGGTTCTCTGGTGCCTCTTGGTAAAGGACCAGAGAAAGATCCAGATGATGTAAACGGGCAGACCACCAGGCTGGCCGGAGAGTGCGAAATATGTCATTCAGAAAATAAGGACTCGCCCGGGATCTCTGCAGAGACCATGGGCAGACAGGAGCGGTTTCAGAGCTCAGGATCAGGACTCTGGGTTTCAGCCCTGATGGCTTTGCCAATTACAACCTGTCACCCTTGTCAGGGGCAATCATTCCTGACAGTTTCATTCTCTCCATCTGTAGATTGAAGGTGATAGTAGATTTTCTTCACAGATTTTTGTGAAGATTAAATCAGATAATCCATGTACATAGTAATTGTGAATTCGTTTCATGACACTTGGGAAAATAAAAGCATCTCTCTTTTCTGAATTAGATAAATGTAGCTTGAACTGGAAGAAAATCAGATGGATTAAATAAAATCCCTACAACCCATCACTGAAAATAAAGCAACCCAATTAAATAACGGGCAAAGGAATTGAACAGACATTTCTCCTAAGAAAATACAATACATATAGTCAATAAGAATGTGAAAGATGCTCAACATCACTAGTAACTAGGGAAATGCAAATCAAAACCACAATGAGCTATAATCTCAGTCGTCATTAGGATGACTACTATCAAAAATCAGAAAACAATGTGTGAGCAAGGATGTGGAGAAATTGGAATGCTTATACACTGTTGGTGGGAATGTAAAATAGTGCAGCCGCTATGAAAAACAGTATGGAGATTCCTCAAAAAATTAAAAAGCAGAATTACCAGCAATTCCAATTCTGGGTATCTACCCAAAAAGATTGGAGGCAGGGTTTCGTATCTGTACTCTTATGTTCATAGCAGTGTTATTCACAAAAGCCAAAAGATGGGAGCAACTCAAGCACCCATCGATGGATGAAGGGATCAACCAAATGTGTTCTATACATACAAGGGAATAGTAAAAAAGGAAGGACTGCATGGATGAACCTGGAGGATATTATGCTAAGTAAAATAAACCAGCCGCAAAAAGATAAATACTGTATGATTCTGCTTATAAGAGATACCTAGAGTAGTCAAATTTATAGAGACAGAAAGTAAAATGGTGCTTGCCAGCGGCTGGCAGGAGGGAGGATGCGGAGTTGCTGTTTAATCAGTAGAGAGTTTCAGCACTGCAAAATGAAAAGAGATCCGCACAACAATGTGAATGTAACACTGCTGAACTGTACACTTAAAATGGTTAAGACAGTAAATTTTATATTATGTGGATTTTACCACAATTAAACATTTTCTAAATAAAATCAGATTACTATTGTCAACCATAAGAAGAAACAGGGCCTTTACCCTTCAGGTCATCCAAGTGTCCGCAAACACTGCCCAGACAATTTGGGAAAGGCTCTTTGGCTCTTAGTCCTTCAGTTTACAAATATGAAAACAGGAACTTTGAAAGAGTATGTAGCTTGCTCATGGTCACATGGCTGGTTAGCAGGGCAGAGACTCAACCCCAGCCAGTGCCACTCCAGAGCTAACTCTTTACCACTAAGCTACCCTCTCAAGGTCAGTACATACCCCTTGGTGATCTTGGGCAAGTCGACTCACAGAGCTATTGTAAGAATTATATGAGATAATTCAAAGAGCTTCAAATGGTGCTTAGCAGATACTGAACACTCAAAAAATGTTAAAATAGAAAAATAAGCTCCACTAAAAGCTGTCACATGATTCTGAGGGCAGAGGGAAGCTTCTCAGAGGCTCTAAGCTGAGAGGTGATGTTCTCACCATTAGTCCCGTAGCACATTGTACTCTCCTCTTTATCGAGGTCCCAGAACAGGTCAAGTTCCAGCCGGATGTCCAACAACATCATCAGGTGAATTCATATTTGAGGTATAATGCACTCCACACCTTCCTGCTTTTCAACACAATGTTCTTCCATTTGGGGTTTTGTTTTTTGGGGGGTTTTTTGGGTTTTTTTTGGTGGGGGAGGGGAGTTGTTGTTCTTTTCTTCCTGGTAAATCCCAATTCACACTTCAAAATTCAGTCCAGCCATCACCTCATCTGCAAAGCAATCTGACCTCCCCATGCTTCAACTGCTACTTATACTCACCTCCAGACAACAACAGACTCACAGTATGGACTGGGACTAGGGATGGTCCCAAATCATTCGTTATCCACCCACAGAGACTGAGGCAAATACAGGAAGTGAGAGTAAGCATTTAGAAACTTTTAGAGGAATTACGCAAAACAATTCTATGGCTGTTGAATCTAATAATTTAAAAAGTGGGGCTTAGATTTTGTATGTCTTTTATTTCATTTTTTCTAATGATTTATTTTTATTGTTTTTTATAAAAGTATTGATCCATATGGATTGAAATGTATTAAAAATGGGGAGAGAGGGAACTTCACCACAGATAGATTGAGAAGCACTGTCCTCAGTGCCTAATGCTGAAGTCCTTTCTGCTTCCTTCTTCCTCTTCCCCACTTATCTGAGCACTTCAAATTCCCCGCTTCATTTAACCCACACGACGACCTTCCACGAAAAGCAATGCCTAGATTGCCTTCTCTTATTATAAATGAGCTAACTGGAGCAAGAAAGGGAAAGCAACATGCCTCTATTATTTTCCTATTGCTGCTGCAATAAAGTACCACCAACTCAGTGGCTTAAAACTACACAAATTTATTATCTCATAGTTTTGAGAGTCAGAGAGTCTAAACAGGTTTTACTGGGCTAAAATCAAAGTGTCGGCAGAGCCACGCTCCCTCAGAGTCTCTAGAGAAAAGTCTATTTCTTTGCCTTTTGCAACTTCTAGAGGCTTCCTGCACTCCTTGGCTCATGGACCCGTCATCCATCTTCAAAGGCAGCAGTGTAATATCTCTCTCAATCTTTCCCCTCTCCTCTCTCTCTCTCTCTCACACACTCGATATATATCTATACCTAGATATATCTAGATCTAGATCTATATATATAGATATATCTATATAGAGAGATAGATATATATAGATAGATAGATATAGATATAGATATATAGAGATATAGAGAGAGAGATTATATAGATATATCTATATATCTCTCTATATAGATCTAGATCTAAATCTAGATCTAGATATATAGATCTAGATATAGTATATATCTAGGGCCCCTGCAGATATATGTGTATATATATAGATATAGATATATATCACACGCATGCACACGCACAGACAATCCTGGATCATCACATCTCCTCTGACTCTACGTCCCTCTTTATAAGGACCCTTGTAATTATACTGTGCTCACCTGGATAATACAAGATAATCTCCCCATGTCAAGATTCTTTCTTTTTTCTCCCCTAGTTTGGGGAATGGGTAAATTAGTTATGGACCATTATGCACCATTGAAGTGACAGAGTCATAGTCCATTGACTTAGGTTTTCCACAAATTTTTACTGAATTAGAAGAGCCACCCAACTATTTGTTGTCTAAAAGAACATACCTTAATTAAAGGCAGGTAGATTAAAAATAATTGGGGTAGAGAAAGATATACTGCCCATGTCAAGATCCTTAGTCATAGCTGTAGAGTCCCTCTGCCATGTGAGGTAACATAGTTATGTGTTTTAGGGTTTAGGACATGGACATCTTTGGGGGCAACTATTCTGTCTACTGCAGTGGCCAACATCACACAGCTACTAAGGCAGAATTTCTATGATTTAAACCCAAGTTTTGGTTTCAGAATCCATGTTTTTTGTTTTGTTTTTGTGCACTACTCCACTCTTCCCTCTAATATATATGAATATGTTGGTAGAAATACTTTGTTTGAAAACATTAGAAAACAGAGCGTGAGCTGTGAGGTGTGGGTGGAAAGCAGACTCAGGCAATTTCATTTCCCTCAGCTGTGGTGACATCTGAGTCCCCTGCAGACAGTCATGGCAAACATGAGGGAGCTGCCAGTTTAAGCTCTAATCCAGACAGAGCATCAGGAACACAACCAGCAGCTGGGGCCCAGAAAGACCTGTGATAAGTCACCTGGAGAGCACACGCATATATCTCAGGAAAGATGGGGTTTTCTCCAGAAAGGACGATGTTCCGTGGCAGTGTTGAATTTGTATTCCTGTGCAGATAGATAAATAGAGATGTGATTCTTATTAGCAAGAAGAATAACCTGCACGGAGTTTCTCCAGGAAGATATTGAGATAATTCAGCAGCAGCAATCCTCTGCCAATCCCAATCAATTCTTCGTGGTAAACTTTTATAAATCAAACACAGAGGACTCCAGAATCCCACAAGAGCTTGTTCTGGGATGTGTTGGTTGATGCAAATGCTGACAAAATCCTCTGTGCGGGTTTTGTTAAATCACAGCGTTTTGCTCGCCCCATCGATTCCACCTTGTCCCACCTCAAGCCCCAAGACCATCAGCAACTCCTAGAGGCTGTGATTGCCTCCCAGGGCAGCACACTGGGAGAAAAAAATCAGAGACATCTGCTAGATGCACAGGACCCACTGCTCCCACCTTGTTGTACTCCTGGGCCTCGGGCTAGGGAGCTGTCACCCCTCTCCAGCTCTGACAAGTGGGGTGAGGATGTCTGGCCTGAGCAGGAGAAGCACACTGGCACTTCCTATCCATGGACATGGCACGAGGAGCTGAGGAGCCATTGCAGGGTCCTCAAAAGACTGCCAGGCCAAAGCCAGGGACCTCCCACCCACAACAAGCTAGGCAAGGCTTAGGACCAGGACACAATGCAGATGGGGCAAAGTCAGGGCCCAGAGGATGCAGAAGAGAGAAGCTGGAGTTCTACCTGACAGTCTCAGAAGCTCTTTGTAGAACCCAGAAGCCCCAGGCTTTGGCAGTCCAAGAGCATTCAAAGGGACCCTCTGTAGCAATATTAGTACTGCCCTCTATGCTCTCTTTCAGGATGGCAGTCACCTCTGTCTTAACATGCTATGCTGTTTATA
>NW_011888816.1:6987839-6989205 GCF_000151845.1 Pteropus vampyrus | reverse complement strand
CTATTTCTGGTCACCCCCACCACTGTCCCTTCTTTCTTGCCTCTCCCAAACCCTCCGGGTTATCCCTGAGCTACCCCATCTTCTGGACTGAATTATTGCTAGGGTCTGGAGACTGCCCCTCCATAAATGTGACCTGAGCTTCTACCCCTCTTTCCCACCTCCCTACTCTGCTGAGCCCTGGAACCGGACTCGTGGCCAGAGGATGCCCTGTGGTGTGGCTGTGTGCAGCTCTGTCCGCAGCACTCACCCCCAGGAAGTAAGTGGGTCTTCCTCCACCACCTTCCTGCACAGCAAGGTAAACCAAGAGGATCTTGCTGCCACTACCTCCCTCCTGGAACTCCCTCTTCAATCCAGCTCCATCTCTTCAAACCCTACTTGCAGATTCAACTTCATTGTTCTTTGTGGAGATATTTTTCCCTGACATTCTTAGTGCCTAGTGCTATGAGGTTTCTTATGCAGCCTATTCCAAAGAACGCTGAGCATTTTCAAGGCTCCAAGATGTTGACTCCAAAAGTAATCCCCTTAGCGGGGGGTGACCTTCCAATAGTCACTCAACAAGCTGAAGCTGGGCAAGGTATGTTCTGAGCACCTAATCTGTGCCAGGCATTGTCCTGTGCCCTGGGGACAGCAGTAGACCAGAGAGATCCCAGTTCTCATGGAACTTTCAGGCTGGGAGAGAGATAGGAACTGAATAAACATCAGTGTGTGCTGCATCATTTTAGAGAGACAGCAGTTTGCCTCCCAGAATTCTCCCAGTCCTCCCCAACAGTTTTCAGGCAGGACGCTCTTGAACACAGATGGTTTCTCTGCAGAGATGACTTTAGACTTGAGACCTTAGTGATGAGGAGCAACCACTGAATGCTTATGCAAGGGACAGGTGAGGAGGGAATGGGCTCGGACACCTGGGGGTACAGACAGAGGCGAGTGCAACTGGAGCCATACTGAGCCATAAGAGAAGAGAATAGGGGGCAGAGGTGACAGGTAGAGACCTGATCACAGGCTTACTCACACAGTTACTCATGTTTACGCTAATGACTACCCTGCTGAGTGCCCAACACTGTCTTACGTCCTCGACCTAAGTTATTTAATCGTCACAACAGCCTTCTTAGACGGCGATTATTAGCCTATTTAATAGACACTAATCATAATGACATACATTGAGTACCTACTATGGGCCATGTACTGGGCTGAATGCTTTATGTGCATCATCTCATCGATTCCTCCTGACTAGCCTATGAGATTCAAGTATTCTTACCTTTTCCATTGTACAGGTGAAAAAACTGAGACTTGGAGTATCTGAGTGATTTGATCAAGCACGCAACATTGGTTCAATCGGACCACAGTCTTACAGTTGTCCACACACTGC
>NW_011888816.1:6984649-6987789 GCF_000151845.1 Pteropus vampyrus | reverse complement strand
TGGGTTCTCCCTACACATTGCCACCCTCTTGTCTGCTTGCTCTTCCGGACTGCCTGGATGTTTCCCTCTGGGAAAATTAGGGGTACAATTCCCACCAGAGGAAAACACTGGGAGCATGAAAGGATTTGTCTGGGGCTGTGGGAAGGATGCTGTAGAAAGGCTCCAAGAAGAACATGGTGCGGGAGGCACGGTGTCCCCTCCAGCCAGCAATGGCTTTAGGCCTCTCCCAAAATGGGCTTGGACCACTCTCCACCTCCAAAGATTCAGACCAATCCACTGCTGCCTTTAAAACCTCTGCCACGCTTGAGGAATATTCCTCCTCCAAAGCAAACCTCTCAAGCAGCACCATTTTCATTCTTCCCTGTCACAGCCCAGACCAAGCCCAATCGACTTTAAAGCGATTTGCCTCCCAGGACTCGCCCAGTCCTCCCCAACAGTTTTCAGGCCAATAGATCATTTGAAATGTTTTTATAACATAAAAATCCAATCCTTTATAGCAGGCAATCAGCAGTCTTAAAATAATTACCCATAACTAAAGAGAAACCGAAGTAAGATCAAATGAAATCTGATTAATGGTAGTAGTAGACCAGTATTCTTTAAATAATTCCTTAGAATAAATTTCAGTGGGATAATCTCTCCATGAAGATATTTCTTTAGGGGCTTAAGATAAATAGACTTTTTTTTTTTTTTCAAAGCACCTCACAACTAAATTACACAGCATTTGGGGGAGGTTTGGTTATTTTTCCTAAGTAGAAAATTTTTCTGTGTGCTTCTGTTTTCCCTCAAGGCCATTACAGAAAGAGAATAAAATTTCGTTTTTCCCCTGCAATTATGTAGCTGTGTTATTCTTGTAATAGGCTTACAAAGAACAAGCTTCCTAAACGCAATCCTCCAGCTGAAGTTCACAGGGTTGAAATCAAGAGATAAATCCTCTTCGCTTCTTACTGGACTTTTTTTTTAAAGGTCAGTGTTGATGACAATTCTGAAAACTCAATTTCTCCTCAAGCGCCAAGGTTTCTAGGACACACCTGGTAGAAATTTGGAGCAGAGCCAAGCTGGTACCTGAGTGAAGTGAGGGGCTGGAAAGGCCAAAGTCTTACCTCATCCCTGGCTCCCACTGGCCTCAAGCCTTGGGCTCTGAAGTCATATAACATAGGAGTTGGGGAACTTAAAGATGGGGAAACTGAGAAGGGACCTTGTCCAACTAATGAAGAGACGAGAGAGACGATGGCGATCAAAAGACCCTTCCAAAATGAGAAGAATGAGTGGTATTGGTGAGGTAAAGGGAAAAGAGTATGCAAACACCAGTATAGGAAAATTAAAACCCAGCTGGAGCAAGTGGCCCTACACCAGGAAAGATGTCTTTTTCCTTTGAGACCAGAAGGAAAGACAAAGCTGGGTGAGAGTGAAGGTAGTTTGGGAAGGTGGAGCAAGAATCACCTTTGAGCATCTACTTTCTCAGCTCAGTGAGAGGCCAAGTAAATACCCAACAGTGAAGGAAGAGGTATTGGAACAGAGGGTTTGAAGAGAGAGGAGAAAGTGTGAATGAACTTCTGGGAGGAATCGAGGAGAATACCACAAAGGAAACATGATCTTTCCGTGCAGAGTTTAGCATCTAACTCAGGTAATGAACCATGAGTTTCTGGTGGCCCGATCAACAGAATAGTGTAATTCTGTCCAGTGACACTTGGCAGCCCAGCAACGGAATGGAGAAGGTAGGCAGCCAGACTGATCCAGTGTGGAGAGTGTTTGTGGTGCGGGTGGTACTAAAGGACAAATTAGGTAAAGGGAGTGAAGACATGGGCAAGAGAGAGATTGAAGTGATGAACCCCAAGGTTGAGGGTAGATTGGGAAGGAAGGGACTAAATGAAGGGTGAAAACAGAAAGGAGAAGTATCAAGGGGTTAGAAATCTCCACATGGACAAAGAGTAGATGCCGTGGGACAAACCAAGAGAGAATGATAGATGAGAGGAGTGGTCAGAGAATAATCATAGTTTAGGACGTCAGCACGAAGGAGATCCAAGTGATCACAAGTGGCCATAAGAATAGATGTGGTGTGGCCATAAGAATAGATGGCCAAAGTGCAGAGGAGGTGAAGGCTTCCTGAGTTATGGAGATCAAGATTCTTAGGTGGTAGAAAATAGATCGGACCACCCATGAGGATCCTGAGGTCCCCAAGTATGGCAGTAGGACTCGGCAAGGCGAGAAACTCTGCTCAGTGCATGGAATCTTGGGACAATTGCTTTGAGGAGCTGGGACCCATTCTCCTCCCACCCCCAATCCAAACAAGCATTTGTGAAACAGAACTGCCCCCTTTGAGCAACAAACTGTCACAAATTATCTGAAGGCTATAGGCTTAAACTAAAAGCAGCAGGACATAATTAGATAACCTCCCAAATATATCTTAAACCCACCAGTTTCTCTCACTCTGCATGTTCCCTGGTCCCTAGTCCAAGCTACCACCATCTCCTGCTCTTCAAAAGGCTTCTGACTGATCCTGCTACTCCCAACACCCCCACCCAAAAATCTCTCTCTGGGTCTCAGTTCACTCAGTCTTAAAATGCAAATCTGGTCATTTCCTACAATGTTGGTTGTTCCCAAACACCCCCACCCCCGCCCCAGCGGCTTGTTATGGAAAACTTACATGTAGAGCATATAAATCTGGAAATTCTTGATTGAAAAGGGATGGGCAGTTTAGAGACCACTGTCCATTTAGCCTCCCTCTCACTTGGCCATCTGTATCCCCATAAACCTTTATGCCTATTTTTATGTCCACTTACATAAAACAAAATACCCCATAAGAAGAATATCAATGACATCTGACACAAATAGTAGAGCAGGTACCCTCCTATTAAGGGTATAGTATGGTGCAGTAGTTACAAATGGGGTTCAGGATATGGGTTCTGGGTTGGAAATCTGGTTTCTTCACTTACTGTTACTTAATCTCTTACTTCCTCATTTTCCACTATGGTTAAATAAGAATAATAACTCTTGAATGAATATCATTAGTGGTCACGGGCTGAGCCTAGGGGGAGGTTAATTCATAGGCACTTGCAGCCAACTGTGCACAGAGACAAAGGGGGTTCCAGTAGACTAAGGGCAAAGCCCAACACAGATGCAGGTGTTGGCTCCTGGATGTC
>NW_011888816.1:6975920-6984599 GCF_000151845.1 Pteropus vampyrus | reverse complement strand
CAGCCAGACTGATCCAGTGTGGAGAGTGTTTGTGGTGCGGGTGGTACTAAAGGACAAATTAGGTAAAGGGAGTGAAGACATGGGCAAGAGAGAGATTGAAGTGATGAACCCCAAGGTTGAGGGTAGATTGGGAAGGAAGGGACTAAATGAAGGGTGAAAACAGAAAGGAGAAGTATCAAGGGGTTAGAAATCTCCACATGGACAAAGAGTAGATGCCGTGGGACAAACCAAGAGAGAATGATAGATGAGAGGAGTGGTCAGAGAATAATCATAGTTTAGGACGTCAGCACGAAGGAGATCCAAGTGATCACAAGTGGCCATAAGAATAGATGTGGTGTGGCCATAAGAATAGATGGCCAAAGTGCAGAGGAGGTGAAGGCTTCCTGAGTTATGGAGATCAAGATTCTTAGGTGGTAGAAAATAGATCGGACCACCCATGAGGATCCTGAGGTCCCCAAGTATGGCAGTAGGACTCGGCAAGGCGAGAAACTCTGCTCAGTGCATGGAATCTTGGGACAATTGCTTTGAGGAGCTGGGACCCATTCTCCTCCCACCCCCAATCCAAACAAGCATTTGTGAAACAGAACTGCCCCCTTTGAGCAACAAACTGTCACAAATTATCTGAAGGCTATAGGCTTAAACTAAAAGCAGCAGGACATAATTAGATAACCTCCCAAATATATCTTAAACCCACCAGTTTCTCTCACTCTGCATGTTCCCTGGTCCCTAGTCCAAGCTACCACCATCTCCTGCTCTTCAAAAGGCTTCTGACTGATCCTGCTACTCCCAACACCCCCACCCAAAAATCTCTCTCTGGGTCTCAGTTCACTCAGTCTTAAAATGCAAATCTGGTCATTTCCTACAATGTTGGTTGTTCCCAAACACCCCCACCCCCGCCCCAGCGGCTTGTTATGGAAAACTTACATGTAGAGCATATAAATCTGGAAATTCTTGATTGAAAAGGGATGGGCAGTTTAGAGACCACTGTCCATTTAGCCTCCCTCTCACTTGGCCATCTGTATCCCCATAAACCTTTATGCCTATTTTTATGTCCACTTACATAAAACAAAATACCCCATAAGAAGAATATCAATGACATCTGACACAAATAGCAGAGCAGGTACCCTCCTATTAAGGGTATAGTATGGTGCAGTAGTTACAAATGGGGTTCAGGATATGGGTTCTGGGTTGGAAATCTGGTTTCTTCACTTACTGTTACTTAATCTCTTACTTCCTCATTTTCCACTATGGTTAAATAAGAATAATAACTCTTGAATGAATATCATTAGTGGTCACGGGCTGAGCCTAGGGGGAGGTTAATTCATAGGCACTTGCAGCCAACTGTGCACAGAGACAAAGGGGGTTCCAGTAGACTAAGGGCAAAGCCCAACACAGATGCAGGTGTTGGCTCCTGGATGTCGGGCTAGCACAGGTAGAAATGGTGAAAACAACTGAGGAGACCCGAGCAGAGCACCCACTGCAGCTTTGTCAAACTTTCACGGGCCTCCTCAATGGGATTATAATTCCAATGCAGTTGTCATAAGGTGCAAATGTTGTTCTTCACTCTCAGCCCCCACCCTGCCCTTCCACTTCCCTTGAGACCTGTGTGATTGAATTCAGTCGATTTTTTCATGATAGCACTCGCTCTGCCCCAGCTGTATGTACTGCTGAGAATGCCCAGTGGGAAAGCTCCAGGGGGTTCCATCAGCAAAGGTAAATGCTTGTGCAAAGAACACTGCGCAGCACTGATACACTGACTCTGTGCCTTGAGTATTCGATGTCATCTCTTTATAGTGCCGATTGGGGTGGGAGGAGGGGCTGAGTAGGAAGAGAGGTAATCACATTTGCTGAGCACCTACCTTGTGCCAACACTGTGCTGGGTCTTTATACCTCACGAATCTGCAGACAGCCGAACAGGTAGAAGTGAGGGGGTAGCGTTTTCCCCCGCCCTTGCTAGCCTTAAGAGCCAGCCAACCTGAAGGTGACAATTGATTCATTCCAGTGCTATTCTGACTTGAGTTTGTCTGCTTACAGATGGATCGAACCGCGATCATATTTATTGTTCCCCAGCCTTTTAGCCTGTACATCATCGCCTTCCTCAACATGCACATACCACTCCTTGCCTATTTATAACATTGTTCTCCTGGGAAAGTTGACTTCTGATCTGAGATGCAGTTTTGAGGAGCCAGCTGTGTTCCAAGTCTGCTTGTGCTCACAAAAGAAGGAAATTCAAAGGGCAAGAAAAAAAGGGGTCAAGGCAGCAGTTTCTCCAGTGCCTTTGGGATGGATCCCCTGTGACCCCTGACTCTGAACCTGAAGAAGATGGAAGACAGAGACAGAGCTGGCTGTGCTTATTCTCTTAAAACCACCCTCCATCCACATCCTGTCCTGTCCTGTGCCGGAGGTCGAACTCTAGGGATCACATAGCCACTCCTTTGCTCTCCTGCTTCCAGGTCTGGCCAGTGAGAGGCACCATCACAAAAGAAGGCAAGAGGACAGAGAGGGAAGAATGTTTCCAACTCTCTGTTTTGGTTCCCTAGGGCTGCCATAATAAACTACTACAGACCTGTATAGCTTAAAACAACAGAAATGTATTCTGTCACAGTTCTGGAGGATTTAAGTCCAAAATCAAGGTGTCAGCAGTCTTGGTTCCTACTAGAGGCTCTGAGGGAGAACCTGTTCGGTGGTTCTAGTGGTGTCTGCAATCCTTGGTATGCTCTGGCTTATAAATCCATGACTACAATCTCCGCCTCCATCTTCACATGACCTTCCCCTCTCTGGGTCTGTGTCTGTGTCTGTCTTTTCTTCTAATAAACCCTCCCAGTCATTGGATTAGGGCCTGTCTTAATGACCTCATTTTAAATTGAGTTCGTCTGTAAAGACCCTCTTTCCAAACAAGGTCACATTCACAGGTACCAGGGATTAGGACTTCAACATATCTTTTGGGGGGACACAATTCAAACCATAACACGTCCGTAACCAGAGGAACCCTCTGGCTCTGGCTGGTTCCTCTTTGTCACCACATCTACCCAAGTGCCTGTTTTTCACAAGTGCACCATTTCCTCCCCTGACCCCTTCAGAGCACGGTGCTCGTCCCTGGGAACCTCACCATCTTTTGTCCTTACCCTGCCACCCCTCTGTCCATCATCCCTTCACTAAACCCTCCTCAGTTGCGCTCTGAGTGCCAACAGCCAACTGCAAAGGCAAAAAAAAAAAGCGAGGGCGGGGGGGGGGCATCACAAGGATGCCACAGGGAGTTTGCACAGTGCCTTGAGTGTGTGACAGGTACAGAGACAGGTGCAACATCTCAATCTAAAAAAGTGTATGAAACTTGTCTTGAAGCAACCTAGGAGAAGCTGCCCTCCACCAACGATGGAGCAGAGACGTGTGTTGTGTTTTACCCCCATCTCAAGGCTTCATTATTGAAACTGAACGCGTCGTTTTTTTTTTATTATTATCTATTTTTTGTTTATTGAGGTAACATTGGTTAAGACAATTATATAATTTTCAGGTGTACATTATAATTTGACATCTATATATTCTATTGTGTGTTTACCACCCAGAGTCCAGTTTCCTTCAGCTACCATATTTTTGATCCCGTTTACCCACTTCACCCTCCCCCAACTCCCCTATATTTGACCCCCTTTACCCTGTCTACCTCTTCCCTCCTCCCCCACCCCCTACCCTCTGGTAACCACTAGTCCATTGCCCATGTCCCTGAGTCTCTGTTTGTCCTGTTCATTTGTTGCTTTTAGGTTTATACCCCACATATAAGTAATATCATGTGATTTTCAACTTTTTCAGTCTGCCTTATTTCGCTTCATGTGATTATCTCAAGGTCCATCCAGGTCATCACAAATGGCAGTATTTCATCTCTTCTTACTCCTGAGTAATAATCCATTGTATATATGTACCACAGCTTCTTTAGCCAATCATCTATCGTAGGATACTTTGGTTGCTTCCATGTCCTGGCCACTGTGAACAGTGCTGCTATGAACATCGGTGTGCAAATATCTTTTTGGATATGGGTTTTCAAGTCTTTGGGGTAAATACCCAGTAGAGAGATTGCTGGATCATATGGTAGATCAATTCTTAGTTTTTTGAGGAACCTCCATACTGTTTTCCATAGTGACTGTACCAATTTGCAGTCCCACCAGCAGTGTATGAGGGTTCCTTTTTCTCAAATGCTTCATTTTTAAAGACTGCTGAACAAAACTGCTTTCTATCTCAGGACAAGGCAACCTCAGCAGGTGAAACCTTTCAGGTAAGAGTTTTCCTACCCTTCATCTTCCATCCAACTCAGGAAGAGCCAGAGGCAGCCTTGAGAAGAAGATGAGGATGGTTAGAAGAGCAATTTAGGGAAAGAGCGATGCTGACTGTAGATGCTGCCTCCCCCTACCCCTTGCAACAAAGTTCCTATCCCGAAGTCATCTCAAAGCTGGAGAAGTTGAACCTGGAAGGAAGTTCTGAATTTTGGCTACTGCTCTGGAGAGAACATCGTAATCATTAAGATGAGACCCTTCTAATGACTGGCAGTGAACAAAGGATGTTTTTCCCTCAGAATGACAAGAAAAGTCATGGAACTTCACAACGATTTCATCCAAGGTGCAAGAAAGAATGGTCCACAGAGCAGATCTGATGGGACAGTGGTGGGAAAACATTAATACATGTAAATATCTGTCTCCTGCTAGCACTCACTAGGTTCTACTCATTCTGTATGCTTGATAGAAGGTAGAGCTAAAGACAAGAATATAAATATACATCAAATAAAACCAGAAAAGATGAGGTATAAATAAAATAGAAAGATGAATCAAGGGACTGCATGTATAAATATAGGGTTCATGGGGTTATATATTGATAAAAATCTGGACCGTAAATATGGCTCTGAGTTTCCTGGCAGCCAAAGCAAGGCAATCAGTTATGAAAGTGAATCTGTCCATGAAAAATAAAGCATAGTAGTTTTCCAAATAAAACAATGCCCTTCTTGTACTCAAGCCTTAAATTTTTCATGTGGCTCTTCAAACAGGCTCCACTGATTTAATGGACAATACCCTCACCAACAAGCTACGATAAATATCGTGGAGGGTTTCACCCATCAGTTTCTTACATTATCTATCAAAGAAAGCCAACAGCAGGACAGAAAAAGCACATTAGTGAGAAGTTAACACAATTGGATACAAGTAGGTAGCTCCCCGTGGTCTGGCTTGATAGGTTCTTACTGTTTTGGTTAGACCAGCCATTAGAACAATACATACCTGATGAATTTCACAAAGCGGGAGACAGGGACAGGAGCAGAAGGAAGGGTCCTGTGCAAGCAGTGGGGTCGCCATTTTCCATCATCCTCCTTCCTCCATGACCAGGAAAGAAAATTCATCCATCACTCAGAGCAAACGCTGGCGCAAATGGCCTAAACTGCTTGACTGATTGAAGCAATCTCAGGCTTTCCAGGGTACCCAGAAGGCACCACATGTAAGAATCCTATTTTCTTTTTGAGGCAAATTTAAAATTTTTTTCTAGGTTTTGATTCACAAGACACAATTAAGAGCTCATTCGTGTTAATTCTGGCTAAATCGAACACTGAAGCTGAATGATGTCAGCAAATGGAATGATATTTCACCAAGACTAAATATCTGTGTCCCGAAAGTCTATGTTTCAAAATTATAGTTATTCTAACAAGGAATTGATTTGGATGTACAAGTATACTATTATTCAAATAACTTTCAAACATAACAGAGCTTAAAGAAAAAGGCCATTTTCTACCTCAGCAGAGCATGTCATGGTTTGTCGCTGCATGTAAAGTTTAATTTGTAGAAAGGCTCAATATGTCTTCCCACAGGCCTCCCTCCCTGAGACCCACACTGGGTTATCTGGCCCTCCTTTCTTCTCTCCATCTGCCTGTGAAGTTTGAAGAAAGAATGACAGAAGAGGAGAAAGTGTGTCACCAGCTGAGCTGCTCAACTTAAACTAAAAGATCAAAGGCGGTCTCTTTGAGAGTAAATTCCCAAGCCCCATGGGCAGAGCCGTGGCTAGCCAGACAGAGAGGGGTAGCGGGAATCAGGTCAGCAGGAGAAAGGCATCTAGACAGAGAGAGCAGCATGGCCAAGGCCAAGAGACTACAGAGCCCTGAAGGCAGAGTGTTTTTAGGACTCTAAGTGGCTCCATGTGAGTGATGGGTCCTGGAGCACCCAAGGGACAGGAAATGGGGCTGACGATGGGCAAAGGTCAGATCTCAAAGGGCCCTCCTTCTTTCTCCTGAAGGTGATGGGAGAAAGAGGGGTAACCCTGACTGTCAGGAAACCTGGAAGAGCGTGTCCCCAGACAGAAGCCCAACATCTAAAACACCAGCTATATTGCACACTCCAACACATCATCAATGTCCATTTTGTCATTAGTTTACATTCATCTCAGGTGGGTGGTTTTCTCCTCAAATGGACTGTCAGCTCGCAGAGGCAGGAGCCAGGTGTTCTTCAGAGGCCCCCAAGGTCCTGCCTCACAGCTTCACTCCCTTGGCATGGAGTTCTCCTCCTAACTCCTTGCATACATGGCCTTGGGTCACCCTCCAGCCTTGCTCCAGCGTTGGAGTGGTTTACTCCCTTCGTGGGTTCCACTAGTAAGCTGGAACTTTCTCGAGGAACCAATGCCTTTGTTGTAAATAGGAAGAGGCATCCCTCCAGGGCCCATTTTCTGGATGCATCAGAAAATGGGCTCGAGCCTGAGCAATAGGACAGAGCACAGCCTGCGAAGCCACACCCAGCAGCCCCGTTCACTCCATCATATCTTACCGCCCTACACTCAGGAACTGGTACTGTGTCACGCCAAGCCACAGGCACACACAAATGTTCATAAATAACTGTTCAAATATTTCAAGCCAATACAAATGGGATAATCTTGAGGGGGAAACCTTTGCGCTTTATTTGTGTTTCAGACGTGAATGTGTACGTACAGAGTAAAAGATCTGGAAAGATACAGAGCTAACTGTTATGAGAGGTTTTCCTGGAGAAGAGAGACTGGAGGAAGGGGGTTCTATTTTATTCTGTGGTCTTTTTTAAGAAGCATATGTAACTTTTATAATGCAATTTTTTAAGTTAAAATGTCCTTTGAGGCTCAAGTTCAGGCTCCAACTCCTTCAGGAAACATCCCTAGATTCCCGGATCTGTTGTCTTGTCCTATCCCTGAACATTCCCTGAGCAGACAGAAGTCCCCCAAGCAAGTCCATTACCATATGTGGTCTGCTACTGCCCATTCATCTGTGCATGAGATTTTCCTGTTTGGCTCAAAATCACCCCATGACTGAGGGTCTTTAGCGTTAAGTGCCCCTAATTATAAAGAAACAAACTAGTGGTCCTGTAACCCTGACCCCACCACTCTATCCTCCCTTATACACAGACTAGAAGGTCAAAAGAGGTCATTGACGGGGGAGGCAATTCTTGGGGGAGATGACTCTGAAAAGGGAGGTAGGTGTCTCTGTCCAACCAAGGCCAGGTGAGGAGGGCTCTTGGGCTACCACTCAGAAAGGTGGAGGATGCGGACAAAAAAGAGCCTGGCCACCCCTCTCCAGCCAGATGCAAAATGTGGGCAGACTGTTCTTGGGAGGCCTAGCCATGGGTTGTCAGGACTTTGGGGAAAAGGGGTCACAGTCTCCTGGACACCTCTGAAAGTGAGAGGCTGAGCAGGGCAGCCCAGGCCAGCGCCATGAGGTGACAGAGCTACAGAGTTTGGAGGGAAAAGGGTGCACTTCCCACAGGCCAAGCCAGTGCCATGGGAAGAAATGGATTAGCCCCACCCTAGGGGACAGCCTGCCAAGACAAGGGGTCCCAGCAGGAAGAGCCTGTGTGGTGAGCAGGAGGGTCACAAAAGGTCAGGGACATGGGCAGTGAGGAGCCCCCTCCTGAGGGGCTTCTGAAAGTCCCACACATGTACCCACAAGAGAGTCAGCACATCCCTGCCTGTCCCTGGAGACCCTCTACAGCCAGCCCAGGGACCAGAGTGAAAACCACAGCAGCAGAGTCCATCAAGCAAAAAGGCTTTGGCCCTTTTCTGTTATATCCCCTCTTCCTGCCCACTCCCTCCTCCTGCCCTGAAGAGCTGAAGACCAAGAGCAGAATGAAAGCAGAGTCACAGGCCACAGCTGAGCTGGAAGAGAGAGAAGCTTTGGATGGGAGAGAAGCCGAAGTGGGGATGTGATCAGAAAGGACTTGCTTCTGCCTAAATGTGAGTCTGGATTGTCGAGATGGCCATTCTCATAGCTAAAAGGACCACAAATTTACGGGGTCTGCCAGAGCTGTTGTCAAGGGCTGGGGTAGGGAAGCACAACAGAGAATGTTTGAAGGCCATGGTTGGGGAAAATAAATTCTTGTTTTATACCTCCTGAGAATTTGGACCACCTAAGATTCCAGTTACAGATAATTATGCGTAACCCCCAACAAAATATAATCTTTTGATAGGAAAGGGTTGTGTAGCCTATGTGTCTGGCATAGCCTTGTCCACAGGGAGCCCATGAAACACCTAAGAAATCTGTGTTGTTGGGTGGCGAAGGGGTGGCGGCCGGCAGGAATGATTGGATTCAGCCAAACTCACAACCAAGATAGCCTCCCCTGGCCCCGTTTGGAAACCTTGACCTCAGTTAAACAATATTTAGCATTTTTAATTAGAAGATCTGGCAGAGCCTTTACTATGGTA
>NW_011888816.1:6964127-6973795 GCF_000151845.1 Pteropus vampyrus | reverse complement strand
TCTGGTAATGCTCCTTATATGATATTAATATAGCCATAATAAAATATAATATATTTTATTATGCTTAGATTTGATGACATATCTTTTTCTCCTTTTTATTTAAACCTGCTTGTATCTTTGTATTTCAAGTATATATTTCTTAAACAGCGTACCTTTAGGTCCTGCTTTCTTATGTAGTCTGAGAATCTCTGCCTTTTAAACAGCATGTTTAATCCATTTACATTTAATATAATTCTTATTTTCTACTTATCTTCTCTGTTCTCTCTTCCTCTGTTCCTCTTTTCATTTGGGTTAATCAAGCATTTTTTAAATTTTACCTTCTATCTCTTCCATTAGCTATTTTTTTTCCACTAATGATTTTTATTTATTGAAAAGTAAAGCTTCTACTTTTATGTCTGCTGCCATACATGTTGCCTCTTACTTACCACTCCTGATCACCTAAAATCAAAGAAACCTTATTAGGTCAACTCCTTTAATTTTACAGGTGAGGAAGCAGACAGAAACTTCCCTTATAGTTAGGAGTTACTGGTGAAAACTTACAGGTACCTAAATCCTGAACCTAAAGTTAACTTCCTTCCTTCCACCTGTAGCTAGAATTTCTTTCTGTTCCATTGTATCCCTATCATGTATCTTCCATTGGCTATTTAGCTATAACTGCTTTTGTTTGTTTTGTGGTTGTTCTCATAATTAAAATATGCATCCTTATACAGTCGGTCTGGAATTAATATTACGCCACTTCCATTATAATGAAGAAACTTACAAAGTATAGTTCTCTTTACACCCCTTCCTGCCCTTGAACTATTGTTGTATATTTCACTTCTACATACATTTTAAATGCCACAAAACGTTGTCATCATTTTTGCTTTAAAGAGCCAATTGGCTTTAAGAAATATAGAAAATAGGGAAAAACATTATTTATTATTTACCATTTCCAGCAGTCTACTTTCCTTTGCATAGATTCAAATTCCCATCTGATATCATTTCTCTTCCACCTGAAAAACTTTCTTAGCATTTCTTGTAGCATTAGTCTGCTGGCAATAAATTCTCTCGACTTTTACTTGAAAATGTTTTATTTCACCATAATTTTTTTTACCAACTTTTCATTATAAAAGCTGTCAAACATACAAGAAAGTTAAAAAAGTTTTATACCATGAATCACAATCGAGATTCTACATGTCAACACACGTGCAAGGCATGCATCCCAAATCTCACTCCATTTCCTTCCAATGCTGGTGTGCCCAAGTCTGTCAAGGGCTGCTGCAACAGAAACTGCTTAGATGTGGAGCCTAGCTCTGCTACCAACTGGCTATATGATCGTGGCTATCTTCTTAGCCCATGTATCAGTTTTCACGTCTGCAAACTGGGTATAAACATAAAAACATCTACCCTTTAGTGTCGTTCTCAGGATTAAACGAGTTGTTATTTGTGCTAATCATTTCCCATCCATTTTCTCCTTTAAATTTACAACAACCCTTTGAGGTATGGGCTATTATAATCCCTGTTTAGCTGATGAGAAGAATGAGGTTTAGAAAACTGAAGTAACTTACCTGATTTCATACGGCCAATAAGTGAAAGAGTTTGCATTCAAACTCAAGTCTGGCCAGCACCACAGATTCCCAGGCCCAACCCCAGACCCACTGTGGTGGGGCATAGGAATTTGTATTTTAGCAAGGGCCCCAGGTGACTCTTATTTAAAAATCTGGGAGGTAGTTCATAAGCTCTACCCATATGTACCTGTACAACTACCACTAAGCACAGCCCTCTCCTCTTTGTTAAAACAGTGTGTACTTCATGACAGCTCACAAAAAACCAGACGGGTACACGTATAATTAACTCTGCAAAATGTTTTCATTTCATTTATAGAGCTAAGCGTGGGCATGCTGGGAGCATGGAGGAGGGACACTCAGATTACAGGGAGGGATTCCCAGAAGTGGTGCCTGAGCCGAATCTCAAAAAAGTTACAGAAATTATCCAGCAAAGGAGGCAAAGGCATTCCAGGTCAAACTCACAGTACAGGCAAAGGTACAGTGGCATAGAAATGTGCTTCTACATTCAGGGGGCCCTATGTTCAAAGAATGCATGTGGATAAGTAGTCATAAACCTAGCAAAGATGTAGGCGGGACCCAGGCCTACAGGGCCACTGACCTTGGTTTCTCATGGCCTGTGCCTCTCTCTTGCTATTTCACACACTGTAAATACCAGAATTCTCACGGGAACAAAGCCTGCGTCTTTTACATCTCTTGCTCTCTTACCAATGGCTTCATATGAAGTTGTTGGAACATTCCTCACCATCCCTTCCTCCCCATCCCAGACCAGGTCCCGTCTCTCATTCCCTTTCCTGTCTGAGGAAACCACTGTTACAGGAAACCCTCAATCGAATCTCTTCATGGAATCATGTGCTATAACCATTGCATGGTTTTTCCTTCTAACTTGAAAAATTGATGGAATTAACAGGCTTTGGCTACTTTTTATAGCTCTTCAGCAAAACTCATCAGAGATCTGTATGTTCATTCCCAAGAGACTAACGAGGCAAATGCAGCATAGGAAAGGAGCAGGTAAATGTTGGCCAACACTGTGCAAGCCAACCCCCTTTGTCTAATGTTGAAAGAAATAGGAAAAAATCAATTGGATATCACTAGTGACCCAAGATTTCTGACCCAAGAAAGCAATAAGGAGAATGCCAACCCCTCCACTGTACCTTTGCCCACCCCTCCCCCCAACCCAGTCTTTAAAACGGTTGCCCAGGAGTGCTGGCAGAGACTCAGAGCAAATGGCAGGCACATACCCTAATGCTACTCTTAGCAACAATAACAGTAATAGAAAACTCTTACAGAGTACTCACTGCGTGCCAGGCACTGTTCTAAGTACTCCACATATTTTAGCTCACTGAGTCCTTCCCATCCCTATGAGGTAGGTACAAGTGTGTCTCTACTTTACAGATAAAGAAATGGAGACACAGAGATTAAGTGACTTGCCCAATGCCACACACTAACAAGTGGCAAAGCTGAGATTTGAGACCAGAGTCTCTACTCTGAGGCCCTGGACCAACCAAGTAAGTGACAACCTGGCAGCACAAGTGAGAGCCAATTGTAACTTGACTTGGTAGTTGTAGGTGTCTGTCTTTTGGCTCCTAAATGGTCAGAATGTGTGATGTGGCCGGGACAGGGGAGGTCTGAAGATCCTCACTGAGAGGTGAATGACTGGCAAACACCAGGGTGGAGCTTTTGCTCTTTAACAAGTGAGAGCAGGAAGCTAAAGGGATGAAAGGAATAGAGGGATTTCAGGCATGATCCAGAAAGTCTGAAAAGATCTGGAGTTGAGTAAGGGAAGGAATAAAGGTCTTAGCAGGCCCGCTGTCCATGTGGACAGACCAACAGCTGTGTTCCCCAAGGCTGCTTATAAGGGATTCTTCGATGTTCAATTTAACTGAATTCCATTTACATTTACTGAGCATCAGCCATGTATTAGAGACTGTATTAAGTGTCGTGAATAGTCCACATGAAGCTCAGAACCCAGGGGGTAGGCAGACATACTAATCAATGGCCCTAGTTTGTAGTAGAAAAACACTGGAAATAAACTAAATGTCCATGGAAAAGGCGCCATGATATATTAAATGAAAAATATAAGGTATTGTTATAGGATGTTACCTTCAACATAAAAATGGAGGAAATAGAGTGTATATTGATGTTTGCTTATATAAGCACAAAGACACTCTGGAAGGACACCCAGAAACCTATTAACAGTGGTTCCTGTGGTTGAGGTTGGAGGGTGGGGGGCATGGTAGGGGATAAAAGTTGAAAAGGAAAGTTTCACTTGTTTTTTATTTTATTTCATTTTATTTTGGAACTGAATTTTAGAACTATTCAAAAACTTGAATTAAAAAATACATGTGATTACAACCCATGAAAACAGTCTTAGCATTGCCTCTCTATATGAAGAGTATCCTGTTCTTTCTTCCTTTTCCATTCTGCTCCATTATTGGGTCCCTAAAAGATGAAGATAAACAGGGGTGGGGAGAAATAGTAGATGACGGTGATCCTGATCTTTTCCATGTATGAAAGGTCAGACTCCTGTCAATCCGACACCCTCTGAGTGACTTGCAAGCTGAAATGGCGTCAAGCCGGCTCCCTCAAAACCGTGGCTGCAACTTCTCCTCATTAACCTCCTGCCCTTGTCAACAGCATAAGCGGATGATTTAAAAGCAAATCCTCAGAGCCTGCTGGACTCTCAAAGGCAACAGAGGACTCTGAAGGCCATGCTCAGCTAAGTGTTTTTGCGTCTTGCCTCTTTCCTCTTTAATTACAGCATAATTTGCATTTATATGATTTCATTCTGCCATTTTGTGGGCAGCGCTGATGATGATCGACACTCCATAACTTCCCATCATAGTTGGAAAGTCAGGAGGGCGGCCGCCGTCTCAGATAAAATCCTTTCCAATTAAACAGTTCATTGGACATGTCATGGTTTGGGGTTCTCGTTATCCACTGATGTGCACATCTCATGGATATTTCTTTACACCCATTATCACAGGAAGGTCTTAGTGCAGAAGATGCTCAGAGAATTATGCTCCCCCACTGAGTGACTGTAATGACATTGACTTCAAAACAAGCCTCCTCAAATACGCATGAGAAGCAAAGCTACTCTTACGTGGATCATTCTGGGCTTTACTTTCCCAGGTCATGTATCCAAATGGCATCGGATGCTTCACTAATGAAACGTGCCAAAGATATTGACAAAATAATGTCAGATCACTATCAAGGTACATCTACTGAGGGCAATGTGTCTGAAGGTTTCTCACTATCAACACCCCAGCGTGGGGCCCCTGCTCTGGATGGTGTGGCTCACCTGTCCAGCATGGCTCACCTGACCAACTCACCTGGTTGAAAATACGAGATCAACAATTGTTTATTTACAACCAAAACACCTGGAAGAAATTCACCAAAATATCTATGTTAGTTGCCTCTGGATGGTCTGATTATTGGTGTGTTTTTAGTTTCTTCTTGATTCTTTTTAGAGCTTTCCAGGTTGTTGGAGTTTTTTACCCATTTGGTATGTTTTATTTTTATAATGGGATAGTTTTAAATAATATAGCTATAGAAGAAGAAAATAAACAAATTGAAAATGTTGTTTATTTACAATTGATCCTATAGCCACAACTGGGATAAAGAGAAAAGAAAATACACACGGAGAGGCCCCTTTGATAGTGTCTGACTGGATTCTGCACCTTAGGGCCACCTAATGTAGAGCCTATTCTACATCAGTTCCCCCCACTCTACCCCATGCCACTCCACCCTAACCATGAAATGTAAACTCTGAGTGCACCAGTGCCAACCAGCAACCACCCAGATGCACAGTGCCTTGTTCCAGAATCACTCCCATTTCCTCCACATCCGGCTTGACTCATGATCATCCATTCAGGCCCCCTTTTACATCCCTCCCTCTGTGTCATGGTCTTGCTATTGATTTTGACTTTGACTCAGACACCGGTTCTTTCTACCCCAGTAACTGGTCCACAAGAAGCCCCCTCTCCCTCCTGGCCCCCAGTTGGCATCTTGTCTTTGTAGAGGAGCGAGATTTAATCTATAGGTGAGATCGCTCCAAATGACTTGAGGCACAGCTGTTCTGGAACCCTAATTAGCGAGCTGCTTAATTTGAAAAAAAGGCATGAATGCAGCTTTTCTTAACTTCCCACTCCAAACATTCATTATGGCTCTTCTTTAAACTTGAGGCCTCAGTGAGAAGGATTACCACAAGAAAGTGTTGCCTCAGGAGGGACCCCAGGGGGAGAATAAAAAGGTTTTGAGGGTTAGACACATCTAATGCTTTAGAGTCCACCAACCCTGGGGTAACCCCTCTCTCTGGACTAAATGGTACTTCAATTATTTTTAATTAGGATAAAATGAAATTTTTTAAAACCAAGGTGACCAAGACTGCCTACAGGGTCTCACATGCCTTTTAATTCTATCAAATGCAGAATCCAAGCAATATCTTGCCATAACCTGCATTCTGCTCAACCATTTCCCTAAATAGCAGACTATTCTCTGCTCTAAAAGTCCTTACCCCAGCTCTCTCTCTCTCTCATTGACTAAAGCCAGTGACAGAGGGATTGCCTGCAACTTCTGGCTGAATCACCACAAGCCCATGCAAACTGTCCAGGAAAAGGCCGACTTGAATATCATAACCCTTTGTATTACTTTTTCTGGGCAAAATTGTGGGTTCAAGGCAAAATCCAATTGCAACTTCCTTGTGCCTTACTTGGGAGTCAAAGGAACACATTTCTCTTTAGCTCATTACTTTCTGTAGAGCAGTAAAACCAAATACAAATTCCTTTTGATATCAACTACATATATATCGAAAGATTAAATAAGTAGGATTTCTAAGCAAAGAAGCTTTAAATAGGAGAATGAGAATGATGTTCTCCCTCCTTCAGTGTGGATATGCAGCAAACCTTCCAAGCTAGGGTGCAATAGTTTTCGTCTACCTGAGTTAAAGACAGGAATCTAGAATTATTAATGCTATTCATTCTCACAAAGAGGAAAAATCATATATGACCATACATACCATGAGTTTCTGGCCCCATTCAGGGACTCAACTAAAAAGCTCATATAATACTAACAACAGCTTTTGGCTACTGCAGGTACCAACTGCCATTTACACTTCAGCAGACATAATTCAGGCAAAAATCTCAACA
This sequence comes from Pteropus vampyrus, assembly GCF_000151845.1. Lineage (NCBI taxonomy): Eukaryota > Metazoa > Chordata > Mammalia > Chiroptera > Pteropodidae > Pteropus > Pteropus vampyrus. The sequence goes on along the minus strand of NW_011888816.1, from coordinate 6,967,104 downwards.
TTTCCAAAGTATCTGCTAGGAAATGACATGCATGACATGTTCCAAAAACAGGAGTTTGCTTATAAATGATCAAGAAAGTCCCCTCCAGCCCTTTTTGTGGAAATCATGCCCCTCTATTTTTCTGTGGCACGCTACTCAAGGTCCTACTCACCAGCATGTTCTGTTCACCAGTGAAAAAGCATGAATAAAGCCACCCAATTCTCAGGCAGCATACACCAGTGCTCTAGCAACATCGCTAAAAGCAGTTGTCTGGAAATTCCAGGGCCAGCTAAAACGAATTAAGTCCACCTCAACCCTCTCTTCCAATGGTTACAAATAAAAATTTAGACAAAATACAAAAAGCAACTACTTGCAGACTCTGAAAAGTTAACAAAAGTAAAGAAATGAAGGAAGGGAGACAACACTTAAAGAGTGATCCCTATCAGTGAATGAGATTCCTAGTTTTTCCTCTTTTATCTTTAAGTAAAGGGCGGTGCCACCACAGAGCTAAACAGCAGACAGGCGTCCTAAAATACGGAGAGGAAGCCAGAGCAGAAGACCTGGAAAAGGGTCCCTGGGTGCTAAAAGGGTATAGAAGAAATCTTAGAGAGTAGAGAGTTGAAGAAAGGGATCCCTTTATTCTGTCACAAGCCCCAGGATCACCTCTAAGCTGTGTGTGTACAAGATCAATCCAAAGCACAAAGCCAAGACTCTGAAATCCGAATAAAATAACATCCGCAGCCCTTGTTCCAGAGACGCATATGCATGGAATAAACCCAAAGCAGCACAACAAAGGCTTTGAAAAATGGATAAACATTGGAACCACTGCCCACAGATGGCAAGAGAGAACTTGCAGCTCAAATCCAGTCAGATCGATTGCCTGGTAAACAACAGAATCAACGTTCTTCAGGGAATTTAACAGGACCCAAAGACTCATGACATATTGTTCCAAATGTCCAAAATTATTACTATAAAAAAGTACTCAACATACAAAGATCAGGACAATGTGATCCTTCTCAAGAGAAAATACAATTAACAAATGCCAATTCTGAGATGACCAGATGTTAGAATCATCGGACCAATACTTTAAAAGAGCTATTTATAAACACATTCCACGAGGTACAGGTAAACCCTCTTGAAAGGAAAGGTAGACATTCTCAGCAGGAAAAAAAAAAAAAAGTATTTTTAAATGAAAATTTTAGAACTAAAAAAGAGAATGTGATATGTGAAATTTGAAAGTCACTAAATGAGCTTAAAAGCAGAATTGAAAGACAGAGGAAAGAGTCACCAAACTTAAAAACAGATCAACAGAAATTATCCGATCTAACCAACAAAGAAAATAAAAGATTGAAAAATGAATACAGCCTCGGGAACCTGTGGGACAATACCAGAAGGTCTAACACTGTGACACTGGTGTGCCAGAATTAGAAGAGAAAGAGATCGGTCCAGAAAAAAAATGTTTGAAGAAGTAATGACCAAAGACTTACTAAATTTTGTGAAAGATATGGGAACAAACTTCTCTTATGAATGCGCACAGAATGGAAAGATATTTATGTTCCATGTGGATGCTCACCAAAGGACATCCGCTGCAGAGGAGACTTTTTGTAACATGGACAAGATTAAATGTTCTGTAGATATCAGTCACCCCGATGTTTGCTTAACAGATGATGTACAAAGTGGGCATGTTTGCAGGGATGGCAGTGGCACACAGGCTCAACAACATGGACTTTCCTTGACTAAGGCTGACTTAGCTACTGTTACTGCCAAGGGTCTAACTTGCCAACAGCAGAGCCCAACCCTGAGCTCAGGTATGGCAGATTCCCTAAGTGGGCTACCCACCCACCTAGTGGCAAGTTGATTTCACTGCACCCAATTCATCATGGAGGGAGCAGCAATATGTCCTCACTGAACTAGGTACATATTTTAGTTATAATTTTGTCTTCTCTGAGATGCTTCTGCCAGTTTGGCAGTTTCTAACAAAACGAAGCCTACTCCTACAATACAATTCAGCAATTGTGCTCCTTGGTATTTACCCAAAAGAGTTGAAAACTTATGTCCACGCAAAAACCTGCACATGGATATTTATAGAAGCTATATTCATAATTGGCAAAATTTGGAAGCAATCAAGATGTCTTTCAGTAGGTGAATGTATAAATAAACTATGGTACGTCTAGACAACAGAATATTACTTGACACTAAAAGAAATGAGGTATCAAGCCATGAAAATACATGAAGAAACCTTAAATGAATATTACTAAGTGAAAAAAAGCCAATTTGAAAAGGCTACATACTGTACGATTCCAACTATATGATATTCTTAAAAAGGCAAATCTATGGTGACAGTAAAAATATCAGCAGCTGCCAAAGGTCTGAGGGGAGGAAGAGATGGGTAGGTGGAGGACAGAAGATTTTTAAGAGAGTGAAACTGCCCTGTATGATACTATAACCCAAACCCAGAGAACGTACAACACCGAACGTGAACCCCGACATAAACTATGGACTTCGGTGATAAGGATGTGTCAATGCAAGTTCATCAATTGTAACAAATGCACCACTCTGGTGGGGGATGTTGAAAATGGGGGAGGCTCTCCACGTGTGGGAGCAGGGGTATATGAGAAATCTCTTACCTTCCCCTCAATTTTGCAGTGAACTTAAAACTGCTCTAAAAAGTAGTCTGTTTTTTTTGTTTTCAGGCACTCCCAAAAGGATATATATTGTTATATGAATGATTCCATTCCCATGACATTCTGGAAATGAGGAAATTACAGATATGGACAAAATAATATTAGTTGTTGCCAGGGGTTAAAAGTGGGAGGGGTGTGAGGAAAAGGGATGTAGCTAGAAAAGGACGTGAAGAATTTCCGCCCTTGTGATGACTGATTCTCAATGGCAACATCCTGTTCATAACAGTGTACTATACTTTTGCAAGATATTACCACTTGGGAAAACAAGATTAAGGGTATATAGTATTCACTGCATGTGAATCTATAATTATCTC
>NW_011888816.1:6956790-6964077 GCF_000151845.1 Pteropus vampyrus | reverse complement strand
ATAACAGTGTACTATACTTTTGCAAGATATTACCACTTGGGAAAACAAGATTAAGGGTATATAGTATTCACTGCATGTGAATCTATAATTATCTCGAAATAAAAATTTAATTAAAAAAAAGGAATAGATTCTAATATATTCAACAACATGGATGAATCTTAAAACATTATGAAAGAAGCCTAACACAAAAGAATATATACTATATGATTCCATTTTTGTACAATACAGACTGTTCTATAAGTGACCAAAAACAGATCAGTGGTTGCATGGGGCCGGGAATAAGAGAGATGGAATGCAAAGAAGCAAAAGGGTGATAAAAATGTTTTTTGTCTTGGTTGCGGTACTGGTTTTATGAATGTCAGGAACTGATAAAACTCATTGAATCATACATTTTAAATAAACGTGGTTTATCTTAAGTAAATTATTTTACAATAAAGTTGATAACAAACAGAAATAAGTTAATGGTCCAGAAACGAAGGTCTACAGCTTATGACATTATAACTGTGAAGGTCTCCAAGGTTCTGAGACCGTTTTAAGAGCCAACTTAAAAATTAATCAATAAATACCTTTTTATCCTCTTTACACATGAAAAACACACTGGGAGTTCACAGAAAAGGACAGAGAAGATGTGAACACACGAAGATGACCGTCTGGTTGGAGAGATGCAGCACACGTGAGGAATGGAGATGGCTGTACAAGGTACAACTGTGCACCCCAAACAAGTGCAGGAAGAGGGACAGCGGGAGCAGCAGGTGCAGAGGCAGGCCCAGCGAGGATGGGAGACGTGAGCCAGAGACAGAAAAGCACAAAGCGAACACTCCTCCTTCCATCGACCAGTGGCATCACCACCTGTGCCCTCACTCACCTTGACTTGAAATATCAGTCATGTTTGCTTCTTCCTTCACCCCCTTAACCAGACATATATGAGGTCCTGGTAGATCTTCCACCCTGAATTATTGCAGAGCCTCCTACCCCATCCTCATACTGTGCACAATGACTATCTTATCTTATCTGCTTTCCTAAAAGCAGACGTTAAGATGGGGATTCTTAAAGTGATTTCTTGAAAGAATGCTCTTTCAAGGAAAGAGGAAAGCAAAATGAGCAGAGGAAGAAACTAAGCAAAGATGTGGTCTAGGCTTGGTCCCTCAGGCAAGTCCAAAGGCACCAGTTGTACCATAGCTGGTCCTATCTGAAGGCAAAGTAGTTGCCTCTTGTGACTGTCAGCCATTGACGTGGGGGTAGCAGGGCATGTTGTTTTTCAGGCAGAATGGTTCAATTTTGCCAGGGACAACTCTTTAGAAAAAGGGACAGCTGCGAGCTGTTAGCAGTAAACACTCAGAAGCTGGGAGATGGCACCAACATGAAAAAAGATTTGGGCAGGGCACCAACAGTATCTACTACACTACAATGACCACCGCAAGTCACTTACCTGATTTCATCATGTCTTTGATTAACATTGTCAGGTGATTCTAACTGCACTCTAGGTTGGAGTAGGGACATATAGCTCAAACTCTCTCCATCTTCATCTAAGGTCATCATAATCTAGTCCAAATCAAATAACCTTACTAATCTCTCTCTGTCTCTCTCTCTCTCTCTCTCTCTCTCTCTCTCTGTCTCTGTCTCTCTGTCTCTCTGTCTCTCTGTCTCTCTCTCTCTCTCTCTCTCTCTCTCTCTCTCTCTCTCTCTCTCTCTCCCACAGAGGTGAAGTAAGCTAGTGAGTGGAAGCAATCATCAAGAAAATCCCATTTCCTAATCCATTCACTTTACAGTGATCCCAACTGCTTCTATGGGTTGATCAAACAAAGCTGATGAGAGCACCCCTTCTTCTGTCACTTTGACTCTGAAGATACTGTCACTGAGGCCCTGTTTTCTTGCCTCCAGCCCTGAAGGGCTCAGAGAAGGTAGCCTGACATGTGAATGGGCCATCGGGCTGTCAGGCGTGACATACTAGCCCAATGCTCTTTTATCCAACATGTCTAATTGGGCTTCACCATGATCAGTCTTCTCAGGAGGATAGGAGCTAATGCAGTCTGATGGAAATTAGAAGGCACTGTCAGCTCCTGTCTCTGGGGCCTCAGGACCATGTCAACATGCTGATCCCAGATTGCAGTCACAGCCTTACGCAGGGACATCAGACTGGAAGCGAGACAGTGTCAGCCAAGCAGAGCCACCATTTTAAGATGACAACATGCCATGCAGAAAAGTTCTGATGCCTTGCATTGTGTCAGGGTGGAGAGGGGGAGGGCAGAGCTAGTCACTCAGCCCAACGTCTCTGCATCAGATGCCTACACAGAACTACCTAAATTGTAACAATCACAGTGTCCCTTTTGAAAAGTAGGATTCCAGAATCCTTATGCCACATCATGTAGTAGGTACTGTTCTGCTCTTTTCACAAGATGGGAACCTGAGGCTTCGAGAGATGAAGCCACCTGCCCAAGGCTACCTTCTAGCTCCCCTAGAACCTGAAATTCACTCTGAAGCCTATTTTTTTCTCTTCACCATTGTACTCCAGAGAAAAACATGACAGAAGAGGAAACAGAAAGGCTTACGTTAGAAAGACTAGGTCCGTGTGATTCCCTTTGCCCGGGTTAGAAGGAGGCATGGACATAGGGTTTCATGGCCCCCTCATTAACTTTTCCATGTTGTTTTCTTGAAGCAGGGAGGAGAGGGGGTCTCTTCATACAGCGCTGAGGTCCAGGGAAGGAAGGCTGGCGGGGGGCCTACTACAGAAGGAGAGCAAAGACACAAAGTGCAGAATAAATCTATGGCTGTAACCACAAGGTGGAGATGTAGGAGAGCAGAGCAGGCAAGCTGGTAACAGAAGGAAGGCAAGGCAGAACCAGGCAGGAAGAGGCTTGGAGGGAAGAGCAGAAGTCTTTGATGGGAGCAGGCAGGGGCTCCAGAAGTGGAGATACTGACCACTGCTCCATTCCCATCACCTCGCATGGCACCTAGCTTGCAGAAGACAATAAATGAATAAATGAGTAATTGAAGGGAAGATTCCAGAAATACAGATAAAGGTGTGGCTGCTGAAAGCTATCCTGCTGAGAGCCAACTCCATTTATCACATCATCTACCAGAGAAAATTCTTCTCCGCACGGGCAGAACTGGGGCTTTCCCTCCCCTAAACCAGCAGGCCTGTCTTGCAAGTCTGAGCCTGGGCCAGCTACTTGCTCCAGAGGCCTGTGGGCTGCCTCCTACCACCCTTAATGAGATGTGATTGCTGAAGGGAAGCAGTTAATTGCATGATGTTTTATTAATCCTTTTTCCATGAAATATTAATTGTGAGCTTTCACAAATGCAAAGATCTGTATGCTTTTTAATGGCTTGAGTTTGTGGTCTCTCCAGATGAATGTTTGAGAGTTTTCTGTTGAGAGACGATGGTGACAAGCATGATGCCAAATCCTGTAGAAGGAGCACAGTTGACAGCCCAAAACACAAGGGAATGTCAAAAATGCCTCCCTCAGTGAGCTGCTCTGCCCAGCAGCCCAGGTTCTAACCACAGACGGGGGAGAGGGGAGCATTGTTACCTGGTGCTACTATGCAATGAATTAGACTAAGGAGAGATTTATGTTCAAATATTCAGCCCACTGTGGACCAAAAGGAGAAAGGACACCTGCAAGAGGAAGCCATCAGCACCAACATAGCAAGGATCACATTGTGAGACTTACCTCTTCCTTGCCCTCTTTCCTTGAGATCGGTTCACTTGGGGGGTGTGGAGCATAAAAGAGAAACATGAGCTTTAAGTCTGATGTGTTGACTGAATTCCAAGGGTGGTGATCCATGGAAGCAGGAGGGAAGAGACTGGCTTCCAGGGATGGAATGAGGCAGGTGCAAAGAGCTTTATGAAGACCTCAGCTCACTTCCCACCTAGTCCTGCAAGGCTGCAGTGGGATGCCACTGGCCTGCGGCCAAGACTCAAGCATTGTACCCTCCCCTGAAGTAAGAATGGCCACTCCCCTATACCAGAGGTCCCCAACATCTGGGCCATGGACTGGTACCTGTTTGTGGCCTGTTAAGAACTGGGCCACACAGCAGGAAATGAGCAGCTGGCAAATGAGCAAGGATTCATCTGTATTTGCAGCTGCTCCCCAGCATTTGCATCACCACCTCAGCTCCACCTCATATCATCGGGCATTAGATTCTCAAAGGAGAATTTGGTTCCAAAAAGGTGGGAGACTGCTGCCCTATACCATCCCCATAGCCAGGACCGAGCACCAGACTCAGAGGCTACTTCCTCAGGAATGGGACAGACAGTTCCAGGGCTACATGAGAGGATGCCGGGCCTGGGGAAAGGGTCACTGGGATATACCTCCAGGAGCCAAAGGGAGATAGGGCTGCCCCCTAGCAGGTTCCTGAGAGATAGAGGGGCCACAGTGAGCAATGCGTCCAAACCTCTCACAGTACCATCATGGAGAAAAACAGCTAAGGACCCCAGCAATGGCTGGAGCCAGCCTAAAGCAGAGCAGGGTCTGTGACACTTTCCATAGTTGACATGGAGGAGGCTAAAGACGGAGACTTCACCTCCCTATCTCTCTTCCCTGCCCCCAAATCCCTGAAGAGATACACTTGGAGGGAGAGGTGGTAATCTCAAGACCAGACCACATACCTGCTCCTCAGTCTAAGAAGGCAGGGCCACAGCTCCAGCCTGCACTGGAGAGAGAGAAGAATTTGTCCAAAAAGTTTGAGACCAAAGTAGATATTATTATATTTCACTGTAGAGATGGGGCAACTGTGACACAGAAAGATCAAGTCACTTCCCAAGATCTCACAGGTAGTACATAGCAGAGCAGAGATGCATGCTCTCAATCAGGTCCTCCTGCCTCTGCCTAGCAGCTGTTACTCTGATCAATACTAATGGCAATGATGGTCAAGATGATAATAACAAATAACAAACTCTTCACAAGCAGACGAGACTTAATGAAGACTTTTAAATGTTCGAAGCATTGAAAAGATAATAATGCCTCTATCCTCATATATGATTAAAATTAACAATTATAGTACTCCATGAAAATAAGTCACAAAATTTTCATGTATACTGAAATTAAAATAGCTTTTCTCTAGATATTATAATCGCAAAATTCTGGAGTTCATTCATTCAAGTTGAACCTTTTGCAAATTTGTTCCAGGGTCCTACTTGGCTGGTGACCTAAATACATGCTCAGGACCTCCCAGCCTGGAGGGCAGGGCCCAGGCCTAATGCTCCTATTTCTCCAGTGTCCAGTAGAGAGCCTCACCTGTTCCTTCTCTATAAAGGTTTGTTGAATGAATGCTTACCTATGCTTTCCAATCTAGTCGGATCGCCAGATTAAGTGCCGGCTGCCTAGTTAACCTTGAATTTCAGATAAACAATAACTTTTTAGTGTAAGTATGTTCCATGTAACATTTAACATTCTATATTTTCGTTAGCTAAATCTGGCGATCCTACCCTCTAGATATGAGAAGAATTCAGAGAAGGGAGAGTGAGTGTGGCATGGAGCCAAGAAGGTGCTGTCAAGGAAGGACAGAGGTCGAACCGACTCGAGAAGGAAACATAAAACACAGTGTTAATGGCACTTCCTGGAGTTGTACAATCCAGTGACCCTGAAAGATGGAGGGCATTCCTGGCAGGGAAACCAGCATGATTAAAGGCCTATAGGCTGAAGCGAGCACGGCAGGGTGGAGGACAGTAAGGCAGACAGCTGCCTGGAGCACCTACAATCTAGCATTTCCAAACAACTCCCACATCCCTGATTTTCCATTTCCGTCCATGCTGCTCTGCCATCAAGCCTTTGACTTTGCAGTCCTTCTGCCTGGAACTCCTCCTCTTCCTCTTTACCTGCCCATCTTCTCGTGCACTAAAAAGCTCTGGTGTGTCAGCTGACTCGTTTCTGCCCCAGATCCTACATGACAATCTTAGCAAACCTCCCAATGCTTCAATGACTTTCTTATAATCTTCCAGCATGCCCCCACCAATAGTTAAAGGAATTACAGGGTGAATCATGCAGTGACCATGTGTGACCATCATTTGAGGTCATGCCTGCCCATGCGAAGTCCCCTGAGTGTGTGCCTGGCTTATCAGGCCATGGTCAGAGGTCACCTATTGAGGGTACAGCCTTGCTCTCCTGACTTGAGGCTGACAAGAGGGCTGCAGTACCATCTGGAGAATTCTTATTCAAAAAAAAATGTTCCCCATGAGGGTTTAATAAGCTCGAGATCTCATTTACCTGGTTAAATACTGCCCTGAACCATTCTGACTCGGCTATTTTCTAATGCATGACGACTTCCCTAAAGGGCATCCTTAGTGCTACCCCACAGCCATGTCTCACATCGCAGTCCATGTCCCGCCACCCTCTTAGACCTGGCACCTTTTCCTCTTTCCTCACACCTCCAGTATCTCTTCCCCATTCTTACGCCCACCTGAGAATCCAGCTTCTCATTTCATTGAGAAAACAGAAACTGAAAAGACTGTCCACCCCTAAACTCCCACCCACATGCCCTCCTTTTATAGAAATAAGCTGCTCCTGCTCCGGTCCGCTTGGTTATTTAATCCCATGCCCTCTCACCTGCTCAGGGACATCACTCCTACAGTAATCACTCGCTCCTTATTCATCATTTTCCCTCTCTGCTGGGTCATTCTCATGTGCACAAAAACATGCCGCTCCTCTCTCACTTGAAAATACCCTCCCTTGACCCCACCACATATAGCCTCATTTCTCTGTCCCGCTACTCCCCACCTTTGCAGCAAAATTCTGTGGAAGAGATGACTCTAGTCACTGGATCCACTTTCCCCGTCTTGATCTCTCTTGAACCCACTCTATCAGGATTCTGCCCCCACTACTCTATCGCTCCTGTTGTGGTGGGTCCCCAGTGACCTCTAGACCTCATCTCCATTGATCTTTCACCAGCATCTGACAGAAGTGGTCATTCTCTCCTCTTTGAAACGCTTTGTTTACTTGGCTTCCAGGGCAACACACACTCCATGTCTTTCTACCTCGCTAGCTGTTCCTACTCTTATCTCCTTTGCTGGATCTTTCTTATCTTCCCAACCGCTAAATAACAGAGGCTCCCTACAAGAGTCAGACTTCCCTTCTTCTCTCTCCAGGCTCACCCACTTGGTGAGCTCAACCTGTCCTTTGGCCTTAAAGGACAACTTCCCAAATGCTCCCTTAAAATCCATACTTGTGTAATGATCTGTCTGCAAATCATGGATGATTGCCAGACGTAACAAACTTAACATGTCTTTGCTTCCCAGAACCAGCTCTTCCTGCAGTCCTCGTCATCTCAATCATTGGTAAATCTGGTTTA
>NW_011888816.1:6953410-6955850 GCF_000151845.1 Pteropus vampyrus | reverse complement strand
ACCTAACATATATTTTTATTATGCATTCATTGTCTGTACATCCCTCCTAGAATGTAAGCTCTCTGAGATCAGGGACTTTGTCCATTTGGTTTACAACTATTTGGTTTACAGAGCCTAGAACACTGTTTAGACCATAGCACTGCTCAAGAAATAGTTACTGATTGAATAAATAAACTTATTTCCTCTGTACGATGGCAGTAACAACAAAAGACAACCAAGAACCTTAAGTATCTGTCAGCTTTCCAGATCAGAAGGGGAACCCAAAAGGGCTGTGAGAACATCTCCACTCTTACTTTTAGGTTTCAGCTTACATGTCACTTCTTTTCTGACACCCTCCCCACTCAGTAAGATTAAGTACTCTTGCTATCTGCTCCCATAGGATCCTATATTTCTCATTTCAAAGTACTTTTCATATCATATTATAGTTGTGTCTTAATGGTCTTCCCTATATATTTTCTGAAGATACATACGGAATTCTCAATAAATTCTTGGTGAATGAAAAGATGAAGTTGAATGAGCACCATGTGGCCCTGAAGTTGTAGCTTAGGGAACTGAGCTCGGCATCAAGGAAGACGATGAGTTAAAAGAAGCAGGGACAGAGTAACAAGCTTGAAGTATTTCATAATAAGAAAGGAAGGAGGGAAGGAGGGAGAGGGGAGAGAAGGAGAGAGAGGAGAAAGGAAGGGAGGGAGGAAAGCTTGTTTTACGTCCCTGCCAAATGTCAGCAAACTAAATTTGGCCCTAGCAGTGCCTACACACACAAACTGAGCTGGCAACATCTGGTCACATGACCTTTTCCATGTAGCCTATAGCACCCGCCTATCTAGCTGTACTGCCATTTTGATGAGACATGCCCATGGGAATTCTCTTTCTCTAGGCAGGGTACCCCAAAGAGGAATGGAATTGACTGATAATGGAGGAAGCATGGAAAGGCAAAGAAGTGCAGAGCAGGAGACTTTTGCACATTCTGTGCTTTTGCTGGCCACCTGCATGTTTCTTCTGGTACTTATTCACTGCCTATCTAACCTCACATCTCTCCTGAGATCTATACCCACACACTGGGAAATGCAGCCTCTCTTACCTCACTAAAGCCTTTCCACCAATGAGACTTAGCACAGACCTTCCTTCTATAAGGGACCTTGTCAGCATTTATTTTGAAATATGTTCTATGAATAAGTTCTTACTATATTCTATTGGCGTGCACATAGTAAGTGCTAGATAAACAATAGCAATTAGCATCAGCACCACTTCTTTAGAATTAATATGGCTTTTCTCCCCAGCTAAACAGTAGGGGTAATATATTTTCTTTCTTTTGAATTCCTCAGAGAACTTACCCCAGGGCTGAACAAAACTAAGTACCCAGAAAATACTTTCTCAAACCTGTCTTGTTTATAGTTATCGTAGAATAAAACCAAGGAGCCGTAGAAACGGTTTCCCTATTGTAAGAGATGAAACGCTATCTCAAAGATGTTTTTAAAATGCTGTCCATTTACCCTGGCCCTAACTGGGGAGCACTTGGTTCATTCCAGGAGAGAAGCCGTAATGGATGGAAAGTATGTTTCTGCTGAGTTAAGGGTTATCAAGTTCCCTGCATCTAGGCGCCAGATTGATGGGATATGCCTCTATGATTTATAATACACTCATCTCACTGGAGAGTGAGACACAATTAATCTTGCAATCTTGCAGCCTGCACTTAACAACCTTAGAACCTTCCCTGTGTGCTTGGACTGCAGAGCGAATGTCTGTGCCTCCCCAGATGCCGGGACAACTGGGCACTGAGAAGGCAAAAACACCCTTCTCTGTAAGGCAACAGAATTCTATGGCAAATATTTCTTCAGACTTTCCATGATATTTCCAGGGGAAAAAAGATAAAATGATGGCATTTTAATTTAGAGTTACAATGTTCATTACAATAATATCATTAAGTATATATAATCAAAACTACAGAAACACTTGATGTGTCAGCAATGTAACCATTCAACTTCCTTTCTCTTTTGTTTTACGTCCCTGCCAAATGTCAGCAAACTAACTTTGGCCCTGGCAGTGCCTACACACACAACCGAGCTGGCATCATCTGGTCAAGTGACTTTCTCGGTGTAGCCTAGAGCACCTCCCCATGTAGTTGTATTGCATTACTCACTTTTCCACCCACCATTTTGATGAGATGTTCCCATAGGAATTCTCTTCCTCTAGGCGGGGTGCTCCAAAAAGGAATGGGGCTGCTGAGATCCTAGAAACGACAGATTCCCAGGCATCTAAAGCAGGTAAGACAAGGTCTGTGAACTGAGTGTCACTGTGTTCATGGGACAGCCCTTCGTGTCTTACCCAAAGTATATTTATTTTTACTTTATGTATAATTCCAGCAATCTTTGTTGTCTAAATTATGAGCCTTCATCAAGTTCAAAGAAGACAGGCAAACACAACGACAGTTGCAAAAAAA
>NW_011888816.1:6942935-6953360 GCF_000151845.1 Pteropus vampyrus | reverse complement strand
CTCAAACCTGTCTTGTTTATAGTTATCGTAGAATAAAACCAAGGAGCCGTAGAAACGGTTTCCCTATTGTAAGAGATGAAACGCTATCTCAAAGATGTTTTTAAAATGCTGTCCATTTACCCTGGCCCTAACTGGGGAGCACTTGGTTCATTCCAGGAGAGAAGCCGTAATGGATGGAAAGTATGTTTCTGCTGAGTTAAGGGTTATCAAGTTCCCTGCATCTAGGCGCCAGATTGATGGGATATGCCTCTATGATTTATAATACACTCATCTCACTGGAGAGTGAGACACAATTAATCTTGCAATCTTGCAGCCTGCACTTAACAACCTTAGAACCTTCCCTGTGTGCTTGGACTGCAGAGTGAATGTCTGTGCCTCCCCAGATGCCGGGACAACTGGGCACTGAGAAGGCAAAAACACCCTTCTCTGTAAGGCAACAGAATTCTATGGCAAATATTTCTTCAGACTTTCCATGATATTTCCAGGGGAAAAAAGATAAGATGATGGCATTTTAATTTAGAGTTACAATGTTCATTACAATAATATCATTAAGTATATATAATCAAAACTACAGAAACACTTGATGTGTCAGCAATGTAACCATTCAACTTCCTTTCTCTTTTGTTTTACGTCCCTGCCAAATGTCAGCAAACTAACTTTGGCCCTGGCAGTGCCTACACACACAACCGAGCTGGCATCATCTGGTCAAGTGACTTTCTCGGTCACTTGAGCACCTCCCCATGTAGTTGTATTGCATTACTCACTTTTCCACCCACCATTTTGATGAGATGTTCCCATAGGAATTCTCTTCCTCTAGGCGGGGTGCTCCAAAAAGGAATGGGGCTGCTGAGATCCTAGAAACGACAGATTCCCAGGCATCTAAAGCAGGTAAGACAAGGTCTGTGAACTGAGTGTCACTGTGTTCATGGGACAGCCCTTCGTGTCTTACCCAAAGTATATTTATTTTTACTTTATGTATAATTCCAGCAATCTTTGTTGTCTAAATTATGAGCCTTCATCAAGTTCAAAGAAGACAGGCAAACACAACGACAGTTGCAAAAAAAAGGGCACTTAAAAGAAAATCTACTCGCAAGATAAAAAAGGAAAAAAATTATGTAAGACAAAAAAAAAAACCCAAACATACATTTTTGAGCCTCTTCTTATGGAAGTCAACACCCTCCACTCCTTCAATAAACTCACCATATTTACAATATAGTCATAATAACCCCCAATATCCAATCGTCCACACAGAGCAGGTTAAGCTCCAAAAAAATAACCTTTAAATATCTTAGTGTTTAAAAAGATTTCCTTCCAAAATGGTTTAAGCAGAAAGGTTTAGTGCTTAAAGTTTTAACTCAAATTTAGCTAAAATAACATATTCCTTAACTTTCTGAATAGCAGGTCATAAGGGGTTTTTAAAACTCTGTAATCATCTTTGTTATTAAGTCGGGAGCTAGGGTGTAATGGGGGTAGAAGTCTTCCAAGGACTCTCAAACCACAGTTCTTCAGTCTTCCACAAGAAAAGCCCATGATAGTAGATAACCTTGAAACCATTTTAGGGGCTTTGTGTGTGAACATGGCTGCATATTTAAGCTTATTTGTCCATCCTCTCCACAAAAGCCATGGGAAAGGAATAAGGAGAATTGAAAAACTATCCACAAACTCTATTTTCACTGAGACTAGAAGCCAAATATAACCTGCACACTCCAAAATATGCTTAAGGGTTGACAAAAACGATGGAAATCAGACAGAAACCACATGGGAAGAAAGAGAAAAGAAGAAAAATTGAGTTCTGAGAGACCTTAATAACGGCACATCTTAAAAGTGCCAGCAGAAATAAAACTCCTGAAGGCATGCAACTCACCGTGAACTGTGTAAGCTACATAGTCTATTTGCAGCAAGGTGCAGGAACTGAGGGAAGCAAATCACAGAAGGAGTCCCCCTGGAGTTCAGAGCAACAGAGGAAGTAAGGCCACACAAAGAATAACACAAACCATATTTCTAGCCATCAGTCTTTTGGGGGAACAGCAAAGAAAGAGAAAGCTTTGATTTGTGAAGTGTTCCATCAGAAACCTTATGTAAATAGCTGGAACGAGAAAACTCAACAAAGTTAATACTAAGTGATTGTTTTAAGATGAACTGACATAACATCTACACAGTTACTGTAAGGTAAGAGTTTGAATAGAGTGGCAAAATTTATCAATTCATTCATCAAAAAAATGTTGCTATGAAGGAAAAAAAAGTACATAAATATTTCACGTGGTTTTTAAAAAATTAATAAAGCAACTATCTCTCTAAAGAATACTATAAAATAGAAATGCCAGAATTCAAGGACGTTGTAGCAAGAAAATAGGAAGAAATGAACTGTGAGCTAGCAGAACTGTAATTAGTAGAAAGTCATTGACAAAAAGTTTTAAAAGCCATCAGAAAAATAAACGCAAAATTGGAAAGTTTATAAGAGAGATTATACACTGTATAAAAGACATTAAAGATTATAAAGGACAGATACAAGAGATGAAACCAAGATTAAGTGAAATAAAGATAGAATTAAAGGGGATTAGAGAGAAAATGATAGCTACAACAGGCAAAAGAGATCCAACACACACAAAATCAGAGTCCATAAGGGAGAAAACAGAAAGAGTGAAACGGAATAAATAAAAGAAGACTGGACTCTACATAGTGGAAGGGCATACCGTGGACCAGAGAAAATTGAATCAGAACAGTCAGCCATGAGACATGTCCCTTAAAGGCTGAAGAGAAAAATAAAAGGATAAAGAGGGGAGAAGAGAGGCAGGAAGAACAGAACGGGAAAACGGAGGGAGGGAGAGATGGAAGAAGGGAAAGAGGAAAAGAATCTTCTTGGCATACAGGCAAAGAGATAAGCCTTCAAATAAGCCTTAAACAGGGGGGAAATTCAGACATGTCTCAGATTTCTCCAAAGCAACATTCAAAACAAGATGATGTAATTAACGGCTACAAGATAGTCCAAGAAAGACTTGTGAGCTCAAGATTTTATATTCAGCAAAGAGTGTCCTCCAAAAGCAACAAAGCTAACAGTTTTAAAATCTCTGAATTCATGTAATATTGTCCCATGAACCTTTCTTGAGGAATCTACAAGAGATCAAATATCTATCAACCAATGGATAGCAGAGAAAACAAACTACAGCAAAAAGATGGGTGAAGAGAACCATATAACTGAAAATTTAAGATTAAACATCTAATGTGAACTAGACTTACTGTGGTGATCATTTTGCAATATATACAAATTATAAATCATTATGTTACACACATGAAAGCATTATGTTACACACATGAAAGCATTATAATGTTATATGTCAATTATGCCTCAAAAAAATTAAAATTAAAAAGAAAGATTAAACAAAGCTGAAGATTGAGGTAACAGGTAGAATGTAAATGTTAAATACCCAGACAAGGTGTAAATGGTACAAGTAATGAAAAATGGAAAGGGTAAGGAGTAGAGAAAATGAGAAGTAAAATACGTTTACAGATTGTTGCATTTGTAATAATGGGAGCCAAAGAATATGATTCAAAGTTGACAAACCAAGTAAGGAGTATGTGTAAACATCTTTAACAAGACAACAGTAAATACTAAGGTAACTAAAAGTGGGTAGCAGAAGAGTGAGTAGGAAAATGAAGCATATCAATTTTATCATTATTCATACAAAAGAACTATTTAATCCTGTCAAGAGAAATAGAGTACTAACAATATTATACAAAATTATAATTATAAAGGTAGCCAAGAGAACAAAAATACAAATCCTCCTGAATATCGGAAGTGCAATTGTTTTAAAAGGCTAAGAAAACTCATTTTGTAACAACTTCATGATAAACAGTAAAAGAGAAACATAAAATATGACATTCTAAGATCAAATATACCTATCACATTAATAAATGTAAGTGGGCTTAACTTATCTATTTAAAAATATGTCTCAGATAAATTGCAAAGCAAAACTAAACTTTAACTTATATACAAGAGATACACAAAAGTTGAAAAGTTGAAAACAAAAGGATGGGCAAATATATAACAGAAAAATACAAACAAACAAAAAAACAAATGGTATAATGTAAATATCAGACAAGGTTAAGTTCAGAGTAAAAGGAATTAAATGATAAAAAAAGGGACTGTTTATAAAGTTAAAGGGTGTAACTTATGAATATATAACAATTATGAATATCTATGCGATAAGAGACATTAGAAACAACAGTCAAAAAACAGTAATTATAACACCTGCAAGGAGAAATAGGTTTTTAAAAATCGCACTGGTGGTAGGAAGAGTTTAATTCTTCTCTCCATCTATGACAGATCAAGTTGATAAGAAATATTAAATCAGCATAAAATTACCTAAATAACATAGTCAGTAGACTTGATTGATATATACTGAGCACTATATCCTGAAATGCCCTTGGAATTCACATGAAAACTAACCATCATTTAAGTCACAAAGAAAAGAGCACTAGATTCTAATGCACAGAAATAAATAGACAATATTCTCTGATCACAAAATGATAAAACCAGAAATTCTAAACAATATCAGAAAACAAGAGATTTAAAAACAAATGTAACTCTTAATCCCTGGTTCTGAACGCTCAGAATTTCTAGAAAACAAAATGTATAAAATATTTACACACCAGCACCTATGGGAAAACTAAAACAGTACTCAGAACAATTTTCAAATATATAAATTATTAAACAAATAGAACATAAAATAAAAATAAATGAATTAAGCATCTCACTAAAATAACTTAAAAAACAAAAAACAAAATAAATTTTAAAAAAGCAAAAAAGTGACATTATCAAAGGTAAAAAGCTGAAATAAATTTAAAAAGAAGAAAACAGACCAAAGAAATATTTCAAGGTTAATTCTTTTGACACCCCCCACACACACACACACAAAATTAAAATGTATCTCAGACCTAAATCGGGGTCCCCAAACCCTGGGCCACAGATGAATACTAGTCTGTGGCCTGTTAGAAACTGGGCCACACAGCAGGAGGTGAGCGGTGGGCAAGCGAAGCTTTATCTGTATTTGCAGCTGCTCCCCAGCGCTGGCATCACCAACTCAGCTCCACCTCAGATCATTAGGCATTAAGTTCTCATAGGAGCATTGGTCCATGGTGCCAAAAAGGTTGGGGACCACTGAACTAAATGTAAAAGCTAAAACTGTTAAAGTTTTAGAAGAAAACGAAGTCATAAATCTTCATGACCCTAGATTAAGCAATGGTTTCTTAGAAAAGGCAACAAAAGCACAAGAAATAAAGAAGAGACAGATAAATTGGACATGATCAAAATGTAAAAATTATTCTCAGGGCATTTCAGGCCCCTTGGACAACAGGCAGGAGGAGAAAGTTTTTGAGTCTATGTCTCTTGCCCCACAGATCTCCCTCAGAGGCACCATGCCTTCTACCCTGTCCCCCAGCTGAGCTCAGGTAAATCACAAATCATTTGGCCAAGGGAGATGATGCCATATGCATGGCTCTCACCTGCCCGCCTGGAAACTCTGAGGAGAGGGAGCACATTTTTCACTTCTATATTCCTTGTGCTGAGCACACAGTGGGACTTAACAATTGCCTTATGAATGTGTGTGTAGGAGACTGAATGTTTGTGTCCCCCAAAATCCATATGTTGAAATCGAATCAATTTGATGGTATTTGGAGGTGAGGCCTTTGGGAGGTAATTAGATTTAAATGAGGTCAAAAAGGTAGAGCCCCCATGATGGCATTAATGCCTTCATAAGAAGAAGAGAGACTAGAGCTCTCACTCTCTCCACCATACAGCTGTCTGCAAACCGGGAAGAGGACTCTCATCAGGAACCAAACCTGCCGGCACCTTGATCTTGGATTTACTGGCCTCCGGACTCTGAGAAATAAGTGTTCGTTGTTTAAGTAACCCATCATATGATACTTTGTCATAGCTGCCCAAGCTGACTAAGACAGCATGTATTAATTAACGCATGGAGGCTTTGGATCATTTGGGAGTTTTTTTATTTCATGCTCAAGTGACATCTATTTTATCAGACCTCAGTGAAGTGATGGCCAAAGTACAGGGCTATTCAGACAGTGGGCCTCAGGCTACCCAGCCTGGTAAGGTGGAAAGAAGTCTGGAGCCCAGCTCCCCTGATGTCCAGTGCAGAGCCTTTCCCATGTTGCTGTGCTGCTTGCCTAGGGAACAAGGGTCAAATGAAATGCAGAAATAGGACTCGCTATAGTAAAATATTCCTCCATGAGCCAAGTGTCTATGTAGGGAGCCAATGAGTACCCATCTGGGCCCTGGCCCCAGTTCTGTTGCTAGAAGCTCTCCATTATACAAGTCACATCCTCTCCCTGAACCTCAGTTTTCCCGTCTGTACAATGTGGATGTAGGACCAAAGGATCTCAGAGATTTCTGTCTGCTCTAAATTTTTCCAATTCAGAGACTGACTAGAAAAGAGGAATTATAATCAGCATTATCACCTCTCCATTAGCCCTTACAGACAAGCCAAAGTGTTTGGAGTGAGTAAGAGAATAGGTAGGAGCCTCCTTAACAAAGAGAACAGAGGCAAATTTGAAGATAAATTCTGGAGAGGTGGTTTCCTAAATAAACATATCTGTCAAAACTGAGAAGCTGCCCTATAACCAGAGAAAGGGGAAATCGCTCTGAAGGCTCCCTGAGTAATTCGTGGAGATACCGTGCTCCACCAGAGTCAGGAATTCCTCCATAGATTTCTAGAAGAAATTAGCCACCAGCTGCTAAGCCATGCCACAGCTTCCTTCCCAACACCCCCCTGGATATCAGTAAACAACAAAAGGTGCTCCTAGCACAGAAAATTCAAAATCGCCAAACTCCCTGGGCCTATGGGGGCAGATGGAGCCACATGAACAGAAATGCCTCAAACTTCATGGGCTCCTACCACTCTCAGCCTGTTCATACAGTAATGCTGACCCTCTGCAAAGCTACCCTTGACCAGGTCTATATCACACGTGCTCCCCAACATCAGAGATAGTTGACTACTGGCATCTGCCAGTTAACTCTATACAAGTAGGCATGCCAGGAATTGCATCTCCCCCAATATGGGTGAGAGAGACCATGATGCATAGGAATTGCTCCATTCTTCCAGAGACCAGGGGTCCAGCTTATCATGCCTGGCTCTTTCTTCTCTTAGATGAATGTATTCAAGATTCTCCGAAAATATCATATACGTGAGCTTCTGGTGGGCCTGCACATCAAGTTCCAGGCATGCTTAATTTCTCATTTAGTCTCTGGTTATAAAACACCCCTGACTCCCCTGCTCAATCTCTCCAATGGCTCCCCATGTCTTCAGGCTAAATTTTAACTCCCTAATGTGGCACACAGAGCCACACTTCACACCTGGAAGTATTCTTCACACTAAAAGTTTACAAAAGGTGAGAGGTGTTCTCTAGAATGCACTGAAGTGTAGCAGTTATAACTCAGCATAGGCATTGAGGGCAGGATCCCAGTTCCTCCTCCTAAGAGCTGGTTAGCCGCAGCAAATCCTTTGCTCATAGGAGGTCCTCCCAGGCTGCATGGCCCTGCTTCCCACTGATTCCTGCAGGCCCAACTCAGCTGCTTACCTACCAGCTTCTGAAACAAGGAGCAACTCCAGAGCCCCAGAAATCAGCCACTGAAGATCTGAAACTTGGGTTAGGACCAAGGCTTACTTTATCTGTCACCATGGTGGCCTCCATGTGGAGGCAAACCACGTGGTACTCATAATAGCTGGATCTTGTCTAGATATGAGATACTAGATACTCAGCTCTAGCTCACTTAACATGTGAATCTGTGTAAATAATCACATAGTCAGTCCTCCTCCAGCTCCAGGTCTGTCCAGTCAGGGCTTTTATGATTCTTTTATACCTTTTCCATATCTTATCCACTGGAAAATGGCAGAAAGAAGACAACATGACAATGGCATGCAGGCATCATGAATGTGATGCTACACGGGACTCTCCTAAGGCTTGTGAGTCTTTGGGTGTGCATTCCTGGTGCTGACCTTCACCTCCATTTATTTAGCCCCATCATACCTCTCTGAACCTCAGATTCTTTATCAGTAAAATTGTTTAATAATACGAGCCATATCAGCCTATTTGTGAGGAAAATATATGCTTAATATGTCAATTCATTAAGACTCAGATTATGGCAAACTCTAGACCTGTGTTGACAATAGAAATATAATGCAAGCTATGTATTAATTTTAGATTTTCTTATATCCTTGTTAAATTTTTTAAGTAAATATCAATTTTAATATTTTATTTAACCTGACATTCAAAATATTATAATTTCAACATGTAATTAATTAGAAATCTAATGAGGCATTTCATATTCTTTTTTTTTTTTTCTTTTGTACTGGGACCTTGAAATTCTGTATCATACACTTAACCATATATCTCAGTTCAGACTAGACGCATTTTGGGTGCTCAATTGCTACCTGTGGCCAGTGGACAGACACCATACTGGATAACACAGCTTTAAAGTTGGACTTCATTCGATGGACGATGGAAAGCCATGGTGGGTTTTTGCCAGAGGAGTGAAATGCGTGCGCATGCGCGCACACACACACACACACACACACACACACACACACACACCCCAGTTTAGGGAGCTTTAATCTTGCTTTGGGTTAGAGGCACAGCCGTTCTGCCTCAGTGGTCCAAGCAATAGACCGAGAGACAGCAGCTCTATTTTCTGTCTCCCTGGCACTTACGCAGATCCTATAAAAGAGTCCTTGGTAATTGGGTTGGATGAAACCATCAATCAACAAAACACCAGGATGGGCAGCTGCCCAGATCTATAGAGCAAGTTAAATAGAAAGGTCAAGATGAGTCTGAAGGTCAGAGCCTGGGATTGAGACAGCAAGATGGGATGGTCTGAAAAATAAAGGGGCTAGATGAAAAATTGAAGAAGTGGCAGAATGACTCTCACTTTAGACCTGTGTTCAACATGACAGGAGGCTGCTGAGACTAAATGACTGGTCAGGGAGTACGCGGAACTGGGGCTCAGAAGACGTCGCTTGAGCAACAATCGCCACGTAGCTGGGAGGCACCAGGCACTCCTGAGCCACTTGGAGTGGAGTGGTCATAGTGAAGAAGTGAGATGACAGTAAAGGCTTAAACACGGGTAAAGAGAGAAAGAAATCAAGTTCATATGGACACTGGAATGACTGGAGACAGGAAAGACCAACTGGAGAAGTGAGAAGCCGAGTTTCGAACAGCTTGATTGTTGCTGAAGCAGGCAGGGCATCCTCCACCAGCAGAACCTTAGTCAAACCGTTTGCATTTCATTATCCAATTGTATTCTCAGGGGACCTGGGGTGCGCCTGCTTAGCAAAAGCAGCTGCTTTCACTTTAAACAGTTTTAGATCAAAGCCAGCCGCATATAAGCTCTCTGTGTGACACTGGTAATGAAGAAGAAAGTCTCCCAGCAGCTCAAAGAAAAAAAATAATGAAAATAAAAGGTTTTGACATTCATCCAGAAGAAGCTTGCTTCTCAATATTCGCAATTTCCACGTGTTAAAGACGGGAAATATCAGAGGTAACGACAGTGCGCGGTCATTCCAGGACTGGAGCGTGCTCAGGGAGCTGCCTCTGACAGGGACTGCGGCCTTTGGGCTCAAAATAATCTCCTAAATTACCCAGCCCAGGTGCTCATGCCAACTCCAGATATGATCCTTGGGGAGAGCAGAAATAAACTACACATTCCTGATCACAAAGAGAGATCTCAAAGAACTTCTGTGGACACTCTCCTTTGAGACTCACGAGGACTCCTTAAATCAAACTGGTTAAACACCGTTAACCAGATTTGACAGATGAAAAAACTGAGGCTCAGAGATGTTAAGCGACTTGCTCAAGAACATTATATTTAACTGAGCCTTTGCAAGTGAAAGAAAACCAAAACCCACAAAGGGGGATTGCCAGTCATGACCAAGAAGGGCAGGGGTACCTGGCCTGAAGAGCACCGAGACCCAAGGACTCTAACACCAAGAGGACTCTTGCATCCTCTGCTTCTCATCTCCACTTGTCTGGCTTCATTCTCTCAGGACAGCTGTCTGAGCAGTTCCGAGCTAACACCCACAGTCTCACAATTAATGAGGAAAGAAAGTCTTTCCTGCCAGCCCCAGTTAGCAGAACTTCAGAAAAGCACTCTGGTTCACCAAGCTTGGATCACATACCCATACCTGGGCCACAACTGTGGCCATGCCCGGAGAATAATCGCTGGCCCAGCCAGGTAAACATGCTTCATCCGCTCCCACCAGGTGTGTTTCTAGACTAAACAAGAGAAACAGGTGCTGGGCAACCAAGAACAGTAGCCTCCACTGTCACTGTTAGGAACGCCACAACAAACCAAGGCTTCTGGCTTGGACCTCATCCATCATTATCGATTCAACAAGCATATGATGCATTAGGCACACT
>NW_011888816.1:6934233-6942885 GCF_000151845.1 Pteropus vampyrus | reverse complement strand
ACAAAGGGGGATTGCCAGTCATGACCAAGAAGGGCAGGGGTACCTGGCCTGAAGAGCACCGAGACCCAAGGACTCTAACACCAAGAGGACTCTTGCATCCTCTGCTTCTCATCTCCACTTGTCTGGCTTCATTCTCTCAGGACAGCTGTCTGAGCAGTTCCGAGCTAACACCCACAGTCTCACAATTAATGAGGAAAGAAAGTCTTTCCTGCCAGCCCCAGTTAGCAGAACTTCAGAAAAGCACTCTGGTTCACCAAGCTTGGATCACATACCCATACCTGGGCCACAACTGTGGCCATGCCCGGAGAATAATCGCTGGCCCAGCCAGGTAAACATGCTTCATCCGCTCCCACCAGGTGTGTTTCTAGACTAAACAAGAGAAACAGGTGCTGGGCAACCAAGAACAGTAGCCTCCACTGTCACTGTTAGGAACGCCACAACAAACCAAGGCTTCTGGCTTGGACCTCATCCATCATTATCGATTCAACAAGCATATGATGCATTAGGCACACTTCAATAACCAAAACAGACATGGTCTCTATTCTCGTGGGCATACAATCTCGTGAGAGAAGACAGTAAACAGGTAAACAGGTAAATAACTGCAAATTGTGACAAATGCCAGGATGGGAACCAACAGGGTGCAGTGACAGAAAATTAGGCAGCTATTCACTTAGGATGTTTAGAGAAGGTTCTCAGAGAAGGAGCCATTAAGCTGTGATCAAGACTAAAAAGGAGCTAGCCAGGGAGAGTGACAGGAAAATGGTTCCAGGCTCAAGGGAGCTATATGTACAGAGGCCCTGAAACAGGAAAGGCCCTGTCCTGTTTGGGAGACTAAGAGAAGTCTGATGTGACCTGAGCCCAGTGGGCAAGGTGAGAGTGGAAATATGTGTACCTGGAGAGCAGGCAGGATCCAATCACACAGGGCCTGCCATGCCCTGGAAAGGAATTCAGATTTTACTCTGAGGCTCTGACAGGCCATTAAAGAATCTTTAAGCCTCAGAGTACTATGAAATGATTTGTATTTTAAAAGAATTGAAACAGAGAGATTGGGTAAGAGGCTGTAAATGCAGTAATCCAGCAAAAGTTGATGTAGTTGAAACTATGATAGTAGCAGTGGAAATGGAAAAACTAGAAAGATGAGAGAAATACATCTAGGAGGAATGAGACAGAGCTTGTAGGATTGGATGCTTGATTTGAGGAAGAGGGAAGAATCACAGAAGATTTCCCGGACTAGGCAGGTGGCTGAATGGTGGGGTCATTTACTGCGAGAGGGCGAACTGGGCTTAAAGCAGTTTGAATATGGTGGACATACAAAGCTCAGCTTTGGGTAACTAATTTTGAGTTGACTGCGAGATATCAAAGTGTTAAGTACGCAACTGGATAATTAAGATAAATGCGAAGACCTAAGACTGACTCATAAGAAACTCAAAGCTGGTAGAGGAGAGCCAACAAAAGAGACAGAAGAAGATGATCATAAAGACAGCCCGGAAACTGGGAGAAATGATTCCACAGGCACCGAAGGGGACAGTGTTTCAAGGGAGAGGTCGCAGTTGTACCAAGGCCGCTGAGAGGTCAAATACGAGAACAGAAGAGTTCCACTGAACTTGGCACCGTGAAGAACTTGGAGAACTTTGCCAAGAGCAGTTTCAATGGAGGATAGAGGTGACTTCCAGATAGGAGTAGGTTGGAGAGTGGGAGTGTAGAGAACAGAGACAGAATGTGTACACTCTTTCAAGTTTTGTGAGAGAAACGGAGAAGGAGAATGGTAGCTGGAAAAGATCAGAAATCAAATACATTTTTAAGGAACTGGACATAGATACAAAGAGGGGCTTCTTTGATGTGCTTTATAAATTGGCAGTCTACAGCGAGTGCTCATTTGAACATAGTTCTCAGGCTGTGCTCTGATTTGAACAAAGTACACTCCATGAAACTAGATGTTTCTCCAAAGTCCCTTCCATATGTGTCATTCTAAAATTCTACAAGTATTCCTTTTTCGAAGGTTAGAAAGAAAATATCCAAGACCGATGTCTTTGTCCATTCAGGCTGTCATATTAAACTGACATAGACTGGGGGCTTAAACAACAAACATTTATTTCTCACAGTTCTGGAGGCTGGGAAGTCCAAGATCAAGGTGCCAGCAGATTTGGTAGCTGGTTAGAGCCCTCTTCCTGTTTTTTAGATGACCGTTTTTCATTGTGTCCTTACATGGCAGAAGGGGCAAGAGAGATCTATGAGGTCTCTTTTATAAGGGCATTAATCTCACTCAGGAAGGCTCCACCCACATGACCTAATCACCTCCCAAAGGCCTCACCTCCTCAACCATCACAATGGGCATTAAGTTTCAATATAGGAATTTGAGGGGGGTACACAAACATTCGGTCTATGACAACTGGTATCCAAGCAGCTCCTTCTCCTTGTCTTCTCAATTTGTTTGCTTATTAATATATTCATTCGTTTACCTAGAAGGTGAACACTACAAAGACAAGGATTTTTGTTATTGTTCACAGATAGGTACATAGCAGATGCTCAGTAAATACTTGCTGAGTGAATAAGCAAATGGATGGATTCAATAATTAGTCATAGAGTCATTCATTATTCACTTAACAAACATTGAGCATCTGACCTGTACCAGCCTCTACACTAAGTACACCTCAGTCAGTTCTTCCTTAACGTGGGAGAAATAAGATTCCGTTCTGCCTGCCTCACAAGATCATTATGAGAATTAAATGAAAAATGTGCTAAAAAAAAAAAAACAAAAAACCTTGCAAATGCTAGAGTACCTTAGAAAGATAAAACATTATTATTAAACATGGCTTCTGCCTTCAAAGAGCTTGTAGTGAAATTCAGGAAATGAGAGAGAAACAGGAGGGGGATGGAATCACTGCTTAGTGGGCACCAAAGTGTGCATCAGGCACTGGGGTGCTTTACACGCCTTCTCTCACCTGTTACACCACACCCGGAGGTGGGCGTCATTTCCCCCATGATGCAGATATAGGGATGGATGTCTGAGAGGTTAATTTCAGAATCTACTCAGATAGTTAAAAGTCAAAAATGGATAAAATGCTAAGTCTGTCTATTTTCAAACAATACCCTTACAAAAATATTTTCTTTCACCTAAAAATAAATCTTAGGAAGCATTCAAAGTCATGTCCCTGAATATTGGGAATGGGATGGGTGAGGGAGGCAGAAATGATTGTTTACTGCATGTTTATTGAACACTAAATTCTATATATTACATCAATTCTTATTTGTAATATAGTGTTTACCCTATTTTTCACACTAATACAAATGTCAGCTCAAGTCCCCAAAACACTAATAATTTAACTAAAGTTGGCTCAAGAAGCTTCACTCATTCCGTGGAAAACCCAATGCTATTTTCGAGATTTTTCAAATTTCCCAGGGAGTTCACATTCTTGAAGAAAATTTCAAACACATTCACCTCACCACACCACCTACAGCTTATCTCCCATTCTTCTGGGCGCCAAGCCAGATATAAGATGCAGACTCTTTTATTTCTCCCAAATTACTCACACAGGGATTAAAAAAAGCATGTGGTAGTTTTTGCGGTATGTTTGGGGAGACAGAGTAACTTGACATCCTGGCAGAGCAAGCAGCTTAAGATTGACTATCAGACATCCTTGCTCATCATATTCTTTGTTTAGGTGTTTCTGGGGGCTTCTCACTAACCACCTTTTTCTGGAGGCTCCAGGCTTTTCCTCATGCCATCTAGCACCCCTTATTCTAAATCCCACCCTCTTACACATCCATATGTATCCTGGGGAACTACAGAGTTCTTACATGACCCCAGATGATAGGTCACAGTGTGGTCATCTAATCCATGTTCAGCCAGTGAGACCCTTCCCTGAGATTTTTGGAATTTGGACCAGAGGCAATCAGGTCAGCCCCTCTGAGGTCATTAAGGCTATGACATATAATTCTCTGGAGGTGCTGGCTGCTATGTTTTAGAGGCTGAAGAAAGTAACTTTTGAAGAAAAGAATGAAGCTTGCTTACAAAAAGGAGGCCAAGAAGAGCAATGATAAGAGAAGGCGAGAGACAGACAGTCCTGGAAATGTCCAAGAGGTTGGTCTGGGAGTTCCTGGAGCCCAGCCACATTCCTGTTCTTTGGTTCCATCTCTCAGGCTGTCTTCTAGCAGCAAGAACCATGGGAGGATCTGAAGTGCTGATCTTCCTTCTCTCCTCCACCAGCCTTTGTACCTAATGAGCGAAGTAGAGAAGTTTATCCTCCTCCCCAAATTAAATTATGCCAATCAAGTTAGAAGACAGAATCAGCTTACCCTGGTTCTTTGCTAAAGAACTCAGCAAAGACAGACCACCCTGCCAAATTCTGAGTAAAGCAACGGCACACTTTAATGTTTCCCACCAGGTGACCCTATCCTGCTCCAGAGAGGGTCAAGTGTCAGGTTCTCACCGGCGAATCCGCCCCCAGGTAGCTGCTATAGTGGCCTTATCCGTTATGCCATGATATACAAAGGAACAGAATCTCCAGAAATTTAAAGAACTTGCCAGAGTCACAGTCCGCAAGAAGCAGAAGCAGAATTGGTGTGTTTCACTCACACCCTGTTGAGACAGAAATGCAGACCCCAGGAGAGCAAGGCTGGGTGTATGGCTAGAAGAAACAGGCCCATCAGGGGTCTATGGAGCTCTGCCTTTTCTGTTATTGTTGTTCATTTCCCTCCTTCCTCCTTTTTTCTCTTCCTACCATCCCTTTCTTTCTCCTTCTTTCTCCTCCAAGATTTCTGGGGCCTCAGTCAGCGGGAAGGAAAACAGGTGTCCCCACTCTGAGTGCTGACCATCCCTCCGAGGTCTGTCAGGAGACCTTGACCACTGGTTCATCCTGAAGAATAAGACAATCTTTGTGCAGAAGTCACTGTGCTCACTAAGAACAGGTCACCACAGAAGATAAAAATTCTGAGTGAGAAACAAAGACGTCTTTAGAGAGGGCACCACTTTGCTCCCCGTCGTCCTCGAAGGGTCTTCTCTGGCCTTCCCTTTCTCTTCTCATTCTTTGCAAAGTGAAAGCTGAGACATTATACCACAGTCTGCTGTTTCTTAAAACAAAATGGCTGTTCTTAGCTCTGCACACCGTAATCCCAGCTTCCAGCCTAGTTTCCATAGTGGCAGTCTGTGTGACCTTTAGAAAGTCTCTTAAGGAAAAAAAAAACAAAAAATCAAAAAGTGTAGTGTATGAATGTGTGCTTGCACAAAGGAAAAAGGCCACGATGAACTGCATCAAAATGTTCAGTACGAGAGAATTTAATTTCTTCTTTACATTTTTCTATATTTCCCACTGTTTACACAATGAGCCTGTATTACTTTTATAATTAGAAAATCCTTCACTGAATATCTCTGGGTTTTAGCCTCCAAGGATATGAATTGTGGATCACACCTGCCTTGTCATAGTGCTATTTCGGGAATGATGAGACAATGCTTAAACTACTTGATCCACATCACCAGCTAAGGTTACAAACACAAGCACACGTCTTTCATCATTTTTCCAATTAACTACTCGAGCAACTGCAAGCCATTGTTATTAAGCAATACAGCTTCTCCCTCTTGGGCCTCTTTATTCTGGCATTTAAGAATGGGTTCCATCGCATCTTAAAAGCAAAACAAATGAACAAGCAAAACAAAACAGAAACAAACTCATAGACACAGAGAATAAACTGATGGTTACCAGAAGGAAGTAGGTGGGAGGATGGGTGGAAAAGGTGAAGAAGAAAAAGAAATACAAACTGCTAGTTACAGAATAAGTCAAATAAGTCACAGGGATGTAATGTACAGCATAATAACTAATATGGTGACAGATAGTTACAAGACTTATCATGGTAATCACTGTGTGAGATATATAAATGTCTAATCACTATGTTGTACACTTGAAACTAATATAATATTGTATGTCAACTAGAATTTAAGAATAAATTAAAAGAAAAAAATGGGTTCCACGGCAAGCAGTAGGAAACCCAACTAGCTGTGCCTTACACAGATGAGGTGTATTTCCCTCCTATAATTAGAAATACAAAGTTAGACAGTCCTGGGCTGGAACGCTGCTCAGGGATGTCCTCAAGAGTCCAGGCTCCTGGCTCAGCATCCTTAGTTCGTGATTCATTCTTGTGGTCACAGAAAATCTGCTTTGTCTCCAGGCAAGAAGAAGGAAGAGCAAAGGGCAAAGAAGCTTTGTCTTCTCACTTGGAATGGGAAGTCTTCCTACATCCTATTGGCTAGAACTCGATCACATGACCACCTCTAGCTGCAAAAGAAGCTGGGAAGTTGAATGAGTTCACTTTTCACCCTCTGTAGTACAGAAAAACAAGGGAGGAGGAAATTGTGAGTGGTTTTCAGTTATCTGAGCCCCTGAGTCTACCACACCACTGGTGTTTATTCAGCCTGAGGGCTTCAGTTCCACTTCTAAAGGCCAGGTGGAATGAGAACTGAAAAGTCTGGCCTGTCCACAAGGAAGCCTAAGTTTTCATTCGTCACTGAGTATGTTGCTATCTTGAAAGGTTGCTGTTAACAACCGGTCCCATACAATCAGCTGATCTCTTGTCCTCTGCAGAGGTGATGCTGTTACTGTTCCAGTTCCCTACACCGGCCATGGGGTCTCTGGGGCTCTCATGCTTGGTTCTCATATCGCAGCCAGTACTCTTCAATTGTAATTCCAATGGAAGGGAGGCTGTGTCATAAAGGGCTTCTCACTTCAGCCATACCCTATGTCAGAAGTGGCTCCTCCGTGATCCCTTAGACCCCTCTTTTGAGCCTGGGTCTCCAGTCCAGACTTTCCAGAGGATGTCTCTTTTCTTACTGAAAGACTTCAGATTAGATCATCCTAAAGCATCAGAGAAAGTCTAGTACAGCTGAACCTCTCAATAGTGGTGACCAGAATTTCAGCACCTTCTCCACAAGAAACTCCTTGGCCCCTGTGAAAATTTGCGTACCCTTTCTCCCCAAATCGGCTCTGAATACAACAAGCATTGATAGGGCTTATCTCCATCAGGCCACTTCAGACTCTATTCTGTCCTATTCACCAGGTCACTGGGGAATTTACACTTACATAAATAAAAGGGTCCCCATCAGGGGCTTTTCCTGAACACAAATCTGCCCCAAAGTGATTTGTTGTGAACACCTAGATACAGAAACTTGGCTAAAAATATGATGTATTCCCCTGGACGCATCTGCAACATGAAGGCAATAGTGGTTTAAGACAGAAAGGGACATAGGACGTCCAGGTCTGCAATATGATGGACTCTGTGAGATATCTTCAAAGAAACAGCAGCAATGCTGGAAAACATATCACGAATATTCTTTTACATTCTCAGCTGAACTCATAAAAAAAGAAAAAAAAAGGAGTGGGGGGCGGGGGCGGGGGATCTCCAGGGCCCAGAAATACGGAGAACTCAAAACCTGAGATACAAACATGTTAGCTACCTTATGGCTGCATTGAGAGTCTTAGTTTCTGTTTGTTTACTTTCGATGAGGTATACTTAGCATGAAGTAAAGCATACAATGCTTAAATGTAGAGCTTAACAAATTTTACATATGTGTACAACCATGTAACCTCCACTCAGATCAGGATATAGACTATTTTCAAAAAAGGCTCCCTCATGTCCCCCCCTTCAGTCAATATCACCCCCTCAAGGCTAACCACCATTCTGACTCATCACCAAAGATTAGTTTTGCCTAATTATAGTTCTAAAATTATACAGGAATTGGAATCATACATTGGCTATCCTTTTTTGTCTGGCTTCTGTCATTCAATAGTATGTCTATAACATTCATCCATGTTATTGCATATATCAGCAATTTGTTCTTTTTCATTACTGTGTAGTATTTCATTGCAAAATTATACCAGTGTTTATCTTTCAGTGCCATTGCTGATGGACATTTGGGTTGTTTCCAGTTTAGAATTGGTATGAATAAAGCTGCTACGGATACTCTAGTATAGGTCTTCTATAGCTATATGCAGGACTTGGGTTTTAATGGTCATCCGGGGACACTATGAGATGAGACCATCATTAGCCTAAGCAAAGTAAGAAAATGAAGCTTAGAAGCCCCCTTGAAGCCTGGGCCATCAAAAGACTATATGGTGATAGTAGAGACCAGGAAAAAAAAATCTGTTCATAAGTACAGGGAGAAAGGAGGATACCCGTCTGCCTCTGTCTGAGATCTGGGTGGGGGAAAAAAATCCTCCCCTGAGAATTTATAATTACAGACCCATACTTCACATGGCTTTAAAGTTAAAATGTATACTGTTAGTATAATCCAGAAAACCCCAAGCTGATAAATTAACTCAGATATTTGTTATAAGCTGGCAATTCCCTAGGGCCCAAGACAGAAGTAAATGAAAAACCATTGCAGAAAGACACGATTACATCCCACACTGGGGATGATTCCAAGAGATACATGTCTACTGAAGATAAGCTCAAAATTAAAAAGCAAATGAGGAACCAACCCACCTTGAGTGAAATTAGCAAACGTACATGAGACGATGCTTACACTCATAAGAGCTTCAGGTAATAGGAAACATAATAGAGATTATAAATAAATGTGTGTAAAATAACCCAAAATAAAGGAATTAGGATCATAAGATAAGAAGAAGGCACTATGGAGAAAAAGAAAAAAAAAGAGCAGGCAAA
>NW_011888816.1:6931779-6934183 GCF_000151845.1 Pteropus vampyrus | reverse complement strand
CCTAATTATAGTTCTAAAATTATACAGGAATTGGAATCATACATTGGCTATCCTTTTTTGTCTGGCTTCTGTCATTCAATAGTATGTCTATAACATTCATCCATGTTATTGCATATATCAGCAATTTGTTCTTTTTCATTACTGTGTAGTATTTCATTGCAAAATTATACCAGTGTTTATCTTTCAGTGCCATTGCTGATGGACATTTGGGTTGTTTCCAGTTTAGAATTGGTATGAATAAAGCTGCTACGGATACTCTAGTATAGGTCTTCTATAGCTATCTGCAGGACTTGGGTTTTAATGGTCATCCGGGGACACTATGAGATGAGACCATCATTAGCCTAAGCAAAGTAAGAAAATGAAGCTTAGAAGCCCCCTTGAAGCCTGGGCCATCAAAAGACTATTTGGTGATAGTAGAGACCAGGAAAAAAAAATCTGTTCATAAGTACAGGGAGAAAGGAGGATACCCGTCTGCCTCTGTCTGAGATCTGGGTGGGGGAAAAAAATCCTCCCCTGAGAATTTATAATTACAGACCCATACTTCACATGGCTTTAAAGTTAAAATGTATACTGTTAGTATAATCCAGAAAACCCCAAGCTGATAAATTAACTCAGAAATTTGTTATAAGCTGGCAATTCCCTAGGGCCCAAGACAGAAGTAAATGAAAAACCATTGCAGAAAGACACGATTACATCCCACACTGGGGATGATTCCAAGAGATACATGTCTACTGAAGATAAGCTCAAAATTAAAAAGCAAATGAGGAACCAACCCACCTTGAGTGAAATTAGCAAACGTACATGAGACGATGCTTACACTCATAAGAGCTTCAGGTAATAGGAAACATAATAGAGATTATAAATAAATGTGTGTAAAATAACCCAAAATAAAGGAATTAGGATCATAAGATAAGAAGAAGGCACTATGGAGAAAAAGAAAAAAAAAGAGCAGGCAAAATTTTTAAATAAACAAATGGAATTCCTGGGCATTAAAAATGTAGCCATTTCTATTAAAAACTATAGAACTGTACACTTTTAATTGGTAAATTATATGGTATATAAAGCACATCTCAATAAAGCTTTTTAAAAAATGCAATCATTAAAATAATGTTAAAAAATCTTGATGCAGGTTTAGCACAATGGTACTAGATAAAGCTGAGTAGAGAAGTAATGAACTGGAAGATGACCTTGAGGAAATTCCACAGACTCAGCACAAAGAGACAAAAAATTGTAAAAATATGAAAGAGCATTTAAGAGAGCTGAGGATATAATGATAATGTCCACCTATATCTAATAGGATTTCCAGAAGGAGAAGATAAAATGAATGAGGGAGGTAATATTTTAAGAAATTATAAGAAATAGTGGCTGAGAATTTTCCGCAATTGATGAAAACATGGCTTCTCAGATTTAAGAACCAAAATGAGTATGAAGAAAATAAATCTAAATAAATCTAAACCTAGACACATCATAGCAAAACTATAGAACGCCCAAGACATAGAGAAGATCTTACAGGCAATTAGAGATAAAGGACAAATTTCCAAAAAAAAAAATAATAACAAGTAGACTGGTATGGACTTCACAATAACAGATTTCCTACAAAATAATAATAACTTTTAAGACATCAATGATAGCATCAACAAAAGTCAGAAGACAATGGGAAAATATCATCAAAATACTGAGAGAATACAATTGTCAACCTATAACACTATGCTCAGCTAGAGCAGTATTTCACAGTGAGGTTATTTCAAACAAATAAGGACCAAATTTACCATATCACACCCAACTTGAAGAAAATTGAAAAAACCATTAAAGATGAAAAGAATGGTGCTTATTATATTTTGCCATATTTTTAATAATGTTTTATATTTAAGATTGAATGTGTGTGTGTGTGTGTGTGTGTGTGTAGGAAGAGACAGCATGAGAGTGCACCACACATGAAATATATGATTATTAACATTGTCCATTTAGAGAACCTGTCCCCTTCCAGGCAAGACACTGATAATTAAATATATCATGGTAAAGGGATGTGGCTTCAGAGACAATACGCAGACAGGTGAGTGAGGTAGGAGAGTATCAGGATCAAGCCAAGTCATTTCAAGGTGCAGAGAAACAAAAGAGAGTAAGAATAAGGACTGAGCCAGGCATCGCTAAGAAGCTAGTAGGATGGGGGATGCAGAAAAGAACATGCCACAGGCAACAGACCAAAGCATAATTCATAACTCCCTCCTCTCTTACAGAATGAAAATGACAAATAAGCCTGCCACCCTGAGCCATATAGGCAGGTGGGCATTGGACATACTCCAGAGGACTGGGACTGGAGGAGGCACTGTCCATGTTGTCACTGAGGCATCTAAGACTTCAGCCCTTAGTTGAAAAGCAGCCAGAATCCTTGACAGTCAGACCT
>NW_011888816.1:6930047-6931729 GCF_000151845.1 Pteropus vampyrus | reverse complement strand
TAAGACTTCAGCCCTTAGTTGAAAAGCAGCCAGAATCCTTGACAGTCAGACCTGGTGCCCTCTCTCAGATTCCAGAGGAGAGGTCAGGCCTCACGTTGTTTGTTGAGTGCTTGCTATGGCCTGTCGAGATGAAATGAGGAAAAGACCAATCCAATAATGAGAACTTACCTCTCCCTCTAATAAGAAAACTGTATTGAACTAAGAAGAAACTATGGAACCATTTCCTAGCACACAGAAGCACTTTTAAAATTAAGAGGCTGTCTTTTAAAAGATAAGAAAAGTGAATATTCAAGTTTCTGAACTAAGCAAAGAGCTTTTGGTTAGCTGGTTGATTAACAGAGGTGAAGGTCCTAAGTAGGAAGAGACATAACCACACTCTGTTCTGTATTTTGGTGCCAGGTTCTTTCATGTTATTTTCACGTGTTACAGAGCTTATCTTTACTCATCTAAATGATAGCCAGTTATTTGTATAGATATCTAAGTGTAAAGCTTAAGAAAATTGTGGAATGTCATAAAACTTGAAAAGAGTAAGAGATCCTCATAGTTCATTAACTGCATTTATGACTTATCATAAATTGAGATGTTGAGAAGTTAACTCAAAATGAACATTTTAAAATTATTCTCCTGCCTCTCTGGGTTTTCCAAACCATAAAATCCCAACAGTCTTCATTTTTGCAATGGGCAATTATAATTTGTGATTTTCCTTCTGAAGAAGTTTATAATAAATTTAAACAAAATTACAAGTGCTTCCACTATTTTCCAGATCTAAACATAATGAAGAGCTTTTTTAAATATTTCCTTCTTGTTACTATTATACCTACTGAATTGGGCTAGATTTGAATTTTTTAATATAGCTCTAAAGCAGGCATCTTCAAGCACGAGATCTCTAGCCATCTTGTGTGGTGCGTGTAATCGGGTAGAAGTCTTGGGTGGAGAACAACTCTGTGTCATGGTGGGAGGAGAAGACAGGTTGCCAGGGCAAGGAGCTTCTGATGGTACCCATCACACCTCTCCGCATAGCTCCCCTACTGCTGACTGGCTTCCCCTATACCAGGAAATAAGTTTTCATTCTGTAATTAGAGAAGGCAGCAACTTAAATTCATACATTAAATCATTCATTGAGAGCAAGTTGTGATGAAGTTAGAGGAAGAATTGAGCACTTAATATATACGGACTCCTAATAAGGCACATTGCCACCGAATGTTGTGCCCTCCCAAAATTCAAATCTCGATGGTATTAAATTCAAATGACGATGTCATGGTATTAGGAGGTGGGGCCTTTGACAGGGTGGGGCATTAGACTTTGAGGGTGGAGCCCTCATGAAGGGGGTTAGTGCCTCTATAAAAGGGATCTTAGAGAGCTTCCTCCCCACTTCTACTACATGAGGATACACTGAGAAGGTACCCATCTATGAACCAGGAAGCGGCCCTCACCAGACACCAAGTCTGCCAATACCTTGATCTTGGGCTTCTAGCTCCAGAACTGTGAGAAATTTCTGTTGTTTATAGGCCACCCAGTCTACGGTATTCTGATGGACCAAGACACATGCACTGTCTTTTTTCAGTCCCCACAAGCCTATGAAGTAGGCAGTATTAATATTCTCATTTTACAGACGAGGACCCCAAAGCTTAGAAATGTTGAGCTATTCTCTCTAGGTCCCACAGCCAGCAAAGGGCAAGCAG
>NW_011888816.1:6914442-6928366 GCF_000151845.1 Pteropus vampyrus | reverse complement strand
TTAGAGAAGGGGTAACACTCCAAAGATAGAGAGTGGTCTCCTCTCAGAGGCAAAGAGTGAGAGAGCCTGACAGAGGCTCAGAGGGTCAAAGAGAGAGAGAGACAGACAGTGAAAAGAACAGAGAAAAAGACACTGAACGGGACCAAGAAAAAGACACTGAGAGGGACCCTGAGTATTCAGGGAACTCAATTTATATATCATTCTTAGTTTCTGTGAATTACAGTTAAAGACTTTGTTTACCCATTTTCCTTTGATAGTATGGGCAGACAGCGCGAAAGGATAAGAGTACGTAGGAGGAAAGGTAAGAACGTATGGTATGAAGGGCCTGCTGGCAAATCCCGGCCTTTGATCCACAGGTCTCCCATGGGTTTAGCCATAGGGAATGAATGATTTTATTTTGTGTAGGGCATGACTTAAAGAGTCTGTTTTCCTCTTTTCCCTTTCACAGTATAGGTAAATGGGTCGTTAGCAATCCCAGCAGAAATCTTCCTTTGTTCTGTAGGTTTTCCTCCTGGTCTGGCCGTAGGGCTGATCAGCATATTGTAGTCTCTGAATGTAGCTTGATTTAACATTCAGTTCTCTTGCCTCTTCCCTACATCAAGAGAAGCCAGAACTTAGAGAAGAAGAGGAGAGTGTGATGGTTGATGACACAGCCACTCGACCGCTTCCCATCTCTCTTCCCCGCAAGATGAAAAACATTTAGAGACACAGCTCTGGGATGGAGAGAGAGTTCAGAATTGTATTTTTTAAGTGAATATAAAGGAGACACTTCTAATATCCAGAAGTAGCTGAAACATCGTCTAATCTAGTCCAGATGTTGATGAAGGGGACAGCTACTACCATCTGGAAAGAAGGGAGGGTCAACAGAGTACAACTGGTAGGCGGCTATTAGAAAAAATTATTTTTATACCCCAGTAGCTGAGATGCTGTGCAGTGCACTTTGCACCCACTAGGACGATTAGAATCGAAAAGTCATATAATAACAAGTTTCGACAAGGATGTGGACAAATCAGAAGCCTTGTTTGTTGCTGGAGAGAATATAAAATAGTACAGCTACTTTGGGGTGTTCGTTTCTTTGTTTTTATTTACTATCATCAGTTTATTATTTAAAAAATACAATTCCGGAACAGCCAAATGAAAAGAGATGCATAAGGCAAGGTATTGGGGGCTGAGGGGGGAGAGTGGCCAACACGGAGCTTCTACGCCCTCCCCAGGCATGCCACCCTCCCAGCACCTCAATGTGCTCACCAGCCTGCAGGCTCTCAGAGCCCCATGGCTTAGAGATTTTCGTGAAACTTTCATTATGCAGGCATGTCTGATTAAATCACTGGCCATTGGTGACCGAACCCATCTCTAGGTCCTCTTCCCTTCCCAGAGGTCCGGGGTTGTGGGAAAACAGTGTGGCAGCTTATAAAAAAGTTAAACGTAGAGTTTCCATTTGACCCAGAAATTCCACTCCTAGATGTATTATGCCCAAGATAATGAAAACATATGTCCACATAAAAATTTGAATGCAAATATTCATAGCACCATTCATTAATCATAATAGCTAAAAAGTGAAAATAACCCAAATGTCCATTAACTGATGAATGGATGAATATGATATATCTAATGTAGGGAGGAGGCAAGAGAATTAAAATGTTAAATCAAGCTACATTCAGAGACTGCAACATGCTGATCAGCTCTGCAGCCAGACCAGGAGGACACCTGCAGAACAAAGGAAGATTCCTACTGGGATTGCTAACAACTCATTTCCCACACCTGTGTAAGGGGAAGCAGGAAAAACAGAGTCATTAAGTGGCTACCCTTCATAAACATTTCGTTCCCTACGGCTAAAACCATCAGACCTTTCATGCTACATACTCTTCCCCTTCCCCTTCCTCACTTATGTCCATATCAAAGGAAATGGGTAAATGAACTCACAGGAACTAAAGAATGATATATAAACTGAGTTCCCAGAACACTCGGGGTCCCTCTCACTCTTCCTCGGGTCCTTCTCAGTCTCTCTCTCTCAGTCCCTCTCACTGTCCTTACTCTCACTCTTTCTCTGGGCACTCTTCGGTCCGTCTCTCTCTCACTGTCCTGTCTCTCTTAGGCCTTCTCCTCACTCTCTGCGTCTGAGAGGAGACCACACTCTGTCTGTGAACTGTTGACCCTTTTCTAATAAACTTTCCTTTTGACCCTAACTTTGGTGTGTGCATTGAATTCTTTCTACACTCTCTGCCAAAGGACCCTCTTCTTTCAGTGCAGAGCTTGGCTTCCCCTGCACTCAGGGAAATTTGCCCTGTCCTGTGTCATATCCATATAACGGAATATTATTCAGCCATGAAAAGGAATGAAGTACTGATGCTGCAACATGGGTGAACCTTGAAAACATTATACTAAGTGCAAGAAGCCAGTCACGAAAGGTCCTGTATTATATGATTCCATTTATATAAAATGTCCAGAATGGGTAAACTGGTAGAGATAGAAAGCAGAATAGTGTTCTCTAGAGCTAGAGGGCTTAGAGGGTAACAGCTACAGAGTGCAAGGTTTCTTCTGGGGGTGATAAAAATGTTCTAAGATTGACTGAGATGAATGTTTTAACAACTCTGTGAATACATTAAAAACTCTTGACTGTACACTTCAAA
Organism: Pteropus vampyrus; assembly: GCF_000151845.1. NCBI lineage: Eukaryota > Metazoa > Chordata > Mammalia > Chiroptera > Pteropodidae > Pteropus > Pteropus vampyrus. The sequence goes on along the minus strand of NW_011888816.1, from coordinate 6,925,736 downwards.
TGGGTAAATGATATGGTTCATGAATTATATCTCGATAAAGCTGTTACCAGAAAGAAAACCAAAAAAAATGGTGACATAAGAAAAGACAACGATCAGACAAAAAAAAAAAAAAAGAGAGAAGCAGTTCAGCAGATGGGCAGATCTGACCTAGAATTGTGGTTCTCACACTGAGAGTGCCCTGAAGTCCTCCCGGGTGGGCCTGGCCCCCCATGCAGAGTGCACTAACCACGTGAACAGCACAGCCTTGGAGGTGTACCGTCGGGGCTGGGGCACCTGGCTCAGAAACTAAGAAGAAGGAGACTGTGAGCACCTTAGACAGCTGGGTGTCCTCAGCAAGTTAGTGCATCCCTCTGAGCCTGAGCTCTATTATCTACCACCCCCTCTCAGTGTGCAGCCAGCATGACCAAGCTCGTTAGACAGCAGAATCTCGGGCCACGCCCCAGAACTACTGAACCAGAATTTGTGTCTTATTAAAGTCTGGCAAGCACTGGCTCTCACTATGGAAACAGTACCTCTTTCAAAAGGATTTTGTTTAGATTAACAGTAATTACTACCATCTACCTGATGCTCTTTATGTGCCAGATACTGAGATAATATAGAGAGTGCCTAGTTTACTGCCTGCCCATAGTAGGTGTTCAATGTGTGGTAGCTAGTGTTCAAAAGAGCCTGACTTGGGAGGAGGAAAGAACCTGAAGGCTGGAATCAGACATGTCTGTTTCTCGTACTGACTCTGGCTCCTCTGCACACTGAGACCTTGGGCAAGTTACTTGTCTGCGTCTCAACTTGCTGATCTGTAAACTGGACTTGCCTCACAGGATGGTTGTGAAGGTTAAGCAAGAAAACACGCCCGGTGGCTGTCCCACACCTAGCAGCACAGAGGAGTCCAGCAGATGTTCAGTCATTTCTTCCTCTCCCTACAACCAGATCCCACAGGATGTCACTGTGGAAGAGAATCCTGCTCAGTCTTGTAGCCAGCCCTACCTCTCTCTATTATTCATTCATGTATCCACTGAGCAAATTCTTCCTGAGCACCTACTATGTGCCAGAGTCTGTGCTAGAAGTGCAGACATTGCAGCTGTGGTCCCTGCGCTCATGAAACTCTACTGCCTTGCAGGGAGAATAAAACAGACCTGTTTACCCACCTGCTTTGAGAGCTGTAGAAACAAAGCCCATCGTCTCTCAGCAGCCATCTGAAACAATTAGTCTCAACTCCCAACCCTAATGTGCTTCCACACTGTGAAAAAGCACTTTTTCAAGGAGGGCAGGAGACATAAATTAGTATAATAATGCAATTAAAATGCATTTTCCTTCCACTTATTGAAATTACTCTTTTTTACATCTTGAGAAAATGCATCTTTCCTTGGAGGTATTTAAGGAGATTCAAAGCAGCTGTTGAGATGACACAGGAAAGGCCCCCAAAACTGAAAACACAAATACCTTACCCTGCAGGCCAGGAAGAGCCCCCCTCCTCACGATGCCTGTCCACATCTACAAAAGGTTCTCACTCTGGGGCTCCACAAATACCCTTGGGCAGAATTTCCCCAGACAAGGCCACTGGCTCTTTGTCATTTGTTCATTCATTCCCTCAACAAGTTTTTTCTGTACCTCCTCCATGCTTGGCACTAGGTATAACCCAAGATGGATAGGACATAGTGCCTACCCACAAGGGGACTATCTAGGAGAAAAGCAAAAAAAGACTACTATCCAGGGCCGCAAGTGCTATGACAATTGGACGCGCAGAGAAGGGGCCCCAGGGCATGTTGGGGGAGGGGAAGCAGGCAGAGTGGGCCTCCTGTAGGTGACCCTTGAGGTAAGTCTCCAAGGATGAGAAGGCATTAACCAGTTAGGGGAGGGGAGAAGGGGTTCTCTAGAGTGGGACAGAGTGACCAGCTAGGACAAAGGAATGAAATGTGAGAGAGCACAATTTGTGAAGAATATTAAGCCATTTGAGAAGATTAGGAGGCAAGGAGTGACAGAAAAGGCAAAAAAAAAAAAAGAAGCAGGGATGAAGGCTATGTCCTAAGAACCTTAAGAAACCAGAGTGAGCCCCCAGGTAGCAGGGATGGAGAATCCAGAAGCCCAGAAACCACAGGATGAAGCCAAACACCCACCCTGCCAAGGACACAGCAGAGACCAAGAAAGTGCTGATTAGTATCCTGAGTTACTGGTTTTGGGTCGCCATCTGCTGGCAAGGTTTCTTCAATGCAGCTAGTTCAATCAAAGTTCAAAGGGAATATCTTTTAAAAACATAAAAGGCACAGGGAACTTCTTTGAAGTTACAAAAGACCAAATTAGCATAACACTTATAGAAAGAATATTATTAGACTTTTATTCAAAACCAGAGAAAAGAGTATTATTAAGAGATTTGTGGGTTCAAATCCCAGCTCATTCACGTATTATGTGGAAAAAACTCATTTCACTTCCCTTAGCTTTGTTTTTAACATCCATAAAGTAAAGATAATATCTAACTCACAGTTGTTGATGGAAATAAAAGATAACAAGTATATAAAAAAGAAATCCAACAGGTATTAGGTTAGGGTGGTAGAAAACCCACATGTAACCTACAGCCACCTCCCCCACCCCAACCACAACCTGCACCACCACTGCCACCACCCCCCACCTCCTCCTCCGCCTCCACCTCCTCTTCCACCTCTACTTCCTCCTCAAACATAATCATGATTCCATTTATATAAAATTTAAGAACAGAGAAAAACACTTGGGGTCACCTTTGGGGTGGGTAATGGCAGAAGAGTACAGGAGAGGGGTTTCTGGGAAGCTAAATGCGTGTCTGCACTTGGGAACAAACAATTCATCGAGCTGTTTACTTAATCTTGTGTGCTTTATTGTATGTATGTTAAAATTCAATATAAAAGTTCGATAAAAGAAAAGGAGAAGGAAGAATGACGATGAAGATATTGTCAGATGAATAAAAATAGTGATAATTTATTGCCAATAGAGCCTCAAAAAAATTTCCAAAGGATGCACTTTAGGAAGAAGAAAAGTAATCTCAGAAGAAGGTCTAATATGTTAGAAAGAATGATGAGCGAAGAAACTGGAAAACATATGGGTAAATCTAAACAAGCATCGGTTATATAAAAGAATAATGAGTAATGGCTAATATGTGGGATTAACATAAAAGTACAAAATAGATTTAAAATACTGAACAAAAACAGATGTAAACTGAATGAAGGTGATTAATATTAGAGTGGACTAAGATTTAAGAGAGATGAGAAATTGTTTAATTTGTTATACCACTAATAATAAGGATCTGTGCTTCACTTTTATAACCAAAACCACTAATAATAAGGATCTGTGCTTCACTTTTATAACCAAAACGAACTAAGAGCCAGTGAGCAAAATGCAGACACTGCTGAAACCCAGACCCATCTAGAAAAGGTGAGACCAGGTCCCAGAGAAGCCTGCACAAGTATAGTAACATTTCTTCCAATTCTTCCCCCAAAGGGACCTCCAGCCATTTACCAAAGTAGGTGAACATGTGGGTAAGGGGAATATCCAGACCTTTTCATGCTATATACTCTTCCCCTTCCTCACCGTATGTCCATATCAAAGGAAATGGGTTAACAAAGTCTTTTAAACAATAACTCACAGGAAGTAAAAATTTATATATAAACTGAATTCCCCTAATACTCAGGGTCTCTCTCAGTGCCTTTACCTCTCTCATTTTCTGCCTCTGGAGGAGACCACACTCTGTCTGTGGAGTGTTACTTCTTTTCTAATAAACTTTCCTTTTGGCTCTGACTTTGGCGTGTGTGTTGAATTCTTTTTATAGTCTCTGCCAAAAGATCCTCTTCTTCTCTCTGTGCAGGGCTTGGTCTCCCCCTACCAAATCAGGGAAATGTGCCCTGTCCTGCATCACAGTGATGCTAAAGGCACCTGTGGTAGTTAAGGACACTCTATAGAATCTCTGACAAGCCCTGAGAGGAGAGTTATACCTAGACCCCTAAGGTTCCAAAGCAGGGCCATGCTGTCTAAAACAGAGAACTATTTGCCATTCGAAAAACAGTTTCTGGCACAATACTTGCCTCTGGGAGAAACTGAGTGTCTGACCATAGAACAGCATAAGCTGGGGCAACTGTCAGACCCACCAAATCACAAGTTCAGGCAAGTAAAATTGCAATCTGTCACACAATGAAAATTGTACACCTGGAATAGTACTTTTTCTCAAGCAGGTATGGAGGAAACAAGTAAATTGTATGAACAGGCAGAGCAGGCCCCAGCCCCATGTTCCCTGCCTCTCTTGTACTGATGCCACACCATCAGCTCATACCTATGGCCCTTTGGGGATTTCTCTATAATAATTTGACAGGAGAAAAGAAATAAATGACCTGATAATGGTTAGGCCAGTACAATATGTTGGTATAAGCTAAAAATGGACTGCTCTTACACAGAATAGCCCTGAGGGAAAATCCTTCCAGCAGGCAGACATAGAAATATGCGACTTAAATGACAGAGAATTCAAGATGGCACCTCTGAAAAAACTCAATCAGATCCAAAGCTAATCATATCAACAATTTCAGGAACTGAAAAAACAACTAGATGAGCAGAATGAGTTCTTTAGCAAGGAGATTGAAACCTTCAAAAAGAACCAAATAGACCTTCTGGAGATAAAGAACACACTGCAAGAGTTGAAAAACGACATAAAAAGCTTGGGAAATAGAGTTGACCAAATGGAGGAAAGGATCAGTGATATTGAAGACAGAAATCTAGAAATAAATCAGAAGGAAGAAGAGAGAAACTGAAGAATGAAAAATAATGAAAGAGAAATACAAGAACTAGCTGATACTATCAGGAGAGGAAACATAAGAATAATGGGCATTACCAAAGGCTAAGAAAAGGAGCAGAGACTAGAAAGCATTTTCAGACAAATAGTTGACGAGAATTTCCCAAATCTAAAATAAGCTGGAGCTTGGAATTCAAGAAGTCAATAGAACACTTAATTATCTCAACCCAAAAAGGCCTCCACCAAGACACATTGTATTAAAATTATCAAAAATCAGCGACAAAGACAGAATTCTCAGGGCAGCCAGGGAAAAGAAGATGGTAACCTATACAGGAAAACCCATTAGATTATTGTCAGACTTCTCAGCACAAACCTTACAAGCCAGAAAGGAGTGGAATCAAATATTCAAACTATTAAATGAAAAGAACTACCAGCCAAGAATAATGTATCCAGCTAAGCTCTCCTTTAGATATGAAGGAGAAATAAAGACCTTTCCAGACATACAAAAATTGAGAGAATTCTCCATTACGAGGCCTGCACTACAGGAAATACTGAAAGAGGTCAGCTCGCCTAAAACAAAATGACAAAAAATATATATATACAGAATTATATGACTACCAGGCTGATAAAAGCAGAGGAGTGCAATCCTTACTAGGAATAGAGCATTATAAGCTTAAAACAAGAAAACAGATTTGCTATAGCAATATAGTAATGAACGTTCAGCATACATAGGGACAAACTGAGAAAACAGTGACTGAAAAGGGGAGGATTCAAAGATCCAAATTCGCAAAGGGGAATGGAGATAAGGCACGCGCAGAAGAAGAGAGATGACTATATACCTATCCTTTACATATTCGTAATGGTAACCACATGCCAAAGATTCAGAACCGAAGTATATAACATAAAACAAGAAGGACCAGAGGAAAGACCCACAAAAGCCAACCAAAATTAAAAAAACAAAAAAAAAAAAAAAAAACAGAAACACAAGACAAGGAAGTAATGGAAACACTGAGCTACCAGAAAGCAAAAGATAAAATGGCTATAAGAAGACTTCATATTTCAATAATCACCCTAAATATAAATGGACTGAGCTCTCCAATAAAAAGGCACGGAGATGGAGATTGGATGAAAAACAAAACCCAACCATATGCTGCCTCCAGGAGACACATCTCAGTTCCAAAGACAAATATAGATTCAAAGTGAAAGGGTGGAAAATGATATTTCAAGCAAATGGCATTCAGAGAAAAGCAGGAGTAGCAGTACTAATTGGACAAAATAGACTTCAAAATAAAAAATGTAAAGAAAGATACTGAGGGACACTTCATAATGATAAAGGGAATCATGCACCAAGAAGACATAACACTTATTAATATCTATGCTCCCAATCAGGGAGCCTTGAAATATATAAAGCAATTACTAACAGAAGTAAAGGGAGAAACAGACCAAAACACTATTGTAGTAGGGGACTTAAATACCCCACTGTTGGATATGGACAGATCATCTAAACAGAAAATCAATAAGGAAATAACATCCTTAAATGACACATTAGACCAACTGGACATAATTGACATTTACAGAACCTTTCATCCCAAAACAGCTGCTTATACATTCTTCTCTAGTGCACATGGAACATTCTCAAGAATCGACCACATACTGGGACACAGAGATAGCCTCAACAAATATAAGAGAGTTGAAATCATACCAACCATATTTTCTAATCATAATGCTTTGAAACTAGAGATCAATTGTAAAAAGAAAGTGGAAAGAACCACAAATACATAGAGATTAAACAACATACCACTGAAGAATAACTGAGTCAGAGAAGAAATAAAAAGATAGATCAAGAAATACATAGAAATGAATAATAATGATAGGACGACATGTCAAAACTTTTAGGACACGGCAAAAGTGGTCATAAGAGGAAAGTTCATATCATTATAGGCCTATCTCTAAAAACAAGAACGAGCCCAAATAAACCACCTAATGCTTCATCTTAAAAAAACTAGAAAAGGAAGAACAAATGAAGACCAAAGTCAGCAGAAGAAAAGAAATCATCAAAATTAGAGCAGAAATAAATAAAATTGAAAACAAAACAAACAAACAAACAAAAAAACAATAAAAAAACATAAATGCAACAAAGAGCTGGTTCTTTGAGAAGGTTAATAAAATTGACAAACCCCTGACTAGACTCACTAAAGAAAAAAGAGAAAGGACACAAATAAACAAAATCAGGGATGAAAGAGGGGGAATTACTCTAGACACTGCAGAAATACAAAGGATCATACAAGAATACTATGAAAAAGTACATAACACCAAATTTAATAATCTAGAAGAAATGGAACAGTACTTAGAAAAATACAACCTTCTAGACTAAATCAAGAACTGGAAAATCTAAATAGACTATCAGCAGTATAAAAATTGAAACAATCATCAAAAATCTACCAAAAAGTAAAAGTCCAGGACCAGATGGCTTCACCAGTGAATTCTACCAAACGTTCAAAGAAGATTTAATACCTCTTGTCCTCAAATTCTTCCAAAAACTCAAAGAGGAGGCAATACTTCTCAACTCATTTTATGAGGCCAATATTACCCTGATAACAACATCTGGTAAAGATAACACAAAAAAAGAAAATACAGACCAATATTTCTCATGAACACAGATGCAAAAATTCTAAATAAGATACTAGCAAACTGAATACAGCAACATATTAAAAAGATAATACACCACGATCAAGTGGGCTTCATCCCAGGGGCACAGGGATGGTTCAACAGACGTAAATCGATTAATCTGATACACCACATAAACAAATTAAAACATAAGAATCATATAATTATGTCAATAGATGCAGAAAAAGCCTTCGACAAGATACAGCACCCATTTATGATCAAAACACTTCACAGTATAGAAGGAAAATCAGTATAGAAGGAAAGTACCTTAACTTAATAAAGGCCATATATGACAAGCCCTCAGCCAACATTATACTGAATGGTGAAAAACTAAAAACCTTCCCTCTAAGATCAGGAATAAGGCAAAGCTGTCCACTATAGCCACTCTTATTCAATATAACATAGGAGGTTCTAGTGAGTGCAATCAGACTAGAGAAAGATATAAAAAGCATCCAAATAGGAAACGAAGAAGTCAAACTGTCACTATTTGCAGATGGCATGATTCTCTTATAGAAAACCCAAAAGACTACACAAGAACACGACTAGAAATAATAAGCAAATACAGTAAAGTTTCTGGATACACAATCAATGTTCAATAATCAATAGCATTCCTATATTCTAATAACAAAGTGTCAGAAAAAGAAGTTGAAAAAATAATTCCTTTTGCAATTGCAACAAAAAGAATTAAACACCTAGGAATAAATCAAATCAAACATGTGAACAACCTATATAATGAAAACTATAAGACCCTATTAAAAGAAATTGAAGAAGATACAAAGTAATAGAAAGATATTCCGTGTTCTTGGATTGGAAGAATCAACATAGTTAAAATTACCATATTACCTAAAGCATTATACAGATTTAATGCAATCCCCGTAGAAATCCCATTGGCATTTTTTAAAGAAATAGAACAAAAAATCATCAGATTTGTATGGAAGCACAAAAGACCCTGAATTGCCAAAGCCATCCTTAGAAAAAAGAATGAAGCTGGAGGCATCACTCTGCCCAACTTCAAATTATACTACAAAGCGACAGTACATCAAATTATACATCAAAATTATACATCAAAATGGCATGGTATTGTCAGAAAAACAGACGCACAGACCAGTGGAACAAAATTGAGAGTCCAGAAGTAAACCCATATTTATATGGGCAAATAATTTTCCACAAAAAAGCCAAAATCATGCAGTGGAGAAAGGAAAGCCTCTTCAATAAATGGTATTGGGAAAACTGGAAAGCCACCTGCAAAAGAATGAAACTAGACACCAAAATAACTCAAAATGGATTAAAGACCTGAATATAAGACCTGAAACAATAAAATGCATAGAAGAAAACGTAGGAACTAAACTCAAGGACCTTGAACTTAAAGAGGATTTTTATGAATTTGACCTCAAAGGCAAAGGAAGTAAAGCAAAAATAAATGAATGGGACTACATCAAACTAAAAAGCTTCTGCTCAGCAAAAGAAACCATCAACAAGGTAAAGAAGCAACCATCCAAATGGGAAAATATATTTGCAAGCAACACCTCCGATAAGGGCCTAGTATCCAAAATATGCAAAGAACTCATACAACTCAATAACAACAAAAAAACAAATTAGCCAATCAAAAAATGGACAGAGGGCTTGAACAGACACTTCTCCCCAGAGGACATACAAATGGCCAACAAATATATGAAAAGATGCTGAACATCACTAGCTATTAGGGAAATGCAAGTCAAAACCACAATGAGATACCATCTCACACCTGTTAGAATGGCTATAATCGAAAGGACAAGTATTAACAAATGTTGGACAGGACGTAGAGAAATAGGAACCCTCATACGCTGCTGGTGGGACTGCAAATTGGTACAGCCACTATGGAAAACAGTATAGAGGTTCCTCAAAAAACTAAGAATTGATTTACCATATGATCCAGCAATCCCTCTTCTGAATATTTACCCCAAAGACTTGAAAACTCATATCCGAAAAGATATTTGCACACCGATGTTCACAGTAGCATTATTCACGGTGGCCAGGATATGGAAGCAACCGAAGTGTCCTACGATAGATAACTGGCTAAAGAAGCTGTGGTACATAAATACAATAAAATATTACTCAGCCATAAGAAGAGATAAAATACTGCCATTCTCAACAACATGGATGGACCTCGAAATAAGCATACTAAGCAAAATAAGCCAGACAGAAAAAATTGAAAGTCACATGATATCACTTATATGTGACATATGTACCTAAAAGCAACAAATAAACAGGACAAACAAATAGAGACTCATGGACATGGACAATGGACTAGTGGTTACCGGGGGGAAGGAGAAAAGTTTTAGTTGGATTGTTCAAATCTCTTGCCTTTACTGTCTTCTTTATTGTTGTTCTATCAGTGAGAGAAATGGGTTAAAATTCTCCCATTATGCTGGTTGATGTGATAAGTTCTTTTTTCAGTCTTATTAAATTTTGCTTTATATAATTTGAATTTGTACAGTACATACAACTTAATAATTATGTCTTGGTGAAATAAAACTTTTATCATACACAGTGAAAAAAGAAAAAAATCAGTTTTATAACCATCATAGTAATGACTGATATAAGCAAGAATCAATCATGAATGCTAATACTCACATGCGAAAGTTGGATAAGGTACAGGATATTTCCTTATTTCAAAGTACCTCCCACAAATACTTATTTAATACAGAAAGTAAAATAGTAACTTTGTAGTGGAGAAAATTGTTGGACATCACTTTAACTAAATGATCAAACTTAACATCACAAATCATTATCAGTTGACGACTGATGTTATGCACTAGAAGCAAACAATATTTTGTCATACTTCTACAAAAAATGCATAACTCAAATCTGGCCATGAGAAAACATGAGACAAATTCAACAAAAACAACTATCCTGTACTCTCCAAAATTTAAATGTCATGGTAGATAAAGAAATCTCTAAGCGACTATTTCAGATTAAAGGAAATCTAAGAACGACAACAAACAAATACAGCCTTGAATTGGGTCAAGGACCAGAAAAAATAATGCTATAGAGCAGGGGTCTCCAGCCCCCAGGCTGCAGACTAGTACCAGTTTGTGATCTATTAGGAACTGGGCCTCACAGTAGGAGGTGAGTGGCAAGGAGCAAGCAAAACTTCATCTGTATTTGCAGCCATTCCCCAGCGCTAGCATTACCGCCTCAGCTCCAGGAGCAGCACCAGTTTCTGGTACCAGAAAGGTTAGGGACCGCTGCTATAGAAGACATTACTGGGACAAGTAGCAAAAGTGGAATGTGAACTCTGTATTAGATAATGCCAAATTGTCTAACACATAGATTCTTCTCAAGAATGTACTTTTTACTATAAGAACTCTTAGTTTTTCATTCTTCTTCAGAACACTGGGTATTGCCTAGTTGTCTTTCCAGTTTGCAAACTCTAAGACAATTGAATAAATCTTTTTCATTTATTTCTAGCCAAAGCTTCCAGACTCTTTTTGAGTTCATTTGACAGTTTGAAATTATTCCAAAATAAAATTTAAATAAACTTTAAGAAGAAAGAAATAAGAAAATATTGTGAACAATATTACACCAGTAAACTTTAAAATATAAATGAAATGAATAAATTCCCAGAAAAATCTAACCTGATGTAACTGACTCAGCTGGATGATATAAATAGATTTATAATTATTAAAGAAATCAAGTCAGTAGTTTAAAATCTTTCCAAAAATTAAATACCAAGCCAGGCCAGATAGATTTGCAGATGCGTTCTACCAAACTTTCAAGGAACAGATATTTCAAACTCCCCACCTTTATTCTTTGAAGTTATTATAAGCTCGATATTAAAAGGACACACAGATAAAATAATCAAGCACTCATCTCACTCATTAACATAGTGTTGTGTCCAGAATAA
>NW_011888816.1:6881943-6913497 GCF_000151845.1 Pteropus vampyrus | reverse complement strand
AGGCTCATTTGATCAAAGTCCTCTCAGTGTCCCATTGTTAAAGATGGCCCAGCAAACATTTGCTTTTCCATCTCCATATGAATTGCCTTCCTCCCTTTTGAAGTCCCAAGCCATTATCCCTCCCCTTTTCCCTTAGCTCAAGGTGGTATGTAAGTCTCAACTGCCCAATTTGTCCTCTGGCCCCATATTTTTATGGAACCCCCATATATATATATATACATAATTGAATTTGGTTATTTTCTCCTGATGGTCTATCTTATGTTATTCTAATTATTTGACCAGCCAGAAGAACTAAGAGGAAAAAGAGGAAATCCCCTTGGCCCCCATAACATATTTTCTCATAATTTTAAAAATAAATAAGCAATTCCTACATAAACAAGAATCTAGCTGGCTTTTATCCTTGGTTCCTGGGAGGTAGCTTCTAAACCCTTAGAAATTCCCAACTGCTAGGAGTATCTTTGTTATTCATGATGGGCCTCTCAGACCACCCCTGAGTATATGCTAACAGGATGACTCATAGTGGGCCACTATATAGTTTATTTTAGGAGATGACTGGGTTTGGGGCTGGCTATCCAGAAAGACCAACAATGTAATTAGAGGGTCGAACCAGGTGATATCAACCCAACATCCAAGGAGGAGGGAACTAGAGATTTTATTGAATCACATGGCCGATGATTTGATCAATCATGCCTACTTAATGAAATCGCTCCCATAACTCAATAATCTGGAGTAAGCTTCCAGGTTGGCAAGACTTTGTGCGTGTCGTTACACATCAGTGTGCTGAGGGGGTAACTCCACAGGGAGATAACACTGCAAGCTTCCCATTTGGGACCCTTCCAGACCTCACCCTATGCATCTCTTGACTGGTTCTGATTTGTATCCTTTCACTATAATAAAACAGTAATTGTAAGTATAACGCTTTCCTGCGTTCTATGAGTCAGTCTAGCAAATTATCAAACCTGTGAGGGTAATGAGGACCCTCAAATGTAAACCCAGTTATTCAGAAGTGAGGGTGGCCCTAGAAACTCCCTAGCTGTGGCTGGTGTCTGAAGTGAGACTAGTCTGTGGAGCACTGTACTCTTAACCTACAAAGTTTGGGCTAACTCTAGATAGTTAATGTAAGAAGTCATTGCAGCAATGAACAGATAAACCAAAGTCTACCAATAAATGGTCATATAAAAGGGAATAAAGAGAAAAGATGGGCTGGAATAGGGTAGAAGCTAGACTTCTCTGAAGGTATCTTCTTTTAGAGTGTTAAAAACAAGACAACAGGTAGCAAATGGAGTCACTTATGCTAAGCCCATATCACCAAGACTCAACTTAATTACAATTCTGGATCTCCCAGATAACAGACCCAAATGGAGTAATTTGTGGTAAGCCCCATCAAGACTTATTACCTAACCTAATTACAGTTTCAGCCTCTCCCAGAAGTAGAATTTTAAAGCAATCCATCTGAAATTTCCTGGTCAGCACTAACGGGGTAGTTTGCCTGATAAGACTCACTACCCTCCCCTAAGAGAAGGTGACCTTACCTGAAATCATCTACCGTTTTCATCTTCTTGTCCCACCCTTTTTTCCTATGAAAGCCTTTCTTTTTGTACTCTTCAAAGCACTCTTCTATTTACTAGACAATAAATAAATACTGCTCAATGCATGAATTTTTCAATAAAACCAATTAGATCTTCAAATCTATTCAGTTTTATTTTTGTTCTTTAACAGCCTGATCAACACTAGAAAGATAATCTACCTGATTAACCCCTGCCATCCCCTAAAGGAAAATAACCTTGCAAGAACCAACTTGCTTTTTTGCCTAATATAACTTCCTTGTTCCTGCTCCCTTTTGCCTATAAAAGTCTTTCATTTTGTGCAGCCACTTGATGCTCTTTTCTATCTGCTAGATTGGATGACGCCCGATTCACGAATCATTGAATAAAGCCAGTAAGATCTTTAAAATTTACTCACTTGAATTTTTATAATAGTGGTTTACCTTTGGAATCATGTAATTGTTTTACATAACTAAAACACAAAATTGAATCAGAAAATAAAAAGCGATCCCTAAAAATTAAAAAATAAAACAAAAGAACCTAACTCTATATCAAGCTGAAAGCATAACTGCACAGAATTATTTCAAGTGACTTTAAATACAATATTTTGACTGTATGCCCCTAGTAGGATTGATAGATCATAAAGTAAAAAAAAAACAAAAACAAAAGAAATCAAAACTGCATTAAGGGGTCTTGTTGTCAATTGTAACATTGGTATTGTTATTTGAAAAGATATAGAATCAATAAATACACCCCTAACCTCAAGATTATGGTCTGTGAATATGATTACCCTTTAAAAGGAACCAAAGGTCTTTGGACAAATGATTTGTCTCACATCTGGGAAAGGAAATATACAAAAAAAAAAAAGCCTGGTATGTCTTGTCATTACAGAAATCAAGGAACTTATCAAAAGCTGCTAGGGACATGTCAATAGCACATAGGAACCAAGTTGAAGGAGCTCTCATTGGCCAAAGATGACATAATTGCAGCACCAAAAATAATGATTTTAATAGACTGAGACATACCAAATATATAAAAATATACTTTAAAAAAATTGATTTATAATAATAATTTTATAAAGCCATCATTGGATGTCTTTGGAGGTTGCTAGGGCACCAACTCATTTTGAAAATTGACACATAAAAGGAAAGAATCAAGCATTTATCCTGCCTTTTCTATTCAGACTATTTTTTCAAGGTAACCACATAATTAGTGAAAATTCTTCATAGAAGAATCACAACCAATAAATGTAGGAAGTTAATGCTTAGAAAATCACTATTTTGCAATCTCTAATGAAATCACAGATATAAATAATGACCAACAATGGCTGCCAAAAGCATTGGGTAAAAGATGGATGGGAGACTTCATAATAGATGGATTAGGCTGACACGACCTGAACCAGCTCATTAAAAGTGAGATAAACAGTATCTCCTGAAATGATGCCACAGGAAGTATACAGCACCACTTATAGAGAAATTTTGCCAAATAAGTAAATCTAAAATAAATCACCAATATATTTAAATGTTTTAACATTTTAAAAAAAGAAAAGCCTAAATCTAATCAAGTCTCTGGTTATAATTAATTACTAGTTTTCAAAAATATAAGGAATGGAATAACATGTAAAATACCAGTTCAAAAATTAAATGGGATACAGAATTCAAAAAATTCTATACTACAAATGACTTCACTTCTTCATCAAATAACTAATTTTTTTTAAAAAAAAAAAGGGGAAGGTTTTTTTTTGGCTTAAAGGGGTTTTAGGAACCTTCTTACCCAATTGAATTGCTTGCCCTTTTTTTTTTCTTGTTTCAATTACCCCACCGTTAAAATTCTATTGTTTTGGAAATTCGGGAAAATTTGACCCCGGCTTAATTCTTGGTTGTTTTTAGGGATTTTTTTTTTTTTGTTGGGCAGTAATCATGAATATTCTGGCCATGCTTCTTAAAAATCCTTATCTGTTAGAGGTACCCCACTACTGCCCTTAAAAATTAAATGATATGATGCCTAGCAATTACTTTCAAATACTTAAAAAAAAAAAAAAAAAAAGGAGAGGAAAGAGGTGGTACAAGAATGGTAGGATCATTGTTGAAGCTGGGTGATGGGTCTTGAGGAATCATTATAACATTCTCTCTATTTGGGGGTATGTTTGAAAGTCTCTGTAATAAAAAGTTAAAGATAAGCATATGATCACCTTAATAAATGCAGAAAAGCTCATTTGATCACATTCAACATCCATTCATAGTTGCTATTCTAAGCAAACTAGGAATAGGAGGGAATTTATTTAACCTGATAAATAACCAGTGTGCTGATCAAAGCCTATAGCAAACATAACAATTAATAGTGAAACAGAAGCATTTTTTAAAATAAGGATTCCCTTATTATTACCACTTCTTGGCAACATTAATTCAAGAACCTAATCAGTATAAGAAGTCAAGAAAAAGAAATAAGAGATAACTTTCTCGAATGAAATGATTGTATACACAGAAAACTTAAAGTGACAAGAAGCAAATTATTAGAATAATTCTAAATATAACTAAGAGTTTAGTGCCGCGTCCTCTTTCTACCCTACTGCGTGACAAGGTCCGGAGATGGGGACAGAAGCTTCAAGGAATGCATCGTCAAGAACGAGGACGTGGCATGTGTTTAGGGATAATTGGTTTCTTAGAAACGATCCTATTAATAGGGAGAATTTGGGTAGCACAAATTCTAGTAAGTGTAAACGCTGTACAAATGGATTTCCTCAAAATTGGCTCTGAGGAAAACATAGTAAATTCCCTGCGTATAGAATCAGCTCTAGTCACCCTAACGTGTCCAGAATGCGTAAACCCTTTATTTGAACAATTATTAAGGGAAATTCCTTTTGATGCGCCTTTTAAAGATATTATGAATAAATTATAACAAGCTGAATTACTGGAACCAGTTTATACTCCTGTTCCCATGCAGTTAGTATAAAAATTAGTAAAGGATAAGAAATTTACTCATAAGCCTGTGCCTACTATGGAAGGGCCTCCTTTTGTGGCCTAGTGGATAAATAGAAAACTCTGGTATCCACCTAGGGGGGCTAATAGTATGAAAAGATTACCTGATCTTCCTTTGCCTTATACAGGAGCTTATAATAAAGATAGTATACATATAGTGAATAAAGATAGAATTCATGTGCCTTATAGTAGTTTAAGTTTCATAGAAAGGCTGGCTAGGTCAGGATCTCCTTGGTGCTTAAAAAACAAAAGAACAGAAACTTAGCTTATGAAAGCAGCTTTGTAAAACTGATTTTTATAAATATTTTCCTCATTACTGCACCAAGGAAACTTTTGAACAGCTATGAGAAAGGTTCGGCTTGAACTTTAGATATAGCATAAATCAAATAGCATTTAAAAGATTTCTTCAGGCAGAAAGAAGAACAATGTCTGCCCACAAGCCAATGCTTGCCGTTATGAATACATCTATCTATCACCTTTACTTAAATCAAACTGTATCTTACATAATAGATATAAGAATTAAAAGTTTAGATTGTTCCGTCAGGTAGTTCTGTTCTAATGATTGAGAGAAAAATGTACTAGTTAATCAGGAACATTAATAATAATATACTCCATAAGATTTTTCTGCTTCACCTAACCACAGAAATTTAACTCACTGCTACCTTAACTACAAAGTATAATCAAATGCCAAAATAAAAAGTATAAAAGTTGTACTCAAATCACAATAAAACGGAACAGTGTCACACCGCCTCTGAGTTGTGTAGTCGATTGTCTCCCGTGCCGACGCCTTGCCCACCTTCGGGGCCCCCTGGATCCTGTCGTGGCTGGACCGCGGCAGTTTAGCAAAAAAATGATTAAGAAAACAGTCAGAATGGTATTTACCCTCAGTAAATCGAAGATTCCATTGGAAAAGGACACGGATAACTTTTGAAAGCACCGGTAATGTTCCATTTATTAAGATGAATGTTGGAGAGAAGCCTGTTTATTATTCCATATCCCTTGTAAATATGTGTGTTCACGTGATTTTGTTTGTATGATATACTAACATCATAAAAAAATTAAAAGCAAATAAAAAATAATAGATTCCCTATTTCTGGAATTTCAAAAGCATAAAACATGTAGCCACATCTATTGGGGATATTGTAGAGATCATTCTTTCTTTGAATGGAAAAATCATAACTACCTCTTGAATGTCATTTGGCATTTTCACAAGTTCTATAACAACTCTTGTATCAATCAATTGTCGCCATGTGGCAGTGTGAACTTGGGGTTGCCAAATATTCAGATATTTATCAAAAAGCTAGAAATAAAAAAATTTTAACGTATGCAACCATTTTGAAACACTGGATTCATCAACACTGCAAAGGCCAAACAGACATCTATCTGTAGGCCACCAAGCTATGACCTCTGTTCTAGACTCACAGTCTTGGAAGTAGCCTTCAACCCTGAATGAGTAAGGTCATTCCCCTTTAGATGCAGCCTGAGTTCTCTAGTACACCCCACAACTCCTCTTTCTCCTCATCCTGCCATCTTCATTTTTCTACATTTCCTGCCTGGTCCAGCAGGTGGCTGTGTTTGTGAACCCCTCTTCCAGAATCTGACATTGATAGGAATCTGCCTGTATTTCTCCCTATTGACCATCAGAGGGCAAGCACGGAAAACAAGAGAAAACCATAGCTTTTGCTACTATTGGTACTTTCAAGGAAAGGAATCAGGGATTCCAATCATTTTACTTGTTTAGCTAAATTTAGAAGTAGTCTGCAAACATAAAGTATGAGGGTGGGAATGATCTTGTCTTTCTAGAGCTGATCAAAATCAGTGGCAACAGTTTGAAGTGAGACCTCTGTAGAGATACAGATCTAAGAATCAGAGCTTGGCACTGCTCAAATATGTAGTTAGGACAACCAGGAACTTAGCTTATTTCAGAAATTCTTACAAATGAGTGAATGATTCAATACGCTCCCTGACAGCACACTTGTCTCCTGAACACGTCTCTTAAAGAGCATCTCTCTGAGTCTGCTGTCCTCAGGTGGGAAATGAGGAGAGACTATATATGTGGCAAGGAACGGACAAGGAAGCCTCTGTCATAGGCAGTAGGCAGTTACAGCGTTTGGTACGATGGTAAATGTTTAGCAACCAGCTCTCAAAACAAATAAACAGAAAAGCTCTGATTTGCAGCATTTGCCATTCCCATGGTATAACTACCACCTTGGCCAACTTTAAGCTACCAACATGGCATCACTGAACACAGAGTTGAGAATAGGTATACACAATGGGCTCTTGCCAGCCAGAATGAGCAAGCTTTATCATACCACTGACTCTCACTCACCCTCTACCTCATTTCAAAGTTAAATCTTAACTACAGAAGCAGGCCAACCCTAACATTTGCAGGGATTAGGGTGAGATACAAATGGAGACTCACAGTTGATGTGGCTAAATATTCAAGTTATAAATCAAACTCACAAAGTGTTAATTAAAATATGCTTATCCTGCTGCCATAGTTTAAATTTAGAATTTATGCCTAACACAGCCAGATAGAAGAAGCCATCCCTGGCCCTCTATCTCTGGCCCATCTCTAGCACACACAAGCCCTAGCCTAGGCTTCCAAGCTCTATCACACCCTATGCAAACAGCTGCCCCTCAGCCATCCCTTGGGCCCAGGCATGAGCACATCCACAGTTTGGTCTGTGCACAGGAGAATGTGCCCAGGGAAGACGCCACACCAGCATAAAAGCGGGCTGAGGGAATTACAGGATGCTAAGTACCCAAAGCATGGAGGAAGTTGTTAGTCTCCAAGCAGACATGTCTCCATTGCCCTGTGGATTTTTTATCCCTTGGGGATGTCACAGCCACACCAGGGCCAAAGTAGGCCCTTTAAATTACAGGACTCAAAGCAAGGAGCCTTCTCTCCCAGGTCTGAGAGCAATTTATTTAGCAGAATTGCTTCCTCTTGCTGTGAGGGTCTCTTGATAACCTCTGATGTTTGTTAAATATTCCTACCGCAACAGGGCTCCTGAAATTTCAATCACTTAAGCAGAATACCGAATACTTAAAATTTGCTGGGACTGAGCTGTATGGTAGAGGAATGAAAAGAGCCTTCTGCCCCAATATTCCCAGAGGAATGAAAAGAGCCTTCTGCCCCAATATTCCCAGAAGTTCATTACACTGTCTTCCCTTTTACTTTAAACCAGGACCCATGGGCCAAATCCTGCTGGCCTATTTTTGTACAGCCCATGAGCTTTGAGTGTCTTTTATATTTTGAATGGTTTGGGGGAAAAAAATTAAAAGAAGAATATTTTATGATATGGGAAAATCATATGAAATTCTAATTTCAGTGTCCATAAATAAAGTTTTATCGGAACATAGCCTTGTCCATTTGTTTACTCATTGTCTCTGGCTATTTTCATGCTATAACAGCAGAATTGAGACAGAGATGATGGCTACAAAGAACCAGTTTGCCAACTCCTTCTTTAGAGATAAGCTTCTCTCCTATGTTTCTCCAGAGAAGATTGGTGATATGTAGAGTAAGAAGAATGTGAGCCCCTGAGAAGAAATGACAGAGAGGAGGCATGGAAAAGGGGAGACCAGTAGTTCTGACTGGGCAAACTGCAGAACTTGGCCTCCTTTCTCTTAGAAAAGTGAAGCTATACAAAGGCAGCAAGGCCCGAAAGAGAGAGCATTTAAGGACCGAAAGAGAAAGGGGAAGAGGACATAGTACCCTCTAACACTTCATCGACACCCAAGTCAGTCTTCACCTTTGTTTTTCCTATTAATCTCATTTATAGCCTTCAGTTAATTGGAACATTAAATCTCAATGGTGTAAGTCACTAAAGTTGCTTTGCCCAGTGCTTATCTTTGTGGTGGAAATAGCATTGGCAGCTCATCATTAAACATCTAGAGAGCTCTGTCTACTAGAAATAATGTTATTTTATAGTAGACTCATTTTAAAAAGTAAAAACACCTGATGATATGAATAAAGTATCTTGTGTGTGTTACGTGCTATTGAATTTGCTCTGGCTCCTGGCGACCCTATGAATGAGTGATGTTCTCAGTATCCTGTCCTCAACAGCCCTGCTCAGCATGTAGACTCATGCCAGTGGCTTCTTTTTCAGAGTCAATCCATCTCATATTTGATCTTCCTCTTTTCCTGTTGCCTTTTATTTTTCAGAGCATTATTGTCTTTCCCAAAGAACCCTGCCTTCTCATGAAGTGCCCAAAGTTAACTTCAGTTTTGTCATTTTTGCCTCCAGCAACATTCCTGCTTAATTTGCTCTAAGATCCATTTTTCATTTTTCCGACTACCCAGGGTATCCGTAGAGCTCTCCTCCAATACCACATTTCTAATAAATTATTTATTTTTCCTATTAGCCTTCTTCACTGGCCAACTTTCACATCCATACACAGTAACTGAGGATGTGAGTTTGTGGATGACCTTGGCCTTAGTCTCTAATGACTCATCTTTGCTCTGGTGATCAAAGTATCTTACTTGATCCAATATGTACCCAAAATATTATCTATTCAACATGTAATCAATATAAAATTATCAATGAGCTATTCTGTATTTTTTTTCATACTGTCTTTGAAATCTGATGGGTAATTTTATACTTACAGCACATCTCAACTTGAAAATCTCATGCTAAATTTTCATCAGAAATACTTAATCTGTATTTATACTTTATAAAACTCATCTTTGAAAAAGTAAACCATATACTCAAATTACTATAAACATACTTAAACATTTTCTAATAACTTAGTCAAGTTTTGGTTTTTAAATGTAAATTAATTGAAATAAAATTAAAATTCAGTTCCTCAGTTATAAAAGCCACATTTTAGGTGGTCAATAGTCACAGGGCTCATGATTACTGTACAGAACAGATTGTTTCACAAGCATCTACAACACAACTGCCATGCACTGTTCTCTGTGGTTGGTTCCCATCAACAACCGGGCAACAATAAATATTTACAGAGCACTTATTCTTTCCTTTTAAGTTCTCCAAACAGGGAAACAAGGTGTGTAATTTCTCCATGTTAACTGCCTGCAAAGGTGACTCATCCCAGGATCATACACTTGGAGGATTTGGCTTATGTCCTGTGAGCCAGAAAGAGCCACCAGGAAAAAGGAAGAGTCACATTTAGCAGACACAATTTCCAAAGGGTAAAGATTCCAAAATGTCACAAAGGTTGTGATATTTCCCTACTCCTTCCATCAAATCCACAAACAAGTTTTTTTTGGCTTTGTCTTTAAAATATAAATTTTAGTTGAAAGATGCACACTTCCCAATTTCAAAACCTACTACGAAGCTACAGCAATCAAGACAGTGTGGTAAATGGCTAAAGGATAAATATATCTATCAATGGCATAGAATTGAGAGTCCAGAAATAAACCCATTCATCTAAGGGTTATTCAACAAAGATGTCAAACCTATTGAATGGAGAAAACCCAGTTTTTTCAGTAAATGATGCTAGGATAACTAGATATTCACACAGAGAAGAAGAAATTTAGACCCATACAAAAGTTAACTCAAAATGGACCAAAGACCTGTAAGAGCTAAAACTATTAAACTCTTAGGAGGAAATATAAGAGTAAATCTTCATGACCTTGGATTAGGCAATAGTTTCTCAGATTTAACACCAAAAGCACAAGCAACCAAAATAAAAATTGTACAAATTGGATTTCATGAAATTAAAAACTTTTGTTTATCAAATAATATCATCAAGAAAGTGAAGACAGCCCACTGAATGGGAGAAAATATTTGCAAATCATATATCCAATAAGGGCATCCCTATATATATAAAGAACATTTACAACTCAACAATTAAAAAAAAAATTTTCAAAAAGTGGGCAAAGATTTTCAATCGACATTTCAGAGAAGAGATAAAAATGGCTATTACCTACATGAAAAGATGCTCAATATCATTGGTTATTAGGGAAATGTCAATCAAAACCACAATGAGATATCCACTATGATAGTTATAATTTTTTTAATGGATGATAACAAGTGCGAGGAGGATGTGAAGATATTGGAATTCTCATACATTGCTAGTAGGAATGTAAAATGGTGCAGCTTCTGAAGAAAACAGTTTGGTAGTTCCTCAAAAAGTTAAACATAGAGTTAGTTATCATATGATCCAACAATTCTACTCCTAGGTATATACCCAAAAGAACGGAAGACATGTGTTCATATAAAAACATGTGCACGAATGTTCATAGCAGCGTTATTCATAATAGTCAAAAAGTAGAACCAACCTTAGTGTGTATCAAATGATAAATGGATAAATAAAATGTGTTATATCCATACAATGGACTGTTATTGAACCATAAAAAGGAATGAAATATTGATACGTGCTACAACATGGATAAACCTTGAAAGCATTATGCTTAGTGAAAAAGCCAGACACAAAAGACCACATATAGTATGATTCACATGAAATTTCAAAATTGGCAAATCCACAAAGGTAGAAAATAGATTAGTGGTTACAAGGGAATTAGGAGGAAGGGAGAATTGAGAGTGACTACTAAGGGTATGCAGTTTCTTCTGGGGTGATAAAAATGTTCTAGAATTAGATAATGGTGATGGTTGCTCAACTCTGAGAATATACTAAAAACCACTGAATTACACACTTTGACATGGCAAATTTTATGGTATGTGAATTATATCTCAATTAAAAAACGTATAACTTTTATCTTCCACTTCTCCCCATCCTCACTGCTACTATTCTTATCCAGGTCATCATCATCTTTCATTGCCAACCTTTTATTCACCTGCAAAAGTCTTGTAACTTGTCTTCCTGTTTCCACTCTTACCCACTATAACTCCTTCACACAGCAGTCAACCCAATACTGTGTCTGTGTGTGTTTATACACATATAATTTTAAAAATTTATTTATCACCTGTCTAATTTTTTACTTTGTAATAATTTCATACTTATAAAAAATGTTGCAAAAGTAGTACTAAGTGCTCCCATGTATCCTTCCCCATCTTACATAACCATAGAATAATCATCAACACCAAGACATGTATACTCTATTAACTAACCTATAGACCTTATTTAAATATCACCAGTTGTCCCATTAATGTCCATTTTTTGCAGCGGAATCCAATCTAGGAATTCATGTTGCATTTAGCCTTTGCCAATCTGAGATAGTTCCTCAGTCTTTCTTTATCTTTTATAACCTTGACATTTTTTAACAGAGGCTAGTTATTTTGTAGAATGTCTCTATTTGGATTTGTCTGATGTTACTCATGATTAACTTCAAGTTATGCATTTTTGGCAAGAACACCACAGAAGTGATGTTGTGCCCTTCTCAATCATCTTATCACAAAGCACATGGTGTTGATTTTCCCATTACTAGTGATCACTTGGTTAAGGGGGTGTCTCCAACTTTCTCCTCTATAAATTTATCAATTTTCCCTTTGTAATTAATAAGCATCTTGTGGGACATACTATGGGACTATGCAAACATTCGCTTTCTCATCATACTTTTGCCCACTAAATTTGATTGATGATTCTTGCCTGCAACAATTATTAAATTATTACTGTGCTATTTGTCAACTGATGATGTTTCTATGTTCCTTTCTTCTAAATTAATCCCCTGTAATGAAGAACTGTTCCTTTATTTATGGGTTTGTTTGTTTATTTATTCAGTTATTCATTCATGGGTATTTATTTATAATAACGAGTAATAATTCATTATTATCACCCTATTCGTTGTACAAATCATCCCGGATTTGGCCATTGGGTGCTCTTTCAAGTTGGCTTCTGTGTCTTTTCAAAATGCTCCCATCACTTTCTTAGCACTTCTTTGCTTTCTGGCACAGCAAAATTCCAGGTTCATCTTGTACTTTCCCTGACCCAGGCCTGCAGACTCATCTTTTTAAAAGATGATTTGGCCAAGTCATCCACTGCTTCACACCCCTCAAGGACTCCCAGAGAATAAAGTCCTTACTGTGGTTTCAAGGCCCTTTTGTACTTCTCAAGCCTCAATCCCTGCCACATCTCCCACCTTGCTTACTTGCACTATAGTTACACAGGTATTCCAACAGTTCCTAGGACATGCCCAACTATTGTGACCTCAGGGCCTTTGCATGGCTGGCTCTTTGTCATCTTTCACCTCACATCACCTCCACAGAAAGGATTCCTTGATGTCTCTACCAAAAAGAGCTCCCATCCTCAAGTTACTCATTATCCCACTACCTACCCTTCTTTCCTTAACACTTGGTATAATCTCTGTTATATTTGTTTTAAAACATACATATACTCAAAACTTTTTCTTTATTTTTGGCATTTTAAAATAAGGATTAAATAAATATGAATGCAACAGTTGTCAATACAGACTGACAGAGGAAAGTTGAATCGAGCATTACATTTGGCAATGTTGTCACTGGTGACATGATTTCCAACCCCTTGAACAACGGTTGGCAAAGTTCCAAACAAAACAAATTACATACACAATAGCTGAACCCCTGGAAAACTCAGCGTTTATTAAAATCAAGCAGAAAATACTTTCGTGTTTACATACAAACCAGCATTAGGTTTTAGGCTCAGAGCATTATCAACAAGAGCATTATCATTATCAACAAGGCCCTTGAGAGTCATATGCAATCTACAACAAATTTTCATTGAGTCAGACTGTCCTGAGCTTTGTAGAGTGTTTAGCATCCCTGACCTTGCCCTGACCTTGCCTGCAGATCCCCATTCACAGTGCTAATCAAATGAGTCTCCATTTGCTTGAGAGTTCTAAAACTCTTAGGTTTCTAAAAGCCATCCTTTTTAGATTTCTAAAACATCTCCTGGGTGGTGAAGGGCATTGTTTTTTAAGAAGCCATGACACGGGACTGAAACCCACATACGAGGTAATCAAAGGGATCACCTAACCACCAGCAGCTATCAGGATATCAGAAACAGGCTATAACTGCCAGGAAGACATTCCCAAGCAGGATGGAAATAGAGCACCTTTGCAGGAGGTCCTCCCTGATCCCAACTAAGAGTCACCCCTTCTTCCTCTAATCCCCACAGCTCAGCTCCTCTGTTTGGATGCTTCTGCTTTGTATTAGCAAGATCTAGCACACAGCCATCCTCCTTATTAGCCTCCAGGCTCCAGGAGAGCTTCCTCTGATCCACTCTTGCATCTCCAGCATCCAGAATAAAACCCAACAGGTACTCGCCAATGTTTATGGAAGAAAAACATGTGTTCATGCTTTAACTAGGGAAGAATGGGAGACAAAGTAGGCTTGAGGCAAGTCCTCTCTCAGAGCTGTTCTTACAGGCACTGCTGGCTACCTGGGAGGACTAGCTACCATCTGCCGGGCCCTGGGCTAGGCCCAGGATGCAGCAATAAGCAGGACAAATACTTGCCCATGGGGAGGAGACAGACTCCCACACTTATGGCAACTGCGGCAATTCAGGAATGATGAGACTGGTGGGCACTGAAGAGGGGCAACTAGCTCTGTCTGGGGCAGTTAGAGCCAGGAAACAGGTCCATGGGATGGTGTCTGAGTGGAGTAAGAGTTAGCCAGGTGAAGATGGAGATTGTTCCAAGCAGGAGCCAAGCTTTCAAAGTCACATTAGGAGAACTCCAGTAACCCACTCCTCCTCCAGATATCCCTCTGGCACTGCCTTCCTCTGATCACCTCTGATCCTTTGGTGAGGGAGAGCTCAGGAGACAGACGTGGGGCAAGTTCCATAGCATAACTTACTTTAAAAGACAACCAAGCTGTATATACAGTGGCCAGCCCTGCCTCTCCCTCACCAAGCCTTCTAAAGAACTAACCAAGTTCTTACAGGGCTTAGAAAAGTCCTCTTGGCTTCCACTTCTTGGAAATGCTTTTTCCTTGGAGATATGAGGTTTCAAAATTAATATTTATTTTTTTAAATGTGACCTAATTCACTTAGTCAATTAAATTCTCTCCCCTGGCCCACCTTTGTGGAGAAGGCAGAAGCACTTAGGTTTATGGAGTTCCTACTCTATGCCAGATGTGGTTCTACGTGCTTCACATACGCCACCTCATGTAGCCCTCCCCACACACCATACAGCAGGCATTAATATCCCTATTTACAGATGAGAAACCTGAGGCTCAGAGAGGTCATGCGACTTGCCTAATATCACACAGCTCATAAGTAGCCTATCCCTCTTCCCACAGCCCTTGTTTCAGGCTACTTATAACTTCACGATGGCTTGAGGGGTGAAGGTATGATCTGTGAGAGGACTTCAGAGGTAGGATTTTCCAGGAGGCATATATATATATATATATATATATATATATATATATATATATATATATATTATATATATAAATATATCATAGACTGGTCTGATTCCAGGAAGAAGAATCAGCCCAGTCTCTGCCAGATGCACAGTCCGGGGTCTGGTTTGACTGTCAGTAAAACATAGAAGATATCCACCTCTAGGAGGTTTGTGAGCGTTAAATAAGTGGAATGCCTGGCACATGGTAGAGGCTGACTCCGTGCCCCGCTAGCCTGATCTGACCGTGTTACTGTATCCATGGAAACTTTGCCCACAGTTGGCGCCTCTGTATATCAGTCACACTCCCAGCAGGAGACACGTAGTGCACTAAAATGGTTCAACTGAAGAGACTTTACAAAGGCTTTACAAAGGCACTAGGAGGAAGGGATACAGCAACCGACAAGAGGTTATGAGGTACTGAAGTACTAGCTGTGCTGAGAAGCCCTTTCTATCCCCATACCTGATGGGACAAAAGAAGGGGAGAGAATTACTGGAGTCTCGTAAAAGCTGGGATTGTAGAGGAAGGTCTGCCCACCAGGAACTGTGGCCATGCATCAGCAGTTCACAAATATTGAAGAGGATCAAAATCACCTAGTGGACTTGTTAAAATACAGATTGCTGGGTCCCCAGGAAGGCTGGAAGTAGAGCCAAGAACTGCACTTCTGACAAGCACCTAGGTGATGCAGATGCTTCTGGTGTGGTGCCCACTCTTTGAGAACCACTGCCACAAAGGACGAGAATCACAGTGGGGAGAAGAGGGAGGAGGTATAAATCACCTGACCTCTCTCTCCTTCTACCTTCCTATCCCCTGCTAGTGCTTTCGATTGGCCGAACCTAACCTGACACTGGAGGGCAAGGAGCTAGCATGGCAGAGGCTGAAGAGGTCCTGCTGCTGGACCACAGAGCAGGGAAGAGAAGGGATCTGAGAGGTAGGGAACAAAGAATAATCAGAAACTCCTCCAAACCTCCCCTTGCCCCTCTTCTTCCACCAGCCCAGTCAGCAGAGGACCCCGTCCTCATCCAAATACTGTTTTCTACCTCATGGCTTCTCCGAATATTATTAGCGAGTAGTTGAATGCATTATATTTTGCTCAGAGGCTTAAAAGAAAATTATGATTCTCTCAATTCAATTAAATAAATAAGCTATCGTGTCTTGTTGCTCTGCAGTAATTTGATGCATTGCTTACGTTGAGAAGTGTTGAGATTCACGTCTGAAATAAAGCTGGCATTCTGTACCCCTGTCATTTCAGGTTTTTCCACAGCTGTTTCCAGGAGGCTTGTTTTCTGATTAATACATAGCATTTTTTTTTTCCCTTAGATTTTAAGTTTCTTTTTTTAACCTAGGCAAAGATTTTTTTTAAATAGCGTTTCTTAAAATTACAATTTCTCTTTTTATATTCCCTGCTTCCAACTTTGAGGAGTAAACACATTTTTGTAGCAGTGAGCCTGAACCTCTGAAGATATGGTGTGAACAGTTCAAGAGGAAGAAAATCTGTTTCATTAAATTTCACTTTCTGTTTGTGATAAACATTAACTATATTAATAGTTCTTCAGAAACCCCAAGTCTCTAGAACTATCCCTGAGACTGAAGTCATTTCCACACAGCAGGTCCCAGAACTCAGGCTGGATTGAACTCAGGTTGGTAGGTGCTCCAGGCCAGGAGCTGGGAAGACTGGAATATGTGGATGTGTGACTTCAAGGAAATATATCTTTGGCAGCTTCTGAGTCACTAAAGACACCTCTCCTTCACCGAATGCTCCATGCTGTCCCTCAGGCACCCATCAGTATTCCTGGTTGTTCTGCCTTCCTCACAAGTACTCATGGTCTCCACCTGCAAAAGCGAATGAGTTTATCTTTTGCACCAACTTTCATCCATAGATAGTGGTGGCCTGTAGTGCCGTGTTAAGAAGGATTTCAGCGCTTATGTTCTAGTGAAACAAGTAAACAAATGAAGGAAGAAGATAATTACAAATTATGGTAAGGGAAGAAATCATAACGATGAGAGTATGCAACTTTACATAGAGGGGTGGTCATGGGAGGATCAGCAGTATCTGAATTTAAACTGAAGAATGGTCTTTTAATACACACTAAAAAATGAAAATGAACCTGGCACACAATTGCCAAAGGAAGCAAAGGCCTAGAAAAAGAAAAGATCTTAAAATATTTCAGGCACAAGATGAGGCCAGTATTGCGGGAGCAGAATGATCAAGGGAGAGGGAGTACGATGTAAGTTTAGAAAAGCTGGCCACAGACATATAGAGCCTTGTAAATGAAGTATAACAGTTATCTACAGCTGTGTAACAAACCAGCCCAAAACTTAGTGGCTTAAAACAACAGCCATTTTATCTGCTCATAATTCTGGGAGGCAGCCATTTGGGCTGGGATCAACAGAAGAAGCACCAGTTTTGCCTGGTCTCATTTATGCGACTGCCACAGTTTGGTGGCTCACCTGGGATTAGATGATCTATGATGGTTTACCACACATCTGCTAGTTAGTGCTAACTACTGGCTGGTCAGTCTAGGGGGCCTCAGATGGGAGAGCTCATCTCTGTCAACATGATCTCTCATCCACCGGTAAGCTAGACCAGACTTTCTCATGTGTTAGTCTCAGGGGAGCATTCCAAGAGGACAAAAGTAGAAGCTGCAAGTCTTTTGAGACTGAGGCTTCAAAGTCAAATAATGTAATTTGTATTGCATTCTGTTAGTCAACATAAGTCACCAAGCCAGCCTAGATTCAAGGGGTGGGAAAATGGACTACTCCTCTTTATGGGAGGGGTAGCAAAGTCACACAGCAGTGGGGCGTATACACAGGGATGAAAGGAATTTGTAACCAGTTTTGCAATATACTCCATCAAGGTAATAAGTTCACATTTTAATCTAAGAACAATGGAAAATCACTGATATTTCAAACATGGGAATCAGGCAAATCTGATTTATGCTTCAAAATGATCACTCTGGTGAATGGGTGGAGTAACGATGAGAATGAGGCAAGAATGTAGCAGAGAAACTGGATAAGTGGCTTTGGAGGTCATTTAGACCAGAGATAAGGGAGTCTGGACTAGGGCGGAGATAGCTGAGCTGGTGAGAAGTGGACATGCCTGATATCTATTTGGAAAGTAAAGAAGATAGGACTTGTTTATCAATGTAGATAGAGGTGAGAGACAGAAGCAAAGGTTTCTAGGTTTTTGGCTTGAGTCACTGTTGGTGCCATTTATAGAGATAGGGAAGATAGGAAAGGAGCAGGTGGGAATGGGGGCAGGAGGGGAGCAAAAGTTTAGTTTGGATAAAGTTTGAGACACTAAGTGCTTGTATCAGGTAAGCAGTTAGATATTCAGATCTAAGGCTCAGAAGGGAGGTCAAGGTTGGACATGTCAATTCACGAGTTGTGATGGTCAGTTTATGAGTAAACCTGCCTAGGCAGAAGCCCTGTTATTCATCAAATGCTAATCTAAGTGTGGCTGTGAAGATATTTTGTAGATGTGACTAAAGTTCATAATCTGTTGACCTTCGGCACAGGAGATTATCCTAGATAATGTAGATGGGCCTGATTCAACCAATTGAAGTCCCTAAAAGCAGAGCTAAAGCTTCTCTAAAAGAACAAAATCTGCCTGTGAACAGCAGCTTCGCTCCTTGCCCACAAGTTTCAGCCTGCTCTTCTTGACAGCCTGGTCTAGGAATTTGGGGCTTGCCTAGCAAGCCCCTAAGATCACATAAGAAATTCCTTGAAATAAATCTCTTAATTACTACTGGTTCTGGTTCTCTGGCTGATACAGGGGTCATCAACAAATATATGATATAGATCATATCTTATGCCATGGGACCTGTGAGATCTCTCAGGGAAAGAAAAAAGGGGAGAGACAAGGAGAGACCAGCCCAGGGTACACCAACATTTTGAGGTTGGTTCAAAGAGGAAAAGAGAGAAAAAGAGACTGAGAAGGAAGAGCTAATGGAGTACAAACAAACCCTTGTAAGAGTGTTGTCACAAACCAAGTGAAGAAAGTATTCCAAGAATGAGGGAGCAGCCTGCAGTAAGCGCCCTTAGGACACCTCTTACATCTTGACTCCAGCGGGCCACACGAGCCGTTTTAGTGCTCAGTGTCTTGTACACACACCTTGCAAGCAACAGGGCCATGAGTCTGACTTTCAGCATATGAGTTGAATAGATCACAACAGTTACATTACTGCTGGGACAGCTACAATTAGTTATCTGGCTTACGAAAAACTTTATGTGTTACCAAAGGAAAAGGGGGAGAGAAGAAGGGGGAGGCAGATGGGAGGGGAGTGTTGGAATTTAAATCATTTCTGAAAGAAAGAAATAATGAAAGAAAGAGAGAGAGAGAGAGGGAGGGAGGGAGGGAAGGAGAGAGAGAGAAAAAAAGAAAGAGAAAGAGAGACAGAGAGAGAGATGAAAGAAAGAAAGAAAGAAAGAAAGAAAGAAAGAAAGAAAGAAAGAAAGAAAGAAAGAAAGAAAGAAAGAAAGAGAGAGAGAGAGAGAGAGAGAGAGAGAGAGAGAGAGAAAGAAAGAAAGAAAGAAAAAAAGAAAGAAAGAAAGAGAGCGAGCGAGCGAGAGAGAGAAAGAGAAAGAGAGAAAGAAAGAGAAAGAAACAAACAAACAAAGAAACAAAGAAAAGAAATTTTATGTCAAAGATCACTGCAGCAAATCTACAGTAAACTTTCACATCTAGAAAGACAACCTCAAGATAGATACTACATGCTTTTGACATGAAGGATTTGGGAGATAAAGCTGTGTATGGCTGTTGTTAGAGGTCCAGAAGTCACCATTCTGTGATGGATCTCACACAAAACACAACAAAGAGAATGGAGACAACACAGACCTCAGATCATTATGAAAAATGAAACTTCAATGACAGTTTTGATGCTGCAAACCATCGTGCTGTCGTGATGTTACCTGATTGTTTAGAATGACTACCACTTCTGTCTAATTTACCTCCCCTGGATTCTAAATATGCTTTATTGAAAACTGCAGCTTTCATATTCCTGGCATTTGCCTTACTTGTTGAACTACTGTGGTGCACATTTGTTTAAACAAACAAATAAAAAAATAACCTCATAGCCTGTGGGTTAAAAAAATGAGAACATGGTCAACTGGGTTTAATGCTATTGAGAGGTCAGGGAAGATAGAAACAGAAAAGTGTTTACTACGTTTGGCAACATGTAGGTCATTGGCAGATTTAGCAAGAGTGACCATTTCTGTAGAATAGCGAGACCAGAATCCATATATCAGACATGCCATCATCCTGAATCTTCACAATAGCCCTTAAAGCTAAAGCTAAGGATCATTAATCTTCCATATGACTCAACATTGCATGCGGTGTTGAAGACTGAAGCTTCTAGAGTCTGAAAACCTGGGTTCAAATGCTGGCTCCTCCACTGACTGACTACATATATTATCTGGGCAGTTTATTTAACCAGTTTGTACTTTAAGTTTCCTCATTGGTAAAATTAGAATAATGATAATACTTCTTTCATAGGGCTGTTTGAGAATTGTACGATTTAATATATGTGAAATCTTTTGAAAGCTTGTGAAATAGTCACCATCTACCTTATTGCCCGCCTTGTACAGATGAAGGAACAGAGGCTCTCAGAGCTTTCTGTAGCTCCCAAGACTGATAATGAGAAAGGGAGGATGTGATCCCTGTTCTCTCAGACTCCATACCCTGAGTTAGAATTTAAAGAGTGACTCCCACTCAAGCACCTGTACATCAGATCCAGGTTTATCTTTTCAAAATTTTTTATAAAGTTTATTTGAGCCAAACTGACAATTGCTGGGAAGCAAGATCTCAAATGCTCCCAGATCCAGGTTTCTTTAAAAGCAAGAGTCTTCTTTTGGAGGTGAGCCAAAGTGATCAGCATGACCCAGTAAGTAAGTCATACGCTTCTGGTAACAATTGGCCTCTCATATGCCCAGAAACTGAGCTGGTCATTTACAGAAAATATACACACTCCTTAGCCATACATTATGAGTATCACATCTAGTAGACAAGAACTATGTACCTATAAACAACAACTGGGATTACCCAGTCACATATTTCCTACCACGTTTATCATCTTCCCAACCTAGTCACTCCTTTTCAGCCTGCAGATTATTTATCTATATCAAGGTTATTCATTCTTTATCAATGTTCAAATTATTTCTAGGAGACTATAGAATAAATTACAGCACACAAACATAATTATCATCAATGAACTCTTTAGTAAAACAAAAAGATGTTCTGTATCTGGAATCAAAATAATGTTAACACTCTTCAATATCAACATCTATTTCTGGGAATTTATCCTGAGGAAATAATCTAAGAGAAAGAAAGGAAATAATGGGCATGAAGATGCTATATTATTCAGTGGAATATATACAGTAAGGTCTTCGTATCTCCTTGGCAATATGAAAATTACTTATGGTCTAATGTGAAATTTTTAAAAATACAAAGTCATGTCTGCAGTCTTATCATAGAACAGGAGCTGCACAAAAATCATGTATGCAGATTTTAAGGAAATTATAAGGAACATTGTTTGGCCCATCTTCTCTCAATATCAGCTTTATGGCCTTAGGCCATAAAGACTCATAGAGAGTCTCATAAAGACTCTCTAAGACTCAGTTTCCTCATCTGTAAAATGGATGTAATAAGAAGAATCTATTAAGCATTTGCTAGTGCCAAGTCCTGTGGTACTAAGTGCTTTATAAGCCTTATCTTATTTAAACAACTTCCACACCTCACCCCTGTGACACTGTGAAGTAGGAATGACTTTTATCATCATTTTCCAAATATTGAAACTGAAACCCAAAGATGTAAAGTGACTTGCCCAAGGTCATGGAGTAAGAGATGTAGGATTTGAACTCAGATTCCTTCCCAGCTGATCTCTGAGCCAGAGCTCATGATCACCAGTTGAAGGTAACTGTGAAAATTAAATTTAATATTCGCTTCGTAGATAACTGGGTAATGAGAAACAGTAGCATAGGGAAAGGGGACATCGAAAGGTGCCCAGCTGTGGAAGCAGTTCAGAGGGTTTGGACCCAGAGAATAACAATGGTGACAGCTAATTCATATTAAGTGTTTGCTTTGTACCAGGCACTCCTCTAATTGTTAACACATTTAGTCCTTATAACAACCCCATGAAGTAGGCAGTATTATTATTCTCATTTTATATGTAAAGAAACTAAGACACAGAGAGATTAAGAAACTTGCCTGAAGTCAAATAGTTTGAAGGTGGAGGAACAAGGAATCATGCAGGCAACACTGGCTCTTCAGCCCACATGCTTTGCCACCTTGCTATAGCTGACTCTAAAAGACTGCCAACTGTTCCCCCCACAACGTGCTTGCCTCAGATCTAGGGATTATCAGTGAATATTTTCCCCATTTCATTGGAAGTTTAATTACTGTTGCTATAGTGTTTATATGATTTCTTTTAAAAATAAAAATGTCTAAAAGTGCACAAAGGACCTGATAGACATTTCTCCAAAGAAAACATACAAATGGCCAATAAGCACACAAAAAGATGTTCAGCATCACTAATCATTAAGGATATGCAAATCAAAACAAGATACGACTTCATACCTTTAAGGAAGGATATTATAAACAAACAAAAAATAAAAACTATTGGCAAGGATATGGAAAAATTGGAACATTGTGCATTGCTGGTGGGAATGTATAATGGTATAGCTGCTGTGACAAACAGTACAGCAGTTCCTCAAAAAATTAAACACAGAGTTACCATATGCTCTATCAATTCTATTTCTGGGTATATACCTAAAAGAATTGAAAGCAGAGACTGGAATAAATATCTGTACGTGTTTATAGCAGTATTATTCAGAACAGCCAAAAGGTGGAAGCAACCTGTTATGGGCTGAATTGTGTCCACCTACCCCCTAATTCATATGTGGAACTCCTAAGCACCTCATAATGACCATATTTGGAGATAGGGCCTTTAAACAGATAATTAAGGTTAAATAAGCTCATTAGTGTCGGCCCTAATCTAATATGGCTGGTATCCTTGTAAGAAGAGGAAATTAGGACAAACACATGTGGGAAAGACCTTGTGGAGATACAGGGAGAAGACAGCCATCTATAAGCCAAAGAGAGAGGCCTCAGAAGAAATCGACTCTGTCAACACCTTGATCTTGTGTGCTGGCTGGAAAATTACTGCTTGGCTATCGCCCATGGGAACATAGGTTATCACCCATGGGAACATAACATTCTAACTATAAGTTTTCTGCTTCTGTAACTCCACTTGCACAAATGACTTGTGGGTTGACAGTTAGTAAATAGAAGAAAAATAGACTTTTGTGTTCAGACAGAATGAGGAATGGGGTTTAGGGCTTAAAAACCTGTACCTCTACATTTCGGGGCTGCTTAATTTGGGGTCTTCTTACCCCTGGCAGACCCAGCTGGCTGAATAAAGAGTGTGTTTCCTATAACTCACTGGTTTCTGGTGGTCCATGTGTCTATCAGAGGCTGGGGGCTACAACACTTGGACTTCTTAAACTGTAAGAAAATAAATTTCTCTTGTTTAGGCCACCCAGTCTATAGTACTTTGTTATGGCAGCACTAGCAAGCTAATATATAACAAAGTGTCCGTCAACAGATGAATAATCAAAATGTGGTATATACATACAATGGAATATTATTTAGCCTTAAAAAGGAAGAAAATTTTGACATATGCTACAACATAGATGAACCTTGAAGACATTAAGCTAATTGAAATAAAACATTCCCTAAAGGACAAATATTGTATGATTTCACTTATATGAAGTACCTAGAGTAGTCAAACTCAGAAAAAGAAAGTAAAATGGTAGTTGCCAGAGGCTGGGTGAAGGGGGAAATGGAGAGTTACTGTTTAATGGGTATAGAGTTTCAATTTGGAATAATGGAAAATTTCTGGAGATGGATGGTGGTGATGTTGCACCACAATGTCAGTGTACTTAATGTCACCAAACTGTATATCTAAAACATTGTTAATGATAAACTTTGTTATGTATTGTTAAAGAGAAAAACCACAGGGTGGAAATGGCATCACTTGTAGTAAAGCCCATGATACCAAACCAAGATTTACTGCCTGACCTCAATGCTGTTTTGACCTCTCCCAGAAACACAGTCATAATCAACCAGCCTGGAATTTTCAGGTTATCCTCAATGAATTAAACTGTCAGGTGGGCCCTCCTCCTCCTCACCCCCTCAGCCTTAGAAAAAAGAGGCAATCCAATCTGCATGATAAAAACCATTCCTGTCCCAAACAATCCTTTCTTTCCTCTGTTAATAGCTCCTTTGTTTCTCTCTTCTTTCTCTAAAAACCTTCCATTTTGTACAACCCCACAGAGCGCCCTTCTAGATGCCCCATCCACGCATCAATTAATAAAGCCGATTAGATCTCTAAATTTACCGGTTAAATTTAGTTTTTTAACAGTGTGTTTTGTCGCAATTTAAAAATTGTTTTAATTATAAAAATTTCTAATAACGCAATAAAATGAAAACCATATTAGTACAATTAGGAAAGCAGAAACCACTTTAGATATTTTAAACAAAGAAAGTTAAAACCAGGAATTGGTTACAACGTGTTGGAAGGAGCAAAAGAGGGAAATGACCAAAAGATGAGCAACTTCAGGAAGCCACCACTAACCCTGGAGCCGAAGAAGTGTAAGAGAAAACAGTGATGTCACCTAGAGCTCAGGAACATTGCACCTATGAGGCCACTAGACTCAGAAGCCTGCTGTTACTGGCCACAGTTTTTGCCCTACAACTCCCAGAGGCACTACCGGAAACTGGTGGGGGGGTGGTGGGAGGGATGGCTTTCTCCCTTTGTTTAACCCTCTAATCTCTGGCTAGTGTCTCCTGTTGGAAGATCCTAAGAGAAGCAAACTGAAAAGAGATTCTGGGAAATGTAATTTGCAGGCTTCTAGCCCTAGGGGAATAGATAGGGGCAAACTGATTGATAATAGACTCTATCCAACCCAGAGGTCTTTAAACAAAGCGATCAGAAAGAAGGTAGCAGCAATGTGTACATAAATGAAGTTTCGAAACTCACAGGATTCCTGTGGACATTAATTACCTTCTATCAATCCCGCCTCCAGTTTTTATGGAACTGCCCATTTACTAATCCATGGGATTGCATGGGGCTGTCAGTCAGGGGAAACATCTCCTCCTACTCCACAGTGGTGGGCAAGGGACCCAAACAAGTCAATCTTACCTCCTATGCCCTTGGGCAGTGATTGGTTCAGGGATAGGCACCTGATCCAAGCAGGCCTAGTCACAGCCACTTTGGGGAATTGCTGGGCCTGAGAGTTCTCTCGCTCTAAGAGATCACGAGCTATATGGACCCTATAAACCTGAAAGCGCTGGGATCATCTTCCTACTAAAGAAAGAGAGCCTGCCTGGGAATGCAGTGTCAGCTTTTTAAGCCACTGTGTCAACTACTGGTTCATGCTGGACCTAGAATAAATTTAAAAATCTTAAGACATCTGCTTCTTTAAAAATTTTATCTCCACGGCTTTCTCATGTGAAATGCTATTGATTTCAGGTCTCCTCACCTTAAGCTTATGCAGTGGAATTTTTTTTTTTTTTTTTTTTTTTTACCCCTAAATGCAAGTTCAACTAGTTCAGTGCCTTCCTTGTATAACACTCTAGAGTTACACTTAGAAACTGCCCCCATGGTGCGGGTCTCTGCACTGTGGCCCTATAATTATGTGCTTTGAGAACTGTAAATAACTGCCTTGGTTAGGATCCAAGCAGCTTTCTACTGAGTTCTGGTGTGTATAGAAAGGTGTCTCTGTGACTTACCAGTGGGTTGGTTTGTTTCCTGATGACAAGGGTCACCAAAGCCAAAAAAAACCAAAAAACAAAAAAACAAAAAAAACTAGAAACCACAGCCTCTACCCGTCACTAGGTGAAAATCAGAACACCTGTGTACAACCAAATGCTTTTAGAGTTTCCTGTGCTTATAGTTATCGATATGAAAATTATATAACTGAAATTCTTTCTGTTGACAAACACCCAATTCAAACTAAGCACAAAAGGGAATGTGTTGGCTTCTGTAAATGAACATTTTAGGAAAATCCTTAGGCATGCTTAGATCCGGACGCAGGAATCTCTCTCCATCTCTAGAAGCTCTTATTTTCTTTTGTTCTGCAGTCAGTACTTGGTCAGAGCACACCTGGAGAGTGGTATGCCATTCAGGAAGTCATTCTCCAAGCAAAGAGTGAACAAATGAAGGGGAACATAGGTGGTGACATACAAAGGATAGGTTGGTGGGAGCTGTCTGCCCCAGTAGAAAATTTTATCACTGATATTGTTTAGAGTCACCTGCATTCATGATAATAAAAAGCTGACTGTCTTTAAGTTGGTTTTTATTAGTTTTTAAATTATCTACAAACAGCACTCTCCTTCCTTCCTGCACCCAAGACAGTGGCTGCCACCACCCTGCCTGAGGCACATCACCAGATGTAGAGGTCCTTCCTCTCACTCAGCACACTTCCTCGAAGAGCCAAACAACTCTCACAGCTTCACCTACCACCTCCTGGCTGGTGGCTTCCAACTCTCTCTCCTGGCAGCATCATCAGCTGCCTGCAGGACATTTCCATTTAAACATCTCACTATATCTGATACTGAACTACACCTTGCTTCTCCCTCTGTTCGTCTGATCTCAGAAGATGCATCTATGCAACAAGCAGTGAAGATGAGATGCATCCCGAATCTTTAAGGCAAGTCAGCAAGGGCCTGCCTCATACTGTTCTGTGCTGCACATCCCGTGGGGCTGACCGAATGCCATTGACACTAAGTTGTTTGATTCACAAATTTCTTTCACAAATGTCCAAGACACATAGAGTCTATGCTTTCCCCAGCTACTTCTCAGACAAGAAAAGGAACAAGTCACCTCCCTCACTTCTTGCCCTTTGTTTCCACATGGACTCCTGCTTGTTGTGGTTCCCAGGCCTGGAGAAGTCATTCAAGAATGCCTGAGGTTCTTCCAGTGTGTGGCTGGAAGGCCCTGGGGCCCATTTTGGTCTATGGAGGCAGAGACTACAGGTAGGGAAGCCCGATAGAGTTCAGTCATTTCTGAAATTTATCTCCAAACCTAACCTCTAGATACCAGAATTTCAATGGGATTATTTGGATTCATTTCCACAATACCCCAACCTTTACTCCCTAGTGCTGACAAGGCTAGTCTGTACATTATATTCAATAGTTATTTGCCAAGTGCCCAACAGTTTCTTTTATCTCTACACACTGAGCTGTTTTTTTCCGACCACCCTGTGAGGGCTAGAAGAATCATTTCCCCATTTCAGAGAAGAGGAAATTAAAGCTCAAGGAAATTTACGTGACTTGGCTAAGATCCCACAGCTGGCGAATCTGGGAGCCAGGATCCAAATCTGGCCCTGTGCTCCAAGAGCTCATGCAATGCTCATTGGTGGGAAAGGATGTCACCACCCTGGGCAGGGTTACTCCACTCACAAAAGCCTCTCCCACTGGCCTGTCTTAGTAATCAAATTAGCACCCCTAGAAAGTTGTCCCTTTGAGTGACAGAATTGAGTTGTTATATAATGGCTGGTGTGAATTCATTTATCGGATTGCCTCCTGAGATCACAGCACTAAGGATGTGGGCATCTTGCCAGGAAGAAAAGGAAGGTAGAGGCAGTCCGCCAAGTGCTATGTGGAAAGGGAAGACTCACCAGGTGGGCGCTCCAGGAGGCACTGAGCGCCCAAGGGCATGAGATTCCTAGAGTAGAACTGGGACCAGCCAAAGGACAGTAGGTTTGTCTTTTAGCTGTATCTAGATTTTCTTCCCCCAAACAGGGAACAGAGGTCAGATGTAGGCATGACCCTTCTGCCTGTACTCACCCATCTGCAATGCTAAAGCCAATGTGCTCAGCAAAAGGACAAACATGAGAAGAGACAAAAGAGATTATATACGAAGTTGTCACTTACCCTGATGTTCTTCCCTAAAGCCACTGACCTGTCCTACTCTGTCATGATCTTAAAGAAACATCAGCTCTAATTATGTTTTTAGCCATTCATTCATTCATTCAAACGACATTACTTGAGCACTCCATGTTGGCTTCTAGAGGGCCAGTGAGACACAGCCACATCCTCCAGGCATCACTGACTTCCTAACCTCTTCCTAAAATTCCAAGTTCCTGGTCACCTTGACCCTGGAGTTTCTTAACCTAGGATCCACTGACAACTGGAAGCTATCAGTGGAACCCTTGCATTTTTTATTTATGATTATGAATTTTTCTGGGGAACAGTCCCTTCCTTGGCTTCATCAGATACCCACAAAATGACCTGCTCCTTAGGTTCATTACCAGAGTAGTCTGCAACATTATTCTTCTGTGGAAACTTCCAATAGTACACAGTGTGCTAGAAATCCTTCCCATTTGCAAATAGCAGGTTCTATGAAAGGAGTGGATGGCACTAATCAACCGACCCTGTAGTTCAACCTTCTCTATTTAATAAGTTCCTTTTTTAAATGAGGACTAATTTTATTCACATTTGGTAACGGGAAGCTAGAGCTGTGAACACAGGCATTTATACATGTCATGAAGCCCCTAAAATAGCACTTGAAACCAGCCATTAGACTCCATAAAGCTAATGCCTTAATGGAACCATGCTTCTCTTATTGCAAAATAGTCTCCACACTGATTAACATGTTGTCAACTGTGGCAAAGAAACGTAGGTTTGAGGTTTGTTTTTGTTTTGTTTTGTTTTGTTTTCAAATAGCACTGCTGCCTTGCAGGAAGAAGTGTTTACATTATATTTTCAGATTAATATTAGATTGGTATATTTTAAGCAGAGTTTTAAAGAGTGAGAGCCTGTTTTCCTCTTCAGAAGATTGATTCACACTGTTTTAAAGAAACGACTCCAATCTGACAGCTCCCTGCTGGTCGATAGCTATTCTGAGGGCAATAGCAGTTTTTTGGAAACCCAACAAAATTATAGCAGGTGAAATAACATGCAAAACTTTATACGCAGTGATTCCTGATAGTGTCTGTGCTTAGCTACTTTGCCCCCTTCTCCTTCCCATTTCTTCCCATTCCAAAAGTTTTCTAAGCTCAGAGTTGGAGCTTCACCTTGCAACCAGCTTCCCAAGGATATCGATATCTTGAACAACTGTCAGGAAATTATCAAGTGACTACGGAACTAGAGGCACTTAGAAAAAGGCAGTTAAATTTAACTGTAAAGACAAGTCTGACACAAGTTAAATAGAAAGGAACATAAGTTGATAGATAATTAAGTATTAAATAATGAAGTGCTGACTCCGAATGCTATTTGAGTTTAGAGAACAGAGAGGGCAATGTTGGTTTGATTGTTGTGATAGATATGAAGTAGAGGTAAAACTGAGTTGGACCTTGAAAGAAGACAGTAGTAATACTACTAATATCAGTACCATTAATAGGGGGAAAAAAGTAAATACATAAAATACCAATTTTACAACCTATTTCTAGTAAATGCTTTGTGTGAATTATCTCATTTACTCTTCAGAGCAACCCATTTCACAGATGAGGAAACTGAGGCTCAGAGAGGTTAAGGAACTTGGCCAATAATGGAATTAGTTTTTTCTACAACCTAAGCCCGTGTTCTTTCCACCACACCACATATGCCACTTCCCCAAGATATAGGAAACAGCACCTTTCCTCATCTCTTGATAAAAATTGTCTTTTAATATTTTGGAATCATAAAACCAGAATAATAAGATTCAAGACAATCCATTCCCTGTCTGTATCCAGACTCTCAAAAGGTAGACATATTTTGCTATCTGAGTCAGAGATCTGGTCATTCATCTGACTCAGAGTGTGCCCTAAGTCCCTGAAGGAGTAGAGTGAGAAGAGACTTTCACTAATTAGAAACAAAAGATGGAAGGCCAAAGGAAAGCCTTGTCTCCCCAGGTGGGAAGAGGCAAGAAAATATCTAGCTTTCTAAGAGAACTGACCCAATGCTAAGGAACTCCAGGTGAAAATGAGAGGCCCTATTGAAGTCACATGGATGTCAGGGAAAGCAAGTCTATATGCTATTACACCTAGGATGACAGGTGATGCAACCCAGTTTAATCATAGGATATATGGTCCCAGTCTCCAAAATGGTCCCAGTGATACCGCTTCCTGGATTCACACTCTTGTGTAGTCCCCTCCCATTTTGCAGCAAGGTTGGTCTGTGTAATCAATAGCATGGGATAGAAATGATGGGATGCCATTTTTGAGATTAGATTATAAAAGACTGTGGCTTCTGTGGGCTCTCTTCTTCTCCCCTCTCTCTCCCCGCCTCCTCCCTTCCCTTCCTAGATCTCCTTTCTCCCCCTCCCCCCAACAACACCCCACAGAGAGAGGTCGGTTACCATGTCATAAGCATCCCTACGGAGAGGCCACGTGGTGAGAAACTAAAGCTTGCCAACGACCATGTAAGTGAGCTAGGAAGCAGATTCTCCAATCTAAGTCAAACCTTAAGATGACTCTGGCCATCTTCACTGCAACCTCATGAGGGACTATTAGTCACATCCACCCAGCTGAGCTGCTCCTGATTCCTGACCCCAGAAACTGTATGAGATAATAAATGTTTGCTCTGTTAAGCTGCTAAATTTTCTATTAGATTTTACATAGCTAATATAGGGTAGCATGGGCCTTAACCATCGGATAGAAGAGATGCTCCTTACAAACATATCCCAACAGAGGAAAATGAGCTATGGAATTTTCCTACCTCCAGGTCCCAAAGCTCACTCTCCTGTTTCAGGTTTCCACACAGGCTATTCTCTCTTCCTGAGGCATCTTCTCTTACATTTCTACCTTTCTACCTCAGGTCTCACTCAAACATCACCTCCTGCAAGAATTTGTTCTGACCCCCTCCGCTGGGTGAGTTGCTCTACCTTTAAGGATCCCCCTCTTCTAACCCTCTCCATGCTTCCTCTTATCATAGCTAAGTTTTATTATGGTCTATGTACTTATCTGTCCATCCCACTAAACGATGAGCAACTTGAGGACAGGGCTGATCTTGGCACATAGTAGGTACCCAGGAAGGACTAGAAGGACTTCTAGGAGCTCAGAGCCATAGAAAGCTCCTGGAAAAGAGAAACAAACAACTATGAAGCAAATTATGACTGGCTTGAAAGCAAGGAAAGAATCTTTGAGACACACAGGAAATGGACTTCTCAGAAAGTCAGGGGCTAGCACAAGGATCAAGGCAACCAAGCAACCTGCCTTAGAGCAGAAACACCATTCACACTGAGCTGTGGAGGGTGACTTGGGCCCAAAGACCAGAACTGAGACCAGGAAGCCAGCTCTGGACAGGATACAGCATTCAGCCAGGCCTGGACCATAATACCAACTCAACTGACCTTGGCCTAAAAGCCAGGCTGTCTTTATTTAGGATCCAGACAGAAATGCCATGAAGGAAAGGATCAACCAGTCTAATCTGGGGACAGACTTTGGTCAATCATAAACCAGCCTGCTAGAAAAGGCTTAGGCAGTAGAAGAGAGGTATGCTGCACAATTTTCCACTTGTTTATATTTTAAGATTTTATTTAGGAAAACTCAGTTCAAATTCACAAGAAATGGGTGTTTCCTACATCTTTGTCAAGACACAAGGGTAAGGAAGGAGACCATCTGGGGAATAAAAATTCTCTTGGCTCCCAGTGTCCCCACATCCAACCTTGATCTGCACAAATGCCCTCACCCCAGGCATGCAAGGTCAGTTATCATCAGCAGCACACCAGTAGTCTGGGATCAAAATTATATGGTGAGTTTATGGTTGCATCTCTCAGTTCAGATGGGGCCCAATGGGATATGCCCCTC
>NW_011888816.1:6872664-6880228 GCF_000151845.1 Pteropus vampyrus | reverse complement strand
TGTTGCTCCATATCTCTGTCAATATTTGGTGGTTTCAGTGTTTCAAATTTTGGCTTTCTAGTAGGTATGCAGTGATAGCTCATTGTTTTAATTTTAATTTCCCTGATGACATATTATGCTGAACATGTTTTCATATACTTACTTGCCATCTGTATATCTTCTTTGGTGAAGTGTCTGTTCAAGTCTTTCATCCATGTTTTTATTGGATTGTTTTCTTATTGTTGAGTTTTAAGAATTCTTTGTATATTTTGGATAACAGTCCTTTATAGGACATCTGTTTTGCAAATATTGTCTCCCAGTTTGTGGCGTGTTTTTTTATTCTCTTAACTTGGGGAACTTTTCGTTTAGTGAGATTGGGAATCCAAGTTTTGCTTGTTTTTTGCAGATAAGATAATCCAGTAATCTCGACATGATTTATTCAATAATTTGTTTCCCCCTACTAATTTGAAATGCCACTTTTATACTAAATTCTCATATGTATTTGGATCTAAAAAATAGAATGCTTTTAAAAGTCCG
The DNA here is from genome assembly GCF_000151845.1 of Pteropus vampyrus. Lineage (NCBI taxonomy): Eukaryota > Metazoa > Chordata > Mammalia > Chiroptera > Pteropodidae > Pteropus > Pteropus vampyrus. The sequence continues at coordinate 6,879,712 of NW_011888816.1, read as the reverse complement.
TATCTACTAGTTACTTAAAAGAGGTGCCTATATGCTACCTAACACCTCTTCAAATATGACAAGGTACCCTAGTCATTTTCATGCATGTGTTCACCATATCCTAGAGTTTACAGTAAATGGTTGTATAAGCTACATTGAGCTGAAATTTTCCCTGACAACAAATTGAGGGCTCCCTAGAACAGAGACCATTAGCCTGGAACCTCCTTAAACTTATCTACTCCCTCAAACGAGCTGGGCCATTCCCTAAGGGCAGCAACCCAGTTACCTCCTATATCAGCATGCTTTCACACAAAGTTTCTTTAAGGAAAGTTTCATTAAGGAAAAGGGCCCTTTTGCTCCTATTAAGATGGGAACGCCCTGGAGCAGAAGGTGTACCATCTCTGAAAATCACTGGATACCTGCTCCATACACTGCCACTCCTTCTCCTTGTTGACTATTTCTTAAAATTGTTCCTGGCTCTAGAGCTTTCTGAAGAGGTGTCAATATGTGCTATGGTCCAGTAAAATAAAGACAACCTCTGTTTGGTGTCCATTGCTAACATTCCTCCAGGCCGGCAGAAAACCACTTGCGGGTGGAGGATGACATTGCCTCACCCCACAGCCAGGCAGCTCAGGTCAGGTTGGCTTCACCCTGCTCAGTGGTCCATTCAGGAAAAGGAGGTGTTCAGCTTGACCTCTCCCCCTCCCATCCCCACCTCCTCCTGGACTGCTCCCTCCCTAGATTTCTCCCTCCCTTTCTTTTCCTTTGAGTACTTTGTTTTCCTTCTCATAAAAATAAACTTATGGCTTTCTTCAGGAGGGCTGAAGGACAGAGTTCAGCAGAGAGTCCTCTGGGTGGAGTGGTTGTCTCTGGTGAGAGACTAGAGATCACAAGATAAAACTCAGCTGAGAAACCAGAATTGAGCGAGTTTCAGTACTTCCAAGATTGCCATAACTCAAAGTTACTCACTGCTCCCCAGACATTATGTTTGCAAGAGTTTATGATTAATATTTCGCAGAGAACCAATTAATAAAAAATGCAATTAAATGTTCCCTTTTAGCAACTCTATCTTATTAAAACCTGCAACCTCAGGTCTCCACTGTGGGGCTCTCCCTGCTAGCAGATCTGAGATGGGGTCAGCTGCTCAGGGAGATGAAGGAGCCAGCAGCCCTCCTCTGAGCCCCAAGGTGAGCAGCCTTGGGAGGGCCCAGGGCAAGATAAAGAGCATGGTACTAAAGGGTGTCAGGTGGAGGCTTGGGGGCTGGAGAGTATATTCCTGGCTCTGATGCTCACCAGTCGTTTCACTAGAGCCTCCGTTCCTCATCTCTATAATGATGGTGGCAATTCCCTCTCACGGGTTGTCATGAGGATGAAACTGCATATATAGCAAGTTGCCAGTCACACAATAGAGGGTCAATGAATGGCATTTACTATTCCAGTCAAATCATCCAAGACTCGTTAAAACGATCTTGCTCTATTCACAGGAAATGTTCATAAATCAGCACCTTCTGTACACCATGACGATGAATCTTGGTTAAATATTACACTTCTATAAAAAGTACCGTGTACTTTCTTCCACCTTCCCATCTACTTACTCCTCCCCTCACTCAGCCTACTCATTATTCCTCTAAGAGCACTCTGTCGAAGCCATTACCTGTCATAGCTCCATAAGGGACTTAATGGTTCCTTTCTTGCCTCCTTTCCACCCAGTTTCCACACATTACCAGAGTGATCTTTTGTAATTGAAAACTGAGTTTTTGCACTACTGTGTTTACAACTTTCTAGTGGCTTTCCATCTCACTTAGAATAAAACCATTCCATAACCTGCGAGTACCCACAGGAGCTGCCCCCTGGTCACCTGTTCTTCTTCACAGCAAAATGTTTCCCAGTATGAAATTATTTTATTTGTCGAGCAGCATATTGTCTGTGGTACACTAGAATATAAACTCAATGAGAGCTTAATTCCTGTTGCTCTTTCTTGTATTGCTGCTCTGCTAGGATAGTACCTGGCACATGCCAGGCCCATGGAAAATATTTATAGAATGTCCATGATGCCACATGCCAAAAAGGCTACAAAAACAAATGTGAAATGGTTCCCAACCTGGGGAAGTATGGCGCCTATTGTGTGCCAGGAATCCTGGTACTCAGGGAGTGCGCGAGCCTCACGAGCGGACAGGGCATGGTCCGGAAAGGCCAGTACAGAGCTGTAGAAGCACGAAGGAAGGAAAGGAGGTGTTCTGACATGTCTGAAAACTCAGAGGAGTGAAGCAAATATGTGAGTGTGGGCAACACCAGCAGCTCAGTTGGCCTACAGGGACCTGTGCATGTCGGAAGGGGTGGGAGAGTGGGAGAAAGAGACAGACAGAGACTTCCCATGAAGTGCCAGGCTATGGGAGTTGAACTTTTTTTCTCTTTCTCCCTGTTTCTCTTTCTCTTTCTTGTTCTCTTCCTCTCTCTCTCCCTCTCTCTCTCTTCCTCTCTCTCTCTCTCTTCCTCCTTCCCTCCCTCTCTCCTTCCCTCCCTCCCTCCCTCTAGCTCTCTCTCATTCTTCTTCCTCTACTTCTTCATCTTCCCTCTCTCCTAAGTAGGAAAAAAAAAATCTAACCTCATAGGTGTGTTGTGAGAACAGAATAAAATAATATATGTCAAAGCATCCACTAAAGTGTCAGATCCCTAATTGATAAAAATTAGTTGAATAAAACTTAGTCGCATAACAGTAACAAACATTTCATTTCTTAACTCAAATGCATGGTGTACTATTCTCACCTACGATCACCATTTTACCAATTTATCACGTCTTCAATCACCTACCTATTACCTACACACATCTAATGACTCACTACATTCTGCCTACACATCCTCTCTTTGCCCATATGATTGGAATCATGCACATAATTTATGAGAATCAAATAATAAGAGCAGTAGATGCACTCAAGTCTAAAATCATATAAGTTGGCTAAAAGTATGGTTTCTAATTTAATTCCATTGTGATTAGGGAACCAAATCGCATGACTTGAGTCTTCTTAAAATTTTTCAGATATATTCTGTTGGCCCACAATCTAGTCTTATTGGTAAATGTTCCCTGTGCACTTGGAATGTCTATTAGTACAAATTGGTTGTTAGTGTTATTCAAAACTAATATATCCTTGCTGATTGTGCATCTACTTATTCTACCAATTATTTAGAGAGGGGTTTTGAAATATCTGACTATAATTATGGATTTGTCCATTTCTCCTCTGCTTTTCTATCTGTTTTTGCTACATGTATTTTGTAGCTCTATTATTAGGGGAATAAACATTTAGGACTGTTATATCTTCTTGATGAATTGACTCTTTATAATTATGAAATGACCTTCTTTATCTCCGAGCATATTCTTTGTGTAGAAATCTACTTTGTCTAATAAAATAGCTACTCCAGCTTTCTTCTGACTAGGGATATCAGGTTATACCTTTTCCCATCTTTTTATTTTAACACATTTGTGTCTTACTATTTAAATTATAGGGAGCATATAGTTGGGTCTTGCTTTTGGTCCAATTTGACTACTTGTTTTAATTAGAGACATTCACATGTAATATGATTATTGCTATAGTTAGGTTCAACACTATCATCTTGATATTTGTTTTCTATTTGTCCCATGTGCTCTTAGTACCCTTTTCCCATTTTCTATTTTTAATTGTATATTTTTTATGATTCAATTTTATCTCTTTTGTTGGCTAATTAGCTATAACTTTGTTATATTAGTGGTGTTTATGGGTTTACAGTATACATCTTTAACTTATCACAGTTTATCTTCGAATGATACAATCCTTCCTCTCTAAATATATATATATATATAAAATAGCATATATATAACTTATAATAGCATATTTTGGGCCATATTTTCCTGCTTCTTTGCATGCCTGGTAATTTTTGATTCCCAACATTATGAATTTTACATTGTTGATGCTGGGTATTTTTGTATCCCTATACATATTTTTGACAGTTGTTCTGGGATGTATTTAGTTGCACATACTTTAATCCTTTCACATCTCACTTTTATGATGTATTAGGCAGGGCTAGAACAGTGTTTAGTCTAAGACTAATTCTTCCCCATTAGTGAGGCCCTTCTGAGAACTATATCCAGTGCCCCATGATGGGTGAGATTTTTCCATTCTGGCTGATGAGAATATTCCTGGCTCTGAGTGAATGCCGCATACTGTTCCCCCTAAAACTATGAGGAGGTTTTTGTCCTCCCTCAGGTAGTTTCCTCATGTGCCTGTGTTGATCAGTACTCAGCTGAAAACTTAAGGAGGATCCTATACAGATATCTGGGGCTCTTGGTACTCTGTCCAACAAACCCCACCTGCCTTGGTCTCCCTGAACTCTCAGATACCTGTCCTCAACCCAGAGAGTCTGCCAGGCTCTGCCTGGTTAGCAAAGCAGTCCTCCTGTGTTGTAGCCTGGAAACTATCTCCAGGCGATAAGCTGGGTCATTTAATGGCTTGTTTTGTTTCTCATCTCTCAAAAATCATTATCTTTCACTGCCTGATATCAAGTGTCTTTAAAACCAATATATAAAACCATAGGTTTGTATATTCTGCCTCGTTGTCAATACTTCTGATCTCTGTTACTCCATCTTATTTGGCAGTTAAAGGCTTACAGAGCCAAAATAGTGAAAACAACTTTAAGTGTTTCCTAATCAATGAAAAGATAAAAAAACAAATTGTTTAACTCTGGCCAAGAAACTGAATGGCAATGGTTTCACTGACCTCCTGGAAGAAGACATTAAAGAATTAATTGAGGAGCTGAGAGAAACATTAAGTACAAAAAGTTCTTCATATCCTGCTTTTCTGGGAGATTTAAGGGCTTTTCCATGAAAATTCTGACTATGCGGTATGGGGCTTTCCCTTCTAGCACTGATCTTTGACCCTAATTCCAAGTACAAGGAGACTCCCCAATCCTGTTCTCCATTTCTTTTCTGTTCACTCTTCCAAGCACGTGGGAGGGCATGGCCTGGAGTGGAGACTAGAGAAAATAAAAAGCTGCTTAACTGGTTCACCCCACCTCATATTCAAAGGAATTGGTCACTTGTGAAATGAAGCTGTTACCACTCTCTTCCTGGCTAAATATCTGTCAAGTACTGCTTCTCACAGCATTGCAGCCAAAGCAGCAGTCTATCCTTCTAACCACTGGCTCCTGACCTCAGGGTGCTGACCCAGTGCTATCATCTTGCCAGGTACTGTGAGGGAGAGAAAATATCAACTATACTTTTTGGCTTCAAGGGGGCTGAAAGACCGAAATTAGCACTTAACATCATTAAAGAACACCCCAAGGGTAAATCTTAGATTTTTTTCTCAGACGGAAAAGATCCACCGAGTACACAGCATAGTGAACGAGGAGACCCACACCACAAACAGAGCTCTTTGTCATGAAATTTCCTCAAACCGAGAATTAAAGATCCTAAAAGGTGAAAAGAGCAAAAAACATGTTAAAGACCAGAGGTACAAATGGAGTCAAATGTTTCAATACTAGAACTAAAAGCTCGAAATTAATGGGGCAATGGCTTCAAAAGTCAGAGGGAAAATGATTTTCAACCCAGAATGCTAAATTTAGTCAAATTATCACATGCGAAGATAAAAGAACATGCGTGACCTGATAATAATGACAATAATATCTCCTATGCACCTTTTCTTTGGCAGCTGCTAAGTGATGTACTTCAGCAAAATGAAGTAGCAAATAAAAAAAGAAAAGAAATGAGATCCAGGAAACAGATAGAGGGATGTAAATCCCAGGATGACAATGGTGCAGCCAAGAGAGCACTAGTTCAGGCTTGAGCAGGAAAATGGAAGAATCCAGGAGGGAGGTAAAAAATGGGATTAATAGACTAATATGTAAACATTTAGAAAATAGTATTTTTGGTCCATCGATATGACATATTATGTGGAAAAAATTAAGGATAGGTTTAGAAAATTAAGCAAATAGGGGAAAAAGTACAATTGTTAACCAGAAAAAGTAAAAATTTATACCAAACACGTACACCATGTGATTTTGCAGTGGAAAAAATTTGCACAGTCATAATAAGATAAATAATTGTCACCTAAAAATTTGTGATATGACTTTTGGGAAGATGGGACAAGGAAAATAGGAAGTAGAAGAGTGAAGTTAAAAAGCTAAATCTGCATCTATTATAACCAGAAGTGTAATAGATGATGTCTGATATTAATGAATCAAGAAAAACAGCATGCACCGCTATTATTGGGAGATATGGAGCTAAAGAAAAAGTATAAAGTTGAAAGTGGTTACCTCTCAGAGCAAAAATGAGGAAACAGAGGATGTGGTAGAGAGCCTGATGTTTTACTTTATAACTTTATCAATACTATATATTTGCTTTTTGACAACCATGAGCATTGCTTTCATCATTTTTTCACTGTGGTGAAATATCTATAACATAAAATTTACCATTTTAACCATTTCTGAATGTATAATTCAGTGGTATTAAGTGGTCACATTATAGTGCAACCATCACCACCACCCATCTCCAGAATATTTCCATCATCCCAAACTGAAACTTCATACCCACTAAACACTAACTCTCCAATTCCACTTTCCCCCAGCCCCTGGTGACCACTATTTTATTTTCTTTCTCTAAGAATTTGACTATTCTAGGTATCTCATGTAACTGGAATCATACAATATTTGCCATTTTGTGATGGCTTATTTCATCATAATGTCTTCAAGGTTCATCCATGTTGTAGCATGTGTCAGAATTTCCCTCCTTTTTAATGCTGCATAAATATTCCATTGTATGTATATACATTTTATTTATGTATTTATCTGATGATGGACACTTGAGTTGTCACCTATTGGCTATTGCAAATAGGGCTGCTATGAACTTTGGTGTGAATTATCTGTTTGAGTCTCTGCTTTCGATTCTTTTGGGTATATACCTAGAGGTAAAATTGCTGGATCATATGGTAATTCTATGTTTAAGTTTTTGAGAACCTGCCATCCAGTTTTTTACAGCAGCTGCACCATTTTACATTCCCACCAGCCATGCACAAGGTTTCAATTTCTCCAAATCCTGGCAACA
>NW_011888816.1:6868683-6871569 GCF_000151845.1 Pteropus vampyrus | reverse complement strand
AGAGTACACAGAAGGACACTTACCTGACTCTTATCAATGATGACTGCCGAGTGGTGGGATTTGGGAAGGGAGGTTGTTTTAACTCCCACCTTGTGCACCTCTGTATTGTTTGAATTTACTACTTTTTATTAAAAGCAAAGTAAGGGAAAAAGTAAATATAATGGCACTTGGCTAAGAGACTATAAAATAATCTCTCTCAATCTTCCATTAAAATACCTAAGAAGAAACAAAGATTAAAAAGAAAAAATTCTACTCAAACACTTAAAATTAATGTTGCCAATCCAAGGCTTAAAACCCACACAAATTTTCTGTATCTACAAAACCAGTAGAGGCTAGGTGGGGAGAAAAATGACATCAGTGGTCCATCTATGCTCCACTCTCCCACAAACAGCTATTAACAACTTTTGTTCAGCACATTAGCAATTAAAATTCGAGGCCAGTATAATCAGGAAATAGAGTAGCAGTCCCCTCTACTTTACAATGAGCTTATTTGTTTGTTTTGAGGCAAGCATAGAGCTGTGGGCATCCCTTCCCCATGTTTCTTTCTAGCGTCAATAAAAACTACAACTCCCAGAAGACCCCTTGGCAGGAATGGCGGGGCTGGAGGAAGTGAAGCTGTGCCTGACACCAAAGCTTGGACTTAGATCCACCCACCCTGCCCTGACGTCACTCTGGAAAAACACCTGGAAGCTTGTTTGTATAAGGGGCAAGGGCTCAAGAAAACTTTGTGCCAGTCTTAAAAGAATCACTTGAAGATGTGCTCTAGTCAACAGGAATGAGGAAGGAAGGTTATAAAGGAGCAGCAGGATGACAGTGCAGTGGGAACCTCAGCAAGCACAACTCAACTCTGGAATCACAGTAAGAATAATGACCTCAGCAACCACATCCAAGTGGGCAGTCCCCATGATTTACCAGCCCGTATATGCAGGGAGCAAAGGCTACTTCCACGATGGCATCTGAAGGAGGTTCAAAAGGAAACAGTTACATTATGAACTGTTACTGCTCATTACAGGAATAACCGTTACCGTACATGAGAATTCTGGCTCCCTCCTTACCAGTTTCAGAAGCTTCATTATACGTAATTACTATGGCATTCACTATGTCAAAAACATGGATCTACAGCTATTGTCTTAAAAGCAATACAACTAAAATGGTTCAATCACTTTGGAAAACAGTAGAGTGGTTACTCAAGGGTTAAGCATAGAGTTATCATCTGACTCAACAATTCCACTCCAGGTATACTCCCAAGAGAATTGAAAAGCATGTCCGTGCTAAAACTTGTACACAAATATTCATGACATCATTATTCATGGTAGCTCAAAAGTGGAAACAATTCAAACAGCTATCAATTGAGAATGGATAAACAAAATGTGATATATCTATACAGGGGAAAATTATTCAGTCATAAAAGGGAATGAAGAACTGGTACTTGCTGCATGAATGAACTTTGAAAACATTATGGTTAGTAAAAGAAGCCAGACACAAAGGCCACATACTGTATGATTCTATTTATATGAAAAGTCCAGATTACGCAAATCCAAAAAGACAGAAGGTAGATTAGTGGCTGCCAGGGGATAGAGGAAAGGAAAATGGGAGTACTGCTAAGGAGTGTAGGATTTCTTTTTGGGTGAGAAAGATGTTCTGGAATTCGGTTATGGTGATGGTTGTACAACCATGAGAATATACTAAAACCCACTAAATTGTACACTTTAAATAGGTGAATTTTATGCATGTGAATGATATCTCAATAAAGCTGCTGTTAAAAAGAAATAAATATCCACCAAATGTTAATGCAATGGTTTGAAGAAAGTATAGCCAGGTATCAATTTTTAATTCTTTTTTGTTTTTTTCATAATTTCCCCCCTCTAGTGAACAGCTATTACTTCACGAAACTGAAGCTCTGGAATCAGACAGACTCTGCTAGATTCAAATTCAACCTTTTTCTGGATGAACTGGATAATTTGGGGCAAGTGAACTTAATTATTTTACACCTCAGTCTCATGAAAAATTAGGGGGATAATATCACTTATCTCATAGGGTAGTTGCGAGAGTTTAATAAGAGAATGCTGTGAAGTGCTCAGTTTAGAGCCTGGCACGTTAATAAGTGCTCAAGAAATATCAACTACCATTTTTGTTATTAAGAATACGAGGCATTAAAATACTACTAATTGTTATAAGTAAGCCTTATATAGCACTGCCCTAGGTGCTTTACATATTTTAACACATTTAGTCCTCACAACTACCTTGTGAATACTCCATTTTACTGATGAGTATTTACTGCGGAGTGGGTGAACACTTGCCAGTGGTGTGCAGTCCGTACATTCTGTAGCACTTTAGGAAAGGTAAAGAACATAGAAAAGCTGAGGCAGTCAGGGAGGACTTTATGAAGGAAGTAGCCCAGTAAGGAAAGAAAGGTGGGCCCTGGATAATGGCACATGTATGGTAAAGGGTGGTGAGGGCCTTGCAGGTAGTATGGAAGTTAGGTAGAAAGAGGTGGAAACGGTTAACATTCATTTAGTGTGGGTGATGAGTACAGATTACATGTTATGTTATTCTCTACTTTTTTACACCTTAGGAATAATTACTAATTAACTAATTTTTTTAATATTTAATCACCATGTTCTGTAGAAAGAAAACATTTTTTGTCCCTTAGTCCTTGATCTTCTTATACATACATATAAGAAACATTTGATAGTTAGAAAGAGTAAATGCTCATTTTCTCCATTCTTTCTAAAATAAACCTTAGTGTTTTAATTTTATTTGCATGTTTTAGTTACTAGGCCTTAGAGATTTTTTTCTCCTACATATCTACTTCACCCCTTGTTATAATTGCTAAATATTCCGCATTAGCAATGTTTGATGATTTCTCCATTCCCCTAAAGATGC
>NW_011888816.1:6866128-6868633 GCF_000151845.1 Pteropus vampyrus | reverse complement strand
CAAGATCCAAATGCCAAGATACAAGTTGGGTTTCAAAGCAGGGCTCTTGGGTAGGGCCTTTGGTTAGTTTCTTAAATGGGAGGCAGGGTACTACTGTATTACCACAAACTGTTGACATTTCAGGCATTATCCAGATAAAATTCAAAATGTATGTTATACCCTTATGTCAACAAGTCATGCATTTCTTTGCAAGGTCTCCCCACCCTTCTATTAGTCCTTTGTTGGTTTTTTTCCAAGCCTTCTGAATTGGTCCCTGTGAGATATTGCCTACAAGGAAACTGTTAATTTGTTCTGGGGAAATATCCATTTCTACAAGCTCCTTATCTATTTTCAGTGGTAGCTCTACTTATCACCTGTGTATCGGAAGAAACTTTAACCATTATTGACTAAAAATGTTACACAGCGTAGCTGATGGGAGTGGTGGCTCAATAAAACATCAAACTTGCATTCAGGAGCAACTGACTTCATGACTCCTTCTGGGGCTCACATGTAAGTACACATTTTGTCCTCTGGGCACATCTTAAATCCTTCCAAAATTCCCACCCCCTTTTGGGGTTGGAACTATGGCCAATATTCTCAGTTAACCAAAAGACAATTGAGATGGTATAGAATAGAGGATGAGAGTACAGACTCTGGAGCCAGACTCCCTAGGTTTCCATTTCAGCTCAGCTATTTGCTAGGTAAGTCACCTTAATAAATCCTCTAACCTCTCTGTATCTGTTTCCTGTAAAATATTCCTCATTAGGTTCTAGAGTGGATGCATTTAAATTCACACGAAGAGCTTGCAGCACCGTCTGTCACATGGTGAGAGCTGTATAAATCTGAGGCTCTTCGAGATGACTGCAATCATGGCATTAGAGTACACAGAAGGACACTTACCTGACTCTTATCAATGATGACTGCCGAGTGGTGGGATTTGGGAAGGGAGGTTGTTTTAACTCCCACCTTGTGCACCTCTGTATTGTTTGAATTTACTACTTTTTATTAAAAGCAAAGTAAGGGAAAAAGTAAATATAATGGCACTTGGCTAAGAGACTATAAAATAATCTCTCTCAATCTTCCATTAAAATACCTAAGAAGAAACAAAGATTAAAAAGAAAAAATTCTACTCAAACACTTAAAATTAATGTTGCCAATCCAAGGCTTAAAACCCACACAAATTTTCTGTATCTACAAAACCAGTAGAGGCTAGGTGGGGAGAAAAATGACATCAGTGGTCCATCTATGCTCCACTCTCCCACAAACAGCTATTAACAACTTTTGTTCAGCACATTAGCAATTAAAATTCGAGGCCAGTATAATCAGGAAATAGAGTAGCAGTCCCCTCTACTTTACAATGAGCTTATTTGTTTGTTTTGAGGCAAGCATAGAGCTGTGGGCATCCCTTCCCCATGTTTCTTTCTAGCGTCAATAAAAACTACAACTCCCAGAAGACCCCTTGGCAGGAATGGCGGGGCTGGAGGAAGTGAAGCTGTGCCTGACACCAAAGCTTGGACTTAGATCCACCCACCCTGCCCTGACGTCACTCTGGAAAAACACCTGGAAGCTTGTTTGTATAAGGGGCAAGGGCTCAAGAAAACTTTGTGCCAGTCTTAAAAGAATCACTTGAAGATGTGCTCTAGTCAACAGGAATGAGGAAGGAAGGTTATAAAGGAGCAGCAGGATGACAGTGCAGTGGGAACCTCAGCAAGCACAACTCAACTCTGGAATCACAGTAAGAATAATGACCTCAGCAACCACATCCAAGTGGGCAGTCCCCATGATTTACCAGCCCGTATATGCAGGGAGCAAAGGCTACTTCCACGATGGCATCTGAAGGAGGTTCAAAAGGAAACAGTTACATTATGAACTGTTACTGCTCATTACAGGAATAACCGTTACCGTACATGAGAATTCTGGCTCCCTCCTTACCAGTTTCAGAAGCTTCATTATACGTAATTACTATGGCATTCACTATGTCAAAAACATGGATCTACAGCTATTGTCTTAAAAGCAATACAACTAAAATGGTTCAATCACTTTGGAAAACAGTAGAGTGGTTACTCAAGGGTTAAGCATAGAGTTATCATCTGACTCAACAATTCCACTCCAGGTATACTCCCAAGAGAATTGAAAAGCATGTCCGTGCTAAAACTTGTACACAAATATTCATGACATCATTATTCATGGTAGCTCAAAAGTGGAAACAATTCAAACAGCTATCAATTGAGAATGGATAAACAAAATGTGATATATCTATACAGGGGAAAATTATTCAGTCATAAAAGGGAATGAAGAACTGGTACTTGCTGCATGAATGAACTTTGAAAACATTATGGTTAGTAAAAGAAGCCAGACACAAAGGCCACATACTGTATGATTCTATTTATATGAAAAGTCCAGATTACGCAAATCCAAAAAGACAGAAGGTAGATTAGTGGCTGCCAGGGGATAGAGGAAAGGAAAATGGGAGTACTGCTAAGGAGTGTAGGATTTCTTTTTGGGTGAGAAAGATGTTCTGGAATT
>NW_011888816.1:6853004-6864008 GCF_000151845.1 Pteropus vampyrus | reverse complement strand
GTTTCTCACCTAGTGGGGGCAGGAGCCTGGGGCCCGGGCGGGCCTACGAATTAGCTGCGAGGGTACAGTGACCCACTGGCCTGCCCGCACGCGCTCTGGCCCCGCCTCGCGGCCCCTTTCATTAAGAAACCCCTTAGCGATCACGTGAAAGAGGCATGTCGGCCCCGTGACGTCACGCGGCGCGGACCAATGGGCGCTTCTGTTTATGTGGCGGGGGTAGGGCATCCAAATATTCACGCCCCCGCACCCACCCGCCCACCGCTCTCGCCCTGCTCTCGGGCTTTGGCCGTGTGCGCTGAGCTGGAGCGGGAGGCGGCGCGGCTGCACGCCGCCGGGAGGGCACAGCCGGGTACCTTGTGCAGCCGCGTCTCCGCCAGCTCCCCTCGACATCCCCGGGGCGCTGTGGGGCTTCAGTCCAGGACCGAAGCCGCCGGCTGTCACGGGCGGTCGGATCTGCGTCCAGCCTCAGCTCCCGGAGGACATGCGGGAGAGAGAATGAGCCAGAGGGACACGCTGGTGCATCTGTTTGCTGGGGGGTACGGTCCAGGCGGGGCGTGCGGACTGGGGCTGAGGGGGCTGGACTGAGGCCGAAAGCCGTGGACTGGGACGCGGGGGAGAGGGGTGAAGGGGTGCGGCCCAGGCGGGGAGGAGTCGGGGGATCTCGGGCCCGCGGAGTTAGGGGTGAGGTCCAGGCGGGGGGGCGGGTGTTGGGCCCTCGAGGATGGAGGAGGTGAGGGGGCTGAGGCCCAGGCGGGGAGAAACGTAAGGCTTTGGGCCTGCGGAGACGGAGCGAGGCCGTGGCCAGATTTGCGAGGCTGGAGTTAACGCGGGCCCCTGGGCCCAACGCGGCCTAGCGGGTACCCGAGATGCGGGCCCGCGGGAAGGAGTATGGCCGCAGCCTCTCGTAGGTTGCTTGACCCAGGGTGCGACGGGGCGGGAAGTGCGGAGGCCGAGGACAAAATGGGCGCCAGGGCCGCCTTCTTTCCTTCTCCCCGTGCGGGCTACGGGGCCTCTTCACGTCGCTTGGGCCCCACCGCGGACTCGGGCAGCTGATTTCCGGGCCTTGCTCTGCCTAGTAGGTTCCTCGGGGGGCTTCCGGCCCCAGGTAGGCTTAGGTTTTCTCTCTCCTGCAGCAGCTGTAGGTTTCTAGCTGTTGGAAAATTTCTTTCCCAAGCTTTTCTCGGTTGCGAGATGCGGTGCAAAGTGGCAGTGCCATTGAGGTCAGATTCTTGTCATGAAAAGGAACCCTCTGCCGCACCCCCTGCTTTTCCTTTGCTTAAAGGAGAAAGTGGGGTAGGGAGAGGTCAAATGCTTTGGCTGTAGTCAATGTATGTACAAGGATAGGACCAAGCCTAAAGTCTTAGGTTGCCAGGCTGAATGCTACAGACACTTTGTTGAGCCAGTTTAGTCTCTTTTTCAGGATTGTTCCTTAAAAATTATTTGGAGAATCAGCAATTTTTAAGTTTAGGAGTTTTTATCTGTAGGATCACGAAGTGTCTTCTCAAAAATGGCAACGGTGAATTATGCTGAGGCTCTTTGCTGCTTATATGACCATATAAAGTTGTATCTCCTTTGGCCATAGTGTGTGTTTTTAAATCGACATTTTTAAGAGTATTAAGTAATATATATGCAGTTCTAGTCAGTGTCTTGATTTGAGTTGGACATATGGACTCTGTTGCCAGTGATAGCATTATTTTCGTTGGGTTGGCACATTCATTTAACATTGCACACCAATTATGAGCCAACGACAGTTCTGACAAAAAAAAAATTTTTTTTAATCAGTGAGACCTAGTTTAAGTAAAGTTTGTTTTCCACATTGCCGATACTTAAGTAGATGAATTTTTTTCCTGTGTAACTCACTGAGAACTTAATACCTGTAGTAAGTAATATCAGATTATTTAAACAGGGGTCCCCATCCCCTAGGCCTTGGACTGTTAGGTACCGGGCCGCACAGCGAGAGGTGAGCGGCAGGGAGTCAGCGAAGCTTAATCTGTATTTGCAGACACTCCCCAGTGCTAGCATCACCACCTCAGCTCCATCTCAGATCATTAGGCATTAGATAGATTTTCATAGGAACACCAGCCCCTGGAGCCAAAAAGGTTGGAGACTGTTGATCTAAACTGTTTATTCTGTTATCATGGAATTAATTAACCTATGCATTCATTTATTAATTTAATGCAAAACTCCTACACTTGGATCCGGCAGAAATTTGGTTATAAAGATATTTGTTAAATTAATAATGACATTTGTTAAATTACTTCACTTCGTTGTAAAATCAGGGCAGAAGTAGAATACTTAAAAGTACAATTAATGTTTATTTTCACTTCTGTCTATATTTTTATTAGCCTTATTTCAATAGTTTTTTACCACCTTTTATTTTCCTTTTTTACTCTTGTAAAAGAGCATTTTTTTTTATTCTTACCAATAGATTACAAGGCTAGGAGAAGTTTGCTTATCTCAATGTAGAATATTCTGAAACTATTATCCTGTAAGTAGATTAGCGTAGTAGAGTCGTGTGGATCATGGACCTTTGGGAGTTCCCAAGACCCTTTTGGTGGTCTAAGAGGTTAGAGCTGTTTTCATAAAAATACTAAGGACATTATTTGCTTTCTCACTGCTTTGACATTTGTACTGATGGTGCAAAAGCAACTGTGAGTAAAACCGTTGATGCCTTAGCTATCTAGCGTGTATCAGGGCAGTGTAACCAGATTGTACTAGTAGTCATTGGCACTTGGAATTTAAAAAACCAGTTTCACTTACAAATGCTCTTAAAGTAGTAAAATTATTAATTTGACTAAATCTTGACCTGTTAGTACTCATCTTTATTTCATATTCTGTGTGACAAAATGAGAAATATGGATAAAGTACTTTTGCATACCAAAGTAGTTCTGTAGTTGTTTCAGTCTCAAACTGAATTAGCCTTTTTTTCATGAGAACCTTTCTTTCTTGAAACAATAATCGATGGACTGACTATTCAGACTTGACTATTTGGCAGACATTTTCTTAAAAAATGAAGGAAATGTTGCTTCAAGGAAAACCACCGATAACATTTTTGCCATATGATAAAATTTGAGTTTTCAAGCAAAAATTAGAATTGTTGAAATCTTTGAATGACCGGAAGTATAATTTTTTGTGGTATATAATAAAATGTATCAACAGTGAGAAGATCTGTATAACCCAGTAAACTAAATGACCAGTGCACGATATAGAGTAAAGGGTTCAGAATGTAAGGCAGACCAATGGATTTTAATGTAACAGTGTGGAAAGTTTATTGGTATAGTTCAGATTCCATATTGCAACTAAACTTTAAGTACCGACCACTTGTCAGTTTTAATGTAATATTGAATATTCCCACAAAAGGAGTTGAATTATACCATTAATTAGAAGATATTCAGCGCTATGGAAGAAATGAAAAATCAGAATAAAGAAGAATAGTGAGAGTGCAGTGTAATTCTAAATAGGGGGATATTCTAAATACGAGTCAATTACAAAGGTGCCTTGAGCAAAGACCTGGTTGGAGAGTTAACTTCAGAAAGAACAGGCAATGAAAAGATCCTAGGGTAGGAGCACAGTAATGAGGCAAGTACAGGCAAAATAGCAAAGCCTTCTTAGGACATTAAAGTACTTCGGCTTTTTCTGAAATGGGAGAAGTCATTGTAGGAGTTTACAAGGCTTCCTTCAGTCATCCGGTCACCATGTTTAAAATAGACTATACGTAGGGCAAGGACAGAAGTAAGGGCATGATTTGGCTATAGCAGTAATCAAAATGAAAGATAATGCTTGTTCATAGTAGGTTGTGATGGATGTAGAGTGTAGAGGAAAGAAGAGTCAAAAATAACTCCACGGTTTTTAGTTGGGGCATCTGAAAGGCGAGAGTTGCTGTTAACTGAGGTGGAGAATGGTTGCATAGAACAGGGTCGGGGCAGGGAAAGTTCAGTAGTTACGTTTTAAACATGGGATGTTTGCGAAGAGGTCAAGAAGCCAGTTGTTTAGTTGGTTGAATATTAGTCTGGAGTACAGGAGAGGAAGCAGTCTGGACTAGAGATAAACCTTTAGTAGTTATTAGAACATAGATGGTGCTGGGATCCTAGATGAGATCACTAAGGGAGTGAATATAGAGAAGAAAGGACCAAAGATTGACCTCTGGAGACTCCCAGCAAAAGCGATCAAAAGAAAAGGAAGAACTAGGAAAAGTAGATTTAGAAAGAGTAGAGATTTCAGCAAAAGAGATCAAGGGGAAAGAAAGAACCAGCAAAGTAGATTTAGAAAGAGTGACCAAGAAAATGTATTCTGAAAGTGAAATGAAGTGAATATACAGTAGTTAGAAAAGAGTGGGTGATCAGCTGTCATGTTACTGTTACTTAAGATGATGTCCGAGAGCTGTTAAACATTGAATTTAACAATCAGAGACCTTTGATGACCTTCATTAGTAGTTTCAAAGCAAAGCAGGGAGTAAAGGTCTTATTGGAGTGGGAGAGAAATTAGAGATGACAGATAAATTTGAGATTTGCTGTATGGGGAGCAAAGAAACAAAGTAGTAGTTTGTGGAGGAATTTTACCTTTACTGAAACTACCACATCCCCTGAGCATATCTTGTTTCTATAGTGAATTTTGGTCCTCAGTCTGACATCTTATTTTTCCTGAAAGTGAAGACTGTATAACTACATCTTGGACTGTATGATATGGCTTCCTTCTGTGTTTCCTTGTTTATCTAATTGTTGGTTACATTTTCTTTTTTTCAATATTGTTGGTGTTTTGATTTTGCCTTACCATTCAAAACGCCTAGCTTGTTATTTTCCCCCTGCATCAGAAACACTACCTGTATCCTCCAAAATTACTTTCAACCACTCTTTATCTGACTTCTCATAAGTTCATCTGTCAAGTATATAGAGTATGTCCTTCATGCACTATTTCAAGAACTTGAGTTGTTTCTTGCCCAAACATTAAAGCTTAAGAGAAAATACCTCTATAAATATACTATCAGAGAATTTTGGTAAGACTTCTTAAGTGGTTTTTATAGAATTTTAGAGACAGGCTACAAGTTTTGAGATTGAAAAACTCCTTGGCTAACATTTTAATCTCTTCCTAGTGGCATTTCTTAATTTGACTAACATCCTAATTAGGAAATTACCTGCAAGCAGAAAAATGAGAAAATAATTCAACCTATTTGCTTTGCAGTTGTCTAACAAAATAGGTTTGCTTAAAGTTAACAAAAATATGTGACTAAAGTACCTAGTGTATATATATACATGTGTGTGTACATGCACATATACACACACTGGTGTTGTGCACCCAATCAGAATAGATTTTGTCCATTTATAAATTACCTTGCCTGTTAAAAATACGTGTCTTGCTCCATACATGCTCGGAAGGTTAAAATGAAGGGTATATGTCTTGGAATCCTAGTTCTTTTCCATGACCCACCCTTTCCTTAGCAGAATCTTGGGGTGCCTTGAGTTCTTTGCTGGTGTGGTGAGCAGAAGTCCTTTAAAGCCAAGGAAACTGTTCCAAAGCTTGAGGCTATCCTGCTGATAGGGTTTTGCGTTTGTGCACCTGACCTAGGGATTGATGACTCTTGGCAATATGGCTGAAAGTGATCTACTTGCTATTCATACTTACTTTGTGATCAATTTCTCCTTTCTTATCCTCTTCATCACCCCACCCCTCCAAACTTCTGATTCATTCCTGTGTTGCTATAACATGGGTTGGGAAGAGCACCTTCGGGTCCCCAGAGGCCTTCTCTTCCATATAAGACCTATTTGCACGAATTTTGTTTTGTTTTGTTTTGTTTTAACCAGACTCTTGGTTTCATTTTGCATAGTTTCAAAACAAAAAAAACAAATCCTTCATTCTAAGTAGCTTTTAGCCACTACTTTACTCAAGGAATCCATAGGCCCTTAAGTAGTTAGAACCCTTGGCATGCCAACATTTTTAGACAATTCTTAAATATTATTTAAATTTTATTATTTAAATCAGTGCATAGTTGTATGATTACCTGACCCACTAAATAACCTTGGTCTTATATCTTCAAAATATGTGACATTTGCGTATAAAACTTTAAAATGAGCATCGATCCAAGTAGTTTCACTCAAGAATATATAGTTTAGGTGCTCAAACCTGAATATACCAAGGGTTCGATGGCATTTAACAGTTTTATTAAATTTTTAACCCTAGAAACTGTTCCTTCTAGATTTTTGATATTACAGGATAATGAACTTCTTTGTTCTTCTGCTATCAAACTTGGCTGTTCTCTCCTTAGAATTCTTTGCTAATCAAAGCATTTAAAGCAAAGGAGCAAGCAACTTCTAATTATAACATTTTATTTTAATAATAAAGCATCCAACTTAGTCTTTATTATTAGTGACACCTTGCAACTGATCTTAACTCATTGACTGTATCACTGGATCAGAGGGACCCAGGACCAGTTAGGAGGCAAGAAATAAAATGAGGTCCTGCTTTAAAGCATTTGTAGTGGGGATCGTGAGGGGAAGTATGAAAGGAAGTTTAGAATGTAGAAACAGTGAGACTTGACAGTTGAATATCAGAAAGCCTCTATCCCTTTTTTTGGTCCAACTGATGATTGTTAGCCTTCAATACCTCATACCTAGATAATTATAGGAGCTTCTTCCTTGGCCTTTAAAATATTGTATGTTTTTAAGGTATACATCATGATATATATAGTGATTACTATATTGCATATCATCTCACATAGTTACCATTTTTTTGTGATGGGAGAACCCAAAATCTACTTTTATAAATTTCTAGCATTATTAGTTATAGTCATTATGCTATACATTAGAACTTTAGATTTATTCATCTTACATAACTGCAGTGTTGTACCCTTTGGCCAGCACCTCCCCACTTCTGCCGCCTCCTCACTCATGGCAACCACCCTTCTCCTCTCTGCTTCTACGTATTCAGCTTTTTAAGATTTCCCATAAAAGTGAGATCATGCAATATTTTTCTTTCTGTGTCTGGCTTATTTCACTTAGCATAACATCTTTGTTGTTGTAAATGGTAGGATCTTCCACAAGACCTTCTGGATTCCAGATTCTTCCCTTTCTTTGATCATGCATTCTTCACAGCCTCAGTACATTCTCTCACGCTCAATTTTTAAACTGTTATATTGGCTATGCAAATTAACATTTGTGCTGAATTTACTTATTATAAATAATAAATATTTAAATCAGTACTTATTGCTAAGGAAATTCCTTTGCGGGGGGAGTGGAGCAAGATCAAAATTTTAAATATTAAGATTTTTATATAGAATTTTTAAAAAATAATTTCTAATGTTTTCTATTGATTGTTTTATGACTTGCTCAGCTTAAGAAAATAATTGTGCTGCCACATCTTATAGATTCATAAGTGAGATAGTAGTATATATCTAATATATTTAGTTGTCCTCACATTCATTTAATTGTGAAACTGAAAATGCATTGTTCTTGGCCTCCCGGCTATTAAATAGCACAATTCTTTAACCTTACACTAAATTGACCAGCCCATAAAAATACCTCAAACCACTCTGACTACTGTTTTGAAGATAGATTGGAGGGGGTGGGGCAAGGGATAGAATCAGGGAGACAGACACTTATTAGAAGGTTAATGCAGTGATCTCATTATACAGTGATTTACAAACAATAGAGTATACAGATATGAATTATCTTATATGCCTGAAAATTGTATAATGTTATTAACTAATGTTACCTCAATAAATTTAATAATAAAAAAGACATAGTGGCTTAAACCAGGGTGGAAGTGGTGAGAAGTGGTCAAGATTCTGGATTTATTTTAAAGTTCTGAGTCAAAGACACATTTGCACACTATGCACATTCTTTATAGGGTCCAGTGGGTCCCAGAAACATTAAGCACATTCTCCAGTTAAAAACCCCTGCTGTTTTTAAAAGTTAAAAATAACTGCTAAATTTTGAGAAATTAATTAAAAATAAAAAATGTATGCAAAAGGTACCAAAAAAAAAAAAGGCTGCTGAAAGATTAAAAAAACATTTCCTGGTTCTCCCCTACATCTTCTTCCTAGTAGGAACTCCTGTTAAGTCTCAGCTGTTTCCTTTGGAGTTTTCTTCATACTTTCTTTTCTGGTAGAAGAGGATTTAGTTATAACGCTCCCTGTTTCCCCATTCTTTTCATCCTCTCAATATATAGTTAGTTACATCACAATTTTTTGTTAAATCAGTAGTTAATGCTTAACTTACTATGACAATATAAAAATTGTTGATAAAACAACTAAGTTATATGTTGACCTTTTCTTTCTCGAATAACTTCATTTTCTCCCCCTGGAGTTAATAATTGCCCCATATTCTAAAATATTTGCTTAGTTATGTGAGTACTTATACTTGAATATTTATTTTCATGTGGTCAAATATATGCGTCTTATCAGTCTTTTTTTCCTGGAGTTCTTTATCTCTTTGAACTCTGTCATCCTATGGCTGTCTGGACTAGTTATTTTCTGGGCCTGACATTTGACTATCATCTTGGGGCTCCTCCTCCCTTTCCTTGATTGTTATTCTGTTTCTGCATTCAGTTCCCTCTTTTTACCCCATTTTGTTGAGATATCATTGACATATGACATTGTATTAGTTTTAGGTGTACAACATAATGATTTGATATAGTCCCTCTTTTCTAGTTTACTCTCTTGTAGAACACACCCTTTAGTAGCTGTGTAAGAAAGGGTACAAGATAGAAAATTTCTTGAAATTGTTTTATCTTCTTTGGCTAATTTTTGTGAGAATTAAGCTCTGTTCTTTCTAGCTGCCAAAGGTGTTTATATACAGTCAAATAAATGAAACATTTAGAAAATTATTTAGTCTTCTGAAATAAAAAATGTTAGATTTTAGTACCTTGGCAAAGCCCAGTTGCCCGCCTGTTTTACAGCTTGCGTATGTGTACTAACTGATGAATTAAATAGATAAGTTTTGTTCATTTTTTTGTAGATGTGGTGGTACAGTGGGAGCTATTCTGACATGTCCACTGGAAGTTGTAAAAACACGACTGCAGTCATCTTCTCTGACACTTTATATCTCTGAAGTTCAGCTGAACACCATGGCTGGAGCCAGTGTCAACCGAGTAGTGTCTCCTGGACCTCTCCATTGCCTAAAGTGAGAGCACAGTTTATGAATTTTTTTTTAGTTCGTTTACCGTAATGATGCCCATATGTTTATTTATATTCTGCCATTTTTTTAAAGTTTTTTTTTATAAACTTAATGACAGTTACTGTGAATTATATTCATTAGAAACCTTAATTCTAATGGAGAGGAACTGTTAGTTAGATAAAATGTAATATTTCCAAATCATGTATTTGGAATATGTTTTACATTTATCCAATGGATTTATTTTCTAAAGCTATTATCTATATTTTCTTTTGAATTAGTCATAGATTCTTGTGTTAAATGTTAACTATGTGTGTGTTTTTCATTTTCCAAGTATTCACACAAGTACATCCAGTTAATAGCAGTGTGTGATTTTTATATAACATAAACATAACTGATCGTTAAAGCAGAGTTCTACTGATTTTCAAACGCAATTCAGTATTTGGTTGACATTTCTTGATGGTTTGAAAAAGATTTGTTTTTACATTTTACCATACTTTTTTATGTTACAAATTGGATTTGAAATTTAAAAACTATTAAAATTAGGTTTTACATGTTTAAACTTAGGTATGTAACTGAATGCCTTGTGTGTCTGCCTTATCAGCTCATTTGGAACATAATCTGTTTGAACTTAGTTCACAAGTGTTTATTTTGTAGTAGCAAATAAACTCATACTGTGTGTTTACCTTCTCTACCAAAAGATTTCATCAGCCTTTGCTTTTTGAAACTTAACCTAAGTACATGAATAGGTAGAATAAAATTTTAACAATTTTGGATTAAAATAGTTATATATAAATCTACCTGATTATTAATAGAGTATTTTAATATC
Source organism: Pteropus vampyrus (assembly GCF_000151845.1). Classification (NCBI taxonomy): domain Eukaryota; kingdom Metazoa; phylum Chordata; class Mammalia; order Chiroptera; family Pteropodidae; genus Pteropus; species Pteropus vampyrus. The sequence goes on along the minus strand of NW_011888816.1, from coordinate 6,854,075 downwards.
ACGATTTGACATTTATTACCACTGATTACCTCTCCTTAAAGTTCTTCCTTTGTCTTTTATAACAATACTATATTTTTTATTTCATTTTTAATAGCTTTGCCTTCTCTGACTTTCCTCAGAGGAACTGTAGGACCCTCTGAGTTCAGCTTTAATTTTTCGGTTGTGCAGGCCCTCTTACATGAGTCAATCTAACGTGTTTCACCTCCCATCAGTATACAGATGACTTCCCACTCTGCATTCTCTTGGTCGAGCATGTTTTCACTCATTTCCATTGTTTCCCTCGCAGGAACTCTGTCCTGATCAGTCTGCTTCAGGCTACTGCTGCTGCCTTTTTCTTTTTTTTTTGCTTTCCAACTTCCTTATTGAGATATAATTCACATACCATAATCACCCTTTTAAAGTGTACAATTTAATATATTCACAGAGTTGTAACCATCACCACATTCTAAATTTAGAACATTTTCAGTATCACCACAAAAAGAAACCCTTACCTGTTAGCAATGACGCCTCATTTTCTCCCTTTCCTCTAACCCCCCCCCCCCCCCCAGCCCTAGGCAACTACTAATGTACTTTTTGTCACTATAGGTTTGCCTAGTCTGGACATTTTATACAAATGCAATTATATAATATGTAGTTTTTTTTGTGACTGATTTCTTTCACTTTACATATTTTCAGGGTTCATCCATGTTGTAACAAGTATCTTTATTGTCAAGTATTTCATTTTATCTACTCAGCAGCTGATGGATATTTGGGTTTCCACTTTTTGTCTATTATAAATAATGCCACTATAGGGATATATGTTCTCATTTCTCTTGGGGATGTACTGGGAATGAAATTGCTGAGTCATGTGGTAAATTTATGTTTAACATTTTGAGGAACTGCCAAGCTGTTGACCAAAATGGCTATAAATTTCTGCACATCTTCACCAGCCCTTGTTTTACTGTCTTTCTTTCTGATTATAACCATCCTACTGGGTTTGAAGTTTTTCATGGCTTCAGAACCAGGAACTTTAGGAATCTCCCCTGGGCTCTTAGTTTCTTAGGTGGCTCAGATGATCTTCAAGGGGTCTCT